>NW_028245914.1:0-478834 GCF_964263255.1 Lissotriton vulgaris | reverse complement strand
AACCCCTCCCTCATGCTCACCCACCCTCCTCACCCTCAACACCTCACCCTCAACCCCTCACCCTCACTCACCCTCAACCCTCACCCACACCTCACCCTCAACCCTCAACCCCTCACCCTCACCCTCACTCACCCTCAACTCCTCACCCTCAACACCTCACTCACCCTCACGCTCCACGCTCACCCACCCTCACCCTCAACACCTCACCCTCACTCACCTCCAACCCCTCACCCTCACTCACCCTCAACCCCTCACCCTCAACCCCTCACCCTCACCCAACCCCTCACTCACCTCACCCTCACCTCATCCTCTATCACCCCTCAACACCCTCCTCCTCACCCTCACTCACCCTCAACCTCTCCCCTCACTCACCCTCAACCCCTCACCCTCACTCACCCTCACTCACCCTCAACCCCCTCACCCTCACTCACCCTCAGCCCCTCACCCTCAACCCTTCACCTCTCACTCACCCTCACCCTCACTCACCCTCAACCCCTCACCCTCTCTCACCCTCACTCACCCACCCTCACCCACCCTCACCCTCAACACCTCACCCTCACTCACCCTCAACACCTCACCCACCCTCAACCCCCTCACCCTCACTCACCCTCAACCCCTCACACCCCTCACCCTCCCTCACGCCTCACCCTCACTCACCCTCACTCACCCTCAACCCCTCACCCTCACTCACCCACCCTCACTCACCCTCAACACCTCACCCTCACCCACACTCACCCTCACTCACCCTCAACACCTCACCCTCACTCACCCTCAAACTCAACATACATACATACATACATACCCTCACTCACCCTCACTCACTCCTCAACCCCTCACCCTCTCATCACCCTCAACCCCCTCACCCTCACTCACCCTCACTCACCCCTCAACACCTCACCCTCACCCTCACTCACCCTCACTCACCCGCACTCACCCTCACTCACCCTCACCCTCACTCACCCTCACCCTCACTCACCCTCAACCACTCACCCTCACTCACCCTCACCCTCACTCACCCTCACTCACCCTCAACCCCTCACCCTCACTCACCCTCAACCCCTCACCCTCACCCTCAACCCCTCACTCACCCTCACTCTCACTCATCCTCACTCACCCTCAACCCCTCACCCTCACTCACCCTCACCCACCCTCAACCCCTCACCCTAACTCACCCTCACTCACCTCAACCCCTCACCCTCACTCACCCTCACTCACCCTCAACCCCTCACTCACCCTCACTCACCCTCACCCTCACTCACCCTCACTCACACTCACCCTCACCCTCACTCACCCTCACTCACCCTCACCCTCACTCACCCTCACCCTCACTCACCCTCAACCTCACTCACCCACCCTCAACCCCTCATCCTCACTCACCCTCACCCTCACTCACCCTCAACCCCTCACCCTCACTCACCCTCAACCCCTCACCCTCACCCTCACTCAACCTCAACCCCTCACCCTCAATACCTCACCCACTCACTCACCCTCACCCTCACCCAACCTCAACCCCTCACCCTCAATACCTCACCCTCACTCACCCTCACCCTCACTCACCCTCAACCCCTCACCCTCACTCACCCTCAACCCCTCACCCACACCCTCACTCACCCTCACTCGCCCTCACACGCCCTCACTCACCCTCACTCACCCCCACCCTCACTCACCCTCACCCTCACTCACCCTCACTCACCCTCAACCTCACTCACCCTCACCCACCCTCAACCCCTCATCCTCACTCACCCTCACCCTCACTCACCCTCAACCCCTCACCCTCACTCACCCTCAACCCCTCACCCTCACCCTCACTCACCCTCACCCTCACTCACCCTCAACCCCTCACCCTCAATCTCTCACCCTCAATCCCTCACCCTCAGTCACCCTCACCCTCACTCACCCTCCAACCCCTCACCCTCACTCACCCTCAACCCCCTCACCCTCACTCACCCTCAACCCCTCACTCACCCTCACTCGCCCTCACTCACCCTCACTCGCCCTCACTTGCCCTCACTCGCCCTCACTCACCCTCACTCACTCTCACTCACCCTCACCCTCACTCACCCTCAACACCTCACCCTCACTCACCCTCAATGCCTCACCCTCACTCACCCTCAACACCTCACCCTCAACCCCTCACTCACCCTCACTCTAACTCACCCTCACTCACCCTCAACACCTCACCCTCACTCACCCTCACCCACCCTCAACCCCTCACCCTAACTCACCCTCACCCTCAACCCCTCACCCTCACTCACCCTCAACCCCTCACCCTCACTCACCCTCAACCCCTCATCCTCACCCTCACTCACCCTCACTCACACTCACCCTCACTCACCCTCACTCACCCTCAACCTCACTCACCCTCAACCTCACTCACCCTCACCCACCCTCAACCCCTCATCCTCACTCACCCTCACCCTCACCCACCCTCAACCCCTCACCCTCACTCACCCTCAACCCCTCACCCTTACTCACCCTCAACCCCTCACCCTCACTCACCCTCAACCCCTCATCCTCACCCTCACTCACATTCACCCTCACCCTCACTCACCCTCACCCACCCTCACCCTCACCCTCACTCACCCTCACTCACCCTCACTCAACCCTCACTCACCCTCACTCACCCTCACCCTCACTCACCCTCACCCTCACTCACCCTCACCCTCACTCACCCTCAACCCCTCATCCTCACTCACCCTCATCCTCACTCACCCTCAACCCCTCACCCTCACTCACCCTCAACACCTCATCCTCACTCACCCTCACCCTCACTCACCCTCAACCCCTCACCCCCTCACCCTCAATCCCTCACCCTCACTCACCCTCAACCCCTCACCCTCACTCACCCTCACCCTCACTTCACCCTCACCCTCACCCTCACTCACCCTCCCTCCCTCACCCTCACCCACCCTCACCCACCCTCACCCACCCTCACTCACCCTCACTCACCCTCACTCACCCTCAACCCCTCACCCTCACTCACCCTCGCTCACCCTCAACCCCTCAGCCTCACCCTCACCCTCACCCTCACTCACCCTCACTCACCCTCAACCCCTCAGCCTCACCCTCACTCACCCTCACCCTCACCCTCTCTCACCCTCAACACCTCACCCTCACTCACCCCTCAACCCCTCACACTCACTCACCCTCAACCCCTCACCCTCAACCCCTCACTCACCCTCACTCTCACTCACCCTCACTCAACCTCAACCCCTCACCCTCAACCCCTCACTCACCCTCACTCTCACTCACCCTCACTCACCCTCACTCACCCTCAACCCCTCACCCTCAACCCCTCACTCACCCTCACTCTCACTCACCCTCACTCAACCTCAACCCCTCAGCCTCACCCTCACCCACCCTCAACACCTCACCTCACCCTCACTCACCCTCAATGCCTCACCCTCACTCACCCTCAACACCTCACCCTCAACCCCTCACTCACCCTCACTCTAACTCACCCTCACTCACCCTCAACACCTCACCCTCACTCACCCTCACCCACCCTCAACCCCTCACCCTAACTCACCCCTCACCCTCACTCACCCTCAACCCCTCACCCTCCCTCACCCTCAACCCCTCACCCTCACTCACCCTCAACCCCTCATCCTCACCCTCACTCACCCTCACTCACACTCACCCTCACTCACCCTCACTCACCCTCAACCTCACTCACCCTCACCCTCACTCTCAACCCCTCACCCACCCTCACCCTCTCTCACCCTCAACACCTCACCCTCACTCCCTCACCCTCACTCACCCTCAACCCCTCACCCTCAACCCCTCACTCACCCTCACTCTCACTCACCCTCACTCAACCTCAACCCCTCACCCTCAACCCCTCACTCACCCTCACTCTCACTCGCCCTCACTCACCCTCACTCACTCTCAACCCTCACCACTCAACCCCTCACTCACCCTCACTCTCACTCACCCTCACTCAACCTCAACCCCTCAGCCTCACCCTCACCCACCCTCAACACCTCACCTCACCCTCACTCACACCTCAATGCCTCACCCTCACTCACCCTCAACACCTCACCCTCAACCCCTCACTCACCCTCACTCCTAACTCACCCTCACTCACCCTCAACACCTCACCCTCACTCACCCTCACCCACCCTCAACCCCTCACCCTAACTCACCCTCACCCTCACTCACCCTCAACCCCTCACCCTCACTCACCCTCAACCCCTCACCCTCACTCACCCTCAACCCCTCATCCTCACCCTCACTCACCCTCACTCACACTCACCCTCACTCACCCTCACTCACCCTCAACCTCACTCACCCTCAACCTCACTCACCCTCACCCACCCTCAACCCCTCATCCTCACTCACCCTCACCCTCACCCACCCTCACTCACCCTCAACCCCTCACCCTCACTCACCCTCAACCCCTCACCCTCACTCACCCTCAACCCCTCACCCTCACTCACCCTCAACCCCTCATCCTCACCCTCACTCACCCTCACTCACATTCACCCTCACCCTCACTCACCCTCACTCACCCTCACCCACCCTCACCCTCACCCTCACTCACCCTCACTCACCCTCACTCACATTCACCCTCACTCACCCTCACCCTCACTCACCCTCACCCTCACTCACCCTCACCCTCACTCACCCTCAAACCCCTCATCCTCACTCACCCTCATCCTCACTCACCCTCAACCCCTCACCCTCACTCACCCTCAACACCTCATCCTCACTCACCCTCACCCTCACTCACCCTCAACCCCTCACCCCCTCACCCTCACTCACCCTCACTCACCCTCAACCCCTCACCCTCACTCACCCTCAACCCCTCACCCTCACTCACCCTCACCCTCACCCTCACTCACCCTCACTCACCCTCCCTCACCCACCCTCACCCACCCTCACCCACCCTCACTCACCCTCACCCACCCTCACTCACCCTCACTCACCCTCACTCACCCTCAACCCCTCACCCTCACTCACCCTCGCTCACCCTCAACCCCTCAGCCTCACCCTCACCCTCACCCTCACTCACCCTCACTCACCCTCAACCCCTCAGCCTCACCCTCACCCTCACTCACCCTCACCCTCACCCTCACTCACCCTCAACACCTCACCCTCACTCACCCTCACCCTCACTCTCAACCCCTCACCCACCCTCACCCTCTCTCACCCTCAACACCTCACCCTCACTCACCCTCACCCCCTCACCCTCACTCACCCTCAACCCCTCACCCTCAACCCCTCACTCACCCTCACTCTCACTCACCCTCACTCAACCTCAACCCCTCACCCTCAACCCCTCACTCACCCTCACTCTCACTCACCCTCACTCACCCTCACTCACCCTCAACCCCTCACCCTCAACCCCTCACTCACCCTCACTCTCACTCACCCTCACTCAACCTCAACCCCTCAGCCTCACCCTCACCCACCCTCAACACCTCACCTCACCCTCACTCACCCTCAACCCCTCACCCTCCCTCACCCTCAACCCCTCACCCTCCCTCACCCTCAACCCCCTCACCCTCGACCCCTCCCCCTTAACCCCCTCACCCTCACTCAGCCTCACTCACCCTCAACACCTCACCCTCACTCACCCTCAGCCCCTCACCCTCAACCCCTCACCCTCACTCACCCTCAACCCCTCACCCTCACTCACCCTCAACCCCTCACCCTCACTCACCCTCACTCACCACCCTCACTCACCCTCAACACCTCACCCTCACCTCACTCACCCTCACTCACCCTCAACACCTCACCTCACTCACCCTCAACCCCTCACCCTCACCCACCCACCTCCACTCACCCTCACTCACCCTCAACCCCTCACCCTCAACCCCTCACCCACACCCTCACTCACCCTCAACACCTCACCCTCAACCCCTCCCTCATGCTCACCCACCCTCACTCACCCTCAACACCTCACCCTCACTCACCCTCAACCCCTCACCCTCACTCACCCTCAACCCCTCACCCTCACCCTCACTCACCTCAACCCCTCACCCTCACCCTCACTCACCCTCAACTCCTCACCCTCAACACCTCACTCACCCTCACGCTCACGCTCACACCACCCTCACCCTCAACACCTCACCCCTCACTCACCCTCAACCCCTCACCCTCACTCACCCTCAACCCCTCACCCTCAACCCCTCACCCTCAACCCCACCCTCAACCCCTCACTCACCCTCACTCTCACTCATCCTCTATCACCCTCAGCCCCTCACCCTCACTCACTCCTCAACCTCTCACCCTCACTCACCCTCAACCCTCACCCTCACTCACCCTCACTCACCCTCAACCCCCTCACCCTCAACTCACCCTCAGCCCCTCACCCTCAACCCCTCACCCTCACTCACCCTCACCCTCACTCACCCTCAACCCCTCACCCTCACTCACCCTCACTCACCCCACCCTCACCCACCCTCACCCTCAACACCTCACCCTCACTCACCCCTCAACACCTCACCCACCCTCAACCCCTCACCCTCACTCACCCTCAACCTCACCCCCCTCACCCTCCCCTCACCTCACCCTCACTCACCCTCACTCACCCTCAACCCTCACCCTCACTCACCCACCCTCACTCACCCTCAACACCTCACCCTCACCCTCCCTCACCCTCACTCACCCTCAACACCTCACCCTCACCTCACCCTCAAACTCAACATACATACATACATACATACCCTCACTCACACCTCACTCACCCTCAAACCCCTCACCCTCACTCACCCTCACCCCTCACCCTCACCACCCTCACTCACCCTCACACCTCACCCTCACCCTCACTCACCCTCACTCACACCGCACTCAACCCTCACTCACCCTCACCCTCACTCACCCTCACCCTCACTCACCCTCAACCACTCACCCTCACTCACCCTCACCCTCACTCACCCCTCACTCACCCTCAACCCCTCACCCTCACTCACCCTCAACCCCACCCCTCACCCTCACCCTCAACCCTCACTCACCCTCACTCTCACTCATCCTCACTCACCCTCAACCCCTCACCCTCACTCACCCTCACCCACTCCTCAACCCCCACCCTAACTCACCCTCACTCACCCTCAACCCCTCACCCTCACTCACCCTCACTCACCCTCAACCCCTCACTCACCCTCACTCACCCTCACCCTCACTCACCCTCACTCACACTCACCCTCACCCTCACTCACCCTCACTCACCCTCACCCTCACTCACCCTCACCCCACCACTCACCCTCAACCTCACTCACCCACCCTCAACCCCCTCATCCTCACACACCCTCACCCCTCACTCACCCTCAACCCCTCACCCTCACTCACCCTCAACCCCTCACCCTCACCCTCACTCAACCTCAACCCCTCACCCTCAATACCTCACCCTCACTCACCCTCACCCTCAACCCAACCTCAACCCCTCACCCTCAATACCTCACCCTCACTCACCCTCACCCTCACTCACCCTCAACCCCTCACCCTCACTCACCCTCAACCCCTCACCCACACCCTCACTCACCCTCACTCACCCTCACTCGCCCTCACACGCCCTCACTCACCCTCACTCACCCCCACCCTCACTCACCCTCACCCTCACTCACCCTCACTCACCCTCAACCTCACTCACCCTCACCCACCCTCAACCCCTCACTCACTCACCCTCACCCTCACCTCACTCCACCCCTCAACCCCCTCACCCCTCACACTCACCCTCAACCCCTCACCCTCACCCTCACTCACCCTCACCCTCACTCCACCCTCAACCCCTCACTCACCCTCAATCTCTCACCCTCAATCCCTCACCCTCAGTCACCCTCACCCTCACTCACCCTCAACCCCTCACCCTCACTCACCCTCAACCCCCTCACCCTCACTCACCCTCAACCCTCACTCACCCTCACTCGCCCTCACTCACCCTCACTCCGCCCTCACTTGCCCTCACTCGCCCTCACTCACCCTCACTCACTCTCACTCACCCTCACCCTCACTCACCCTCAACACCTCACCCTCACTCACCCTCAATGCCTCACCCTCACTCACCCCTCAACACCTCACCCTCAACCCCTCACTCACCCTCACTCTAACTCACCCTCACTCACCCTCAACACCTCACCCTCACTCACCCTCACCCACCCTCAACCCCTCACCCTAACTCACCCTCACCCTCAACCCCTCACCCTCACTCACCCTCAACCCCTCACCCTCACTCACCCTCAACCCCTCATCCTCACCCTCACTCACCCTCACTCACACTCACCCTCACTCACCCTCACTCACCCTCAACCTCACTCACCCTCAACCTCACTCACCCCTCACCCACCCTCAACCCCTCATCCTCACTCACCCTCACCCTCACCCACCCTCAACCCCTCACCCTCACTCACCCTCAACCCCTCACCCTTACTCACCCTCAACCCCTCACCCTCACTCACCCTCAACCCCTCATCCTCACCCTCACTCACCCTCACTCACATTCACCCTCACCCTCACTCACCCTCACCCACCCTCACCCTCACCCTCACTCACCCTCACTCACCCTCACTCACATTCACCCTCACTCACCCCTCACTCACCCTCACCCTCACTCACCCTCACCCTCACTCACCCTCACCCTCACTCACCCTCAACCCCCTCATCCTCACTCACCCTCATCCTCACTCACCCTCAACCCCTCACCCTCACTCACCCTCAACACCTCATCCTCACTCACCCTCACCCTCACTCACCCTCAACCCCTCACCCCCTCACCCTCAATCCCTCACCCTCACTCACCCCTCAACCCCTCACCCTCACTCACCCTCACCCTCACTCACCCCTCACCCCTCACCCTCACTCACCCTCCCCTCCCTCACCCTCACCCACCCTCACCCACCCTCACCCACCTCACTCACCCTCACTCACCCTCACTCACCCTCACTCACCCTCAACCCCTCACCCTCACTCACCCTCGCTCACCCTCACCCCTCAGCCTCACCCTCACCCTCACCCTCACTCACCCTCACTCACCCTCAACCCCTCAGCCTCACCCTCACTCACCCTCACCCTCACCCTCTCCACCCTCAACACCTCACCCTCACTCACCCTCAACCCCTCACCCTCACTCACCCTCAACCCCTCACCCTCAACCCCTCACTCACCCTCACTCTCACTCACCCTCACTCAACCTCAACCCCTCACCCTCAACCCCTCACTCACCCTCACTCTCACTCACCCTCACTCACCCTCACTCACCCTCAACCCCTCACCCTCAACCCCTCACTCACCCTCACTCTCACTCACCCTCACTCAACCTCAACCCCTCCAGCCTCACCCTCACCCACCCTCAACACCTCACCTCACCCTCACTCACCCTCAATGCCTCACCCTCACTCACCCTCAACACCTCACCCTCAACCCCTCACTCACCCTCACTCTAACTCACCCTCACTCACCCTCAACACCTCACCCTCACTCACCCTCACCCACCCTCAACCCCTCACCCTAACTCACCCTCACCCTCACTCACCCTCAACCCCTCACCCTCACTCACCCTCAACCCCTCATCCTCACCCTCACTCACCCTCACACACACTCACCCTCACTCACCCTCACTCACCCTCAACCTCACTCACCCTCACCCTCACTCTCAACCCCTCACCCACCCTCACCCTCTCTCACCCTCAACACCTCACCCTCACTCCCTCACCCTCACTCACCCTCAACCCCTCACCCTCAACCCCTCACTCACCCTCACTCTCACTCACCCTCACTCAACCTCAACCCCTCACCCTCACTCTCACTCGCCCTCACTCACCCTCACTCACTCTCAACCCCTCACCCTCAACCCCTCACTCACCCTCACTCTCACTCACCCTCACTCAACCTCAACCCCTCAGCCTCACCCTCACCCACCCTCAACACACCTCACCTCACCCTCACTCACCCTCAATGCCTCACCCTCACTCACCCTCAACACCTCACCCTCAACCCCTCACTCACCCTCACTCTAACTCACCCTCACTCACCCTCAACACCTCACCCTCACTCACCCTCACCCACCCTCAAACCCCTCACCCTAACTCACCCTCACCCTCACTCACCTCAACCCCTCACCCTCACTCACCCTCAACCCCTCACCCTCACTCACCCTCAACCCCTCATCCTCACCCTCACTCACCCTCACTCACACTCACCCTCACTCACCCTCACTCACCCTCAACCTCACTCACCCTCAACCTCACTCACCCTCACCCACCCTCAACCCCTCATCCTCACTCACCCTCACCCTCACCCACCCTCACTCACCCTCAACCCCTCACCCTCACTCACCCTCAACCCCTCACCCTCACTCACCCTCAACCCCTCACCCTCACTCACCCTCAACCCCTCATCCTCACCCTCACTCACCCTCACTCACATTCACCCTCACCCTCACTCACCCTCACTCACCCTCACCCACCCTCACCCTCACTCACCCTCACTCACCCTCACTCACATTCACCCTCACTCACCCTCACCCTCACTCACCCTCACCCTCACTCACCCTCACCCTCACTCACCCTCAACCCCTCATCCTCACTCACCCTCATCCTCACTCACCCTCAACCCCTCACAATCACTCACCCTCAACACCTCATCCTCACTCACCCTCACCCTCACTCACCCTCAACCCCTCACCCCCTCACCCTCACTCACCCTCACTCACCCTCAACCCCTCACCCTCACTCACCCTCAACCCCTCACCCTCACTCACCCTCACCCTCACCCTCACTCACCCTCACTCACCCTCCCTCACCCACCCTCACCCACCCTCACCCACCCTCACTCACCCTCACTCACCCTCACTCACCCTCAACCCCTCACCCTCACTCACCCTCGCTCACCCTCAACCCCTCAGCCTCACCCTCACCCTCACCCTCACTCACCCTCACTCACCCTCAACCCCTCAGCCTCACCCTCACCCTCACTCACCCTCACCCTCACCCTCACTCACCCTCAACACCTCACCCTCACTCACCCTCACCCTCACTCTCAACCCCTCACCCACCCTCACCCTCTCTCACCCTCAACACCTCACCCTCACTCACCCTCAACCCCTCACCCTCACTCACCCTCAACCCCTCACCCTCAACCCCTCACTCACCCTCACTCTCACTCACCCTCACTCAACCTCAACCCCTCACCCTCAACCCCTCACTCACCCTCACTCTCACTCACCCTCACTCACCCTCACTCACCCTCAACCCCTCACCCTCAACCCCTCACTCACCCTCACTCTCACTCACCCTCACTCAACCTCAACCCCTCAGCCTCACCCTCACCCACCCTCAACACCTCACCTCACCCTCACTCACCCTCAACCCCTCACCCTCCCTCACCCTCAACCCCTCACCCTCCCTCACCCTCAACCCCTCACCCTCGACCCCTCCCCCTTAACCCCTCACCCTCACTCAGCCTCACTCACCCTCAACACCTCACCCTCACTCACCCTCAACACCTCACCCTCAACCCCTCACTCTCACCCTCACTCACCCTCACAACACATATTGTGTTACAATAGGTGTCACATTTGCAAAAGATAAAACTATTGGCATTGTAAATAACAAAGCTATTAATTCGCTATTTTCAAAACAAGCACATAAATAAAAAATGTGTCCTTTACAATACCAATAGCTCAAACTTTCCTAATGCAAGACCTATTGCATTGCTGTGCTTCTCTCCCCTGCTGCACTCTCCTGCTCTCTAGAGATGTGGCCTAACGACAAGAGCTGCCATCTAAGTCACGTAAATACAAAATATGTTGCATTCCAAATGCTATAGGTGTCACATTCGCAAAAGTTATAACTATTGGCATTGTAAATGACAAAGCCATCAATTTAGCAATTTTAAAAACCAACAAATAAATAACATATGTCATTTACAATACCAATAACTCCAACTTTTCTAATGCGAGACCTATTGCATTTCCAATGCTTGTTTTACGTCTCTCACTATTAACTTTTCACGCACACACTCACTCCCTCTCCGTCCCCAACAACAATTCCAGCATTTAAAACTACCCACAGACACATTCAAGGCCCGCATCCTCAGCAATGCTCACGATTTTCCTAATAAAAATTACGACACTACTTTAAGGGTGTCGTTATTTTTGCACCCTCACCCACACTCACCCTCACCCTCACTTACCCTCAACGCCTCACCCTCACTCACCCTCAACACCTCACCCTCACCCTCACTCACCCTCACTCACCCTCAACCCCTCACCCTCACTCACCCTCACCCACACTCAACCTCACCCACACTTACCCTCAACGCCTCACCCTCACTCACCCTCAACACCTCACCCTCACTCACCCTCACCCTCACTCACCCTCAACCCCTCACCCTCCCTCACCCTCACCCACACTCACCCTCACTCACCCTCAACGCCTCACCCTCACTCACCCTCACCCACACTCACCCTCATCCTCACTCACCCTCAATGCCTCACCCTCACTCACCCTCAACCCCTCACCCTCACTCACCCTCAACCCCTTGCCCTCCCTCACCCTCCCTCACCCTCACCCACACTCACCCACACTCACCCTCAACCCCTCACCCTCACTCACCCTCATCCTCACTCACCCTCAACCCTTCACCCTCAACCCCTCACTCACCCTCAATCTCACTCACCCTCACTCACCCTCAACCCCTCACCCTCACTCACCCTCAACACCTCACCCTCACTAGCCCTCAACCCCTCACCCTCACACCCTCAACCCTTCTCCCACAACCCCTCACTCACCCTCACTCTCACTCAACACCTCAACACCTCAGCCTCACCCTCACTCACCCTCACCCTCACTCACCCTCAACCCCTCACCCTCACTCACCCACACTCACCCTCATCCTTACTCACCCTCAATGCCTCACCCTCACTCACCCTCAATCCCTCACCCTCACTCACCCTCACTCACTCTCAACCCCTCACCCTCACTCACCCTCAACCCCTCACCATCAACCCTTCACCCTCAACACCTCACTCACCCTCAATCTCACTCACCCTCACTCACCCTCACCCTCACTCACCCTCTCACCCTCACACCCTCAACCCTTCACCCTCAACACCTCACTCACCCTCACTCTCACTCACCCTCACTCACCCTCAACACCTCAGCCTCACCCTCACTCACCCTCACCCTCAACCCCTCACCCTCACTCACCCTCAACCCCTCACCCTCACTCACCCTCATCCACACTCACTCTCATCCTCACTCAACCTCAACGCCTCACCCTCACTCACCCTCAACACCTCACCCTCAACACCTCACCCTCAACCCCTCACCCTCAACCCTTCACCCTCAACCCCTCACTCACCCTCACTCACCCTCAACCCCTCCCCCTCCCCCTCACTCACACTCACCCTCAACACCTCACCCTCACTAACCCTCAACCCCTCACCCTCACCCTCACACCCTCAACCCTTCACCCTCACTCACCCTCCCTCACCCTCACTCACCCTCACCCTCACTCTCACTCTCAGTCACCCTCAACCCCTCACACTCACTCACCCTGACCCTCACTCACCCTCAACCCCTCACCCTCCCTCACCCTCACACACACTCACCCTCTCTCTCCCTCTCTCTAGCTCCCCCTCCCTCTCTCCTGCCTTCCTCTTTCTCACTCTAACTGTGTTACTCCCTCCGTCTCCCTACCCCTCTCTCTCCCTCCCTCTCTCCCTCCCTCTCCGTCTCCCTCCCTATCACTCTCCGTCTCACTCCCTTTCCCTTCCTCTCACTCCATTTCCCTTCCTTTCCCTCACTTTCCCTCCCTCTCCCTCCCTCTCCATCTCCCTCACTCTCCCTCCCATTTACTCCTCTCCATTTCCCTCCCCTTCACTCCCTTTCTGTCTCTGTACATTACTTGCACACTAACTGGGTACACTTTCAATATTACACGCACACCGCATTCATTCTCAGATTCAATGCAACACAGTAACCAGTCCAAGTTACAAGATGACACACACACACCTTTTTTTACGTCTCTCAGTATTAACTTTTCACGCACACACTCACTCCCTCTCCGTCCCCCTCCCCTCCCTTTTCCTCCCACTCCCTCTCTCTCCCTCTATCATCTCACCCTGCCTGTGTGCCAGCCGTGGCGCACACACTCACAGCAGCACCAGAGTTCTTAACAGGTCTTTAAAAGACCATTTACATGCTAATGTGGCCTTTACGGGAAAAATTAGAAAAGATATATTATAACCATCATTTTTTTTTTCTCCTTTCAGATTATTAAAACAACAACAAAAGAAACACAAGTTAAGGTAAATACTACTTTGCCAGTTAGCGGAAAAATTGTCAAAAGTTCATACCTTACAGTCCCCCCAAAAAATAGGTACTTGGGAAAGGTTATTAATTTACATTTGTTGCTAAGAACATTTTAGTATAACATATAAGATGCAGAGATGCTTGAAAGCAAGTTACCATCAAGGGAATAGCAAATTTAATAGCAAATCACAAGGTAAGCAATGCTTACCAAATAGTGTTTTTGCTGTCTTGCACAATTTATGCAAGCCAGTAACTACTTGGAACTCTAATGATCTGCATTATATAATGGACCGTGGGGACGCTTTATATCTACAAATGCATTCTATTAACAAAGAAACACTTATGCATCCAGATGACCTGCCAAGGTATATAGACCACAATCAAGAGATATATTCACTTTTGCTACGGAACGCTTACTACGGTGATGTCCTTAAACGTTTTGATAAAGCCTACCCAGATATTAGCACAGCATTAAATGTTACTCTTAATAAGCACTGTGGTGTTATACTTTGTATGAATGTTTATGTTATAGCTATTTTCAAACATATGCAATCATACTTTGTATTTGATTCACATAGTAGGGACCATGAAGGCATGCCTCATTCAAACGGAACATGTGTTACAATTGCATTTCATTCTTTTGAAGGGCTGATTCAATATGTTGTGAAACTAGCATATAACTTTACACATCAGGCTGAGCAATGTGTCCAATTTGAATTAACACCAATAGATATAAAAGTCATTAAGAGGAAATCATTTACAAAAGCACTTACAGTGCACAAGAAAAATAGTCACCTACCGCAAGAAAGAAAAATTTGGGTACATACTACTGAATGTACTCCTAATCAGACTATAACATCAACAACAATGTCTTCAGATGATTTACAGAATCAAAGTAAGGGAGGGAATAGCAATACTAATCATTTATCACAATTACCAGGGAATAGTAAATCTATACAGGGAACAAATAAACAGTCTCTGAAAAGAAAAAGGGATTCAAGTACATGTCCAACTAAAGTTGTAAAAAGAAAAAAAAATCATGCAGCTGAAGAAGAAATTACCAACAGTCAACTAATTGCTATTGATAAAAACAGACCAAGGAAAGACACATACCGGTACATTATAGTACTATTTGCCAAGCTGAGTTAAGGAGTTATGATAGAAGAGTCGCTAAATCTATTACTAATGTGTTTTTTAAACTGAAGAAATTACATATTAAGCAGATCCAGGGTAAAATCAACATTTCCATCAGGAAACATTTTACAGATGGGAATAAAATAACTGCTAAAGACATTAAATATAATATTGGCAATGTTTTACAGTTTAATGAGGGTTACAAAGTATTAAAAACTATACGCAGTTCACCTCCATATTGGGAAGGTTGCAAAAAAGATATTTTTGCAATGATAAGGCAACTTGGCATACGCACTTTCTTTTTGACTTTATCTGCTGCCGAAACAAAATGGCACCATTTAATAAATATACTATTGAGAGTTAGAAACTTAAAGGAATGTACAGAGGAAGAATTCTTAAACATGTCTTGGGAAACTAAAAGTAAATTAATACAAGAAGATCCAATAACATGTGCAAGACAGTTTGACTATCAAGTTAGGAAATTCTTTAATTGTGTTTTGCTGAATGGCACTAATCCAATTGGGGAAATAGTAGACTACTTTTACAGAGTCGAATTCCAACAAAGAGGTTCTCCACATATACATGCATTACTCTGGGTAAACAAAGCACCACTGTATGGTGTTTCACCAGTGGAAGAAGTCAATAGCTTCATTGACAAATATATCACTTGTCATAAGTCTGAGAACTCTGTTTTACAACCGTTAATAAATCTACAAAGGCATGGTCACACAAGAAATTGCAGACGTAAACAGCAACGGACATGCAAATATCAATATCCAAAATATCCAATGTCAAGAACGCTCATATTAGAGCCATTAACACTTGAGGAGACAAATAAGCAATGGCAAGATAATATTAAAATAATACATGAAGCTATGAATAATACTACTTTTAATACACTTTCTTTTGAGGAATTTTTAGACTTCATTAAAATGGATGATAAAGAATATATTACTTCAATACAAACTAGCTTACAAAAAACAACTATTTTTTTTAAAAGAACACCAGTCGAATGCTTCATCAATAACTACAATAGTACTCTTTTAGAAGCTTGGCGAGCAAACATAGACTTGCAGTTTATACTGGACCCTTATGCTTGTGCTGTCTACATTATCTCATATATCAGTAAATCGCAAAGAGGAATTAGCAAACTTCTAGCGCAAGCTGCTAAAGAGGTAACAAGCAATAGTAATATCAAAGATCAACTTAAACACATAGGAAACAAATTCCTCAACTGCACAGAAATTAGTGCTCAAGAAGCAGCATATCTAATTCTTCAAATACCATTACGGAAAAGCTCACGATCATTTGTATTTATTAATACTAGCCGTCCAGAGAAAAGAACTTATTTAATGCGTGATATCGAAACGATTAATAAAAAAATTCAACTGACATTCAATGTGAAAATATTATTATTAAGTACTGCAAACGGCCACAATCATTAGAGATGTGCACGTTAGCAGACTATGCTGCTAATTTCAACTATGTGAAGAAAAAAACACATGGGAGAGAAATCAATGATTGCGAAGATTTACTTGCAGAACAAAACTTTTACAGCTCAGATGAGGAAGAATTAGAAATAGAATGTAGTAACGGAAATAAAGAACAACAGAAACAGAATTATGATTATGCTTTAAATAAGCGCAGACAAGGAAAAATAATAAGCTTTTGCAGATTTAGCAAAAATAATGAACCAGAAGAGTATTATAGAGAAATATTAATGTTGCACTATCCATGGAGGGAAGAACAGAAAATACTAATCAACAAGGAAACTTACTATGATAGGTATCTGGAAGTTAAAACATTTGTTGACACACAACTAAAAATCTATAACAAACAGCATGGCGAAGTTACAAACATTATTCATGAACAGTGTCATGAAAATTTAATTTCACCTCCTCTATCAACAACTGTTAATATACAGACAGAAGACCAAAATCCTGAAAATAATAATAGATATGATTTGGCTCTAGATTTAGGAATTAGAACTACAACCGAAGAACAAAGCTCAACTAACGTTATTTTACCCAATGATAAATACCAACAACTTATGCAAAACTTAACGAAAGAACAACTTAAATTTGTTTACCATCACTTGCATTGGTTTAAAACTACAAGCACTCCATGCTATACTTTTTGCACCGGAGGGGCTGGTGTTGGGAAAAGTTTTGTAATATCTGCACTATATCAAACTTTACTACGGTACTATAACACTAAGGCAGGTGAAAATCCTGATAATGTTTATATCTTACTTACTGCTCCA
Source organism: Lissotriton vulgaris (assembly GCF_964263255.1). NCBI lineage: Eukaryota > Metazoa > Chordata > Amphibia > Caudata > Salamandridae > Lissotriton > Lissotriton vulgaris. The sequence goes on along the minus strand of NW_028245914.1, from coordinate 461,182 downwards.
ACAGGAAAGGCTGCCCATAATATTAATGGCAAAACACTGCATAGCACTTTCAAAATACCTGTGTCGCAAAGTTTGACTTATAAACAACTGAGTCATGAACATAGAACTGCTCTACAAATGGAAATGATGCATGTTAGAGTTGTTATTATTGATGAAATTTCAATGGTAGGACACAATATGTTAAATTTTATACATAACAGGCTTCAAGAAATAAAATCATCTAATGAACCATTTGGAGGAATTTCAATTTTAGCCATTGGTGACTTTTACCAATTAAAACCTGTATTTGACAGATACATTTTTCAGGATTCTACACAGTTGTATGGTCCTTTAAGTGCTAACTTATGGAAAGAACATTTTAAAAATTTTGAATTAACAAAAATTATGCGCCAAAAAGAAGATCTTCAATTTGCTCAATTACTAAACCGGTTGAGAGAAGGCAAGCATACTGAAGAAGATATTTCACAAATTAAGCAAAGGGAAATACAACCTGATGAGAGTTTATTAGAAACAATTCCATATATCATGTCAACTAATATAGAAGTTAATGAAATTAACAAAAAGGTTTTGGAAAAACATTGCAAAGATTATCCAGTCTACATAACAGTAGCAAGCGATACCGTCAGTTCTGATTTGTCTGAAAATGTGAAAAAAACTATTCTTAAGCAACTGCCCAAAGATCCACAGAAAACAATGGGCCTTTCACATACATTACACATTGCCTTACAACTTCGTTATGATTTAAGTTGCAATGTGGATGTCAATGATGGTTTAACAAATGGCGCAACTGGTGTGGTACAATTAGTTGAATTGATTAACAATACACCTATTATTGTTTGGTTGTTATTTGACAATCAGAGTATAGGACAAACAACCAGACAACAATATAAACACTTATATCATTCACAAATACAAAATACATGGACACCAATACATGCTATAGCTAGACATTTTCAATACACAGAAATTTATTACCATTATACGGAAGCAATTTCCTTTACGCCAAGCATCAGCACGCACTATACATCGCACACAAGGTGCAACTCTCGAACCACTTTATATACACTTTAATAACAGCAAGATTCATCATTTGCATTATGTTGCTATTAGCAGGGCAAAATCAATACAAAATGTATATGTACACAATTTTGATGAAGGTAAAATTTTAGCACATCCACAAGTTAATGAGGAAATGCACAGATTAAGGACAGAAATGCCACTTGAAGTACATATCCCAGAGTTACATACATACAGTGCACATTTCAATATCATTGCACACAATATAAGATCACTACAGAAAAATTTTACATCTATGATAGCGGATAGGAATATATATATTATATATATATACTCCTCCCTCTCCATGACCAGGCAAGTCAACAACGTCTCCTCGGCGTGCTTCAACATCCTACGCATGCTACGGAAGATCTTCTGGTGGATCCCCACCGAGACCAGGAAGACCGTCACCCAGGCCCTCGTCACCAGCCGACTGGACTACGGCAACGCCCTCTACGCCGGTACCACCGCCAAGCTCCAGAAGAGACTCCAGCGGATCCAGAACGCCTCAGCCAGACTCATCCTCGACATCCCACGAACCAGCCACATCACCGGACATCTGAGAGACCTTCACTGGCTCCCCGTCAACAAAAGAATCACCTTCCGCCTCCTCACCCACGCACACAAAGCCCTACACGACCAAGGCCCGAGCTACCTCAACAGCCGAATCAACTTCTACGCTCCCAAACGCCACCTCCGATCAGCCAACCACACCCTCGCCGCCGTCCCCCGCATCCGAAGAGCGACTACGGGAGGAAGGTCCTTCTCCTACCTGGCCGCCAAGACCTGGAACTCCCTCCCGACCGACCTGCGCCTGACCCAAGACCACCTCTCCTTCAGGAAGAAGCTGAAGACCTGGCTGTTCGAGCAGTAGCGGCACCCCCCCCCCCCCCCCCCCCCCCAGCGCCTTGAGACCCTAAGGGTATGTAGCGCGCTATATAAGTGTCACTGATTGATTGATTGATTGATTAGAAGCAGACATTATTTGCTTAACTGAGATCAACACTACAAGAAAGGCTACAGCTACTGATTTTACGATAGAACAATACCATCACATTATATTTGATAAATTTCATACATACAACACAAACCATGGAATGATTATGTACTACAAAAAAGATTTATTTATATTGCCTATTTATGAGACACATGAAGGGATAGACATTTTACATTTTACTCTACATATTTATAACACGGATTACCTTATTATTATTTTATACAAACCACCCCAAAAAAGTATAACTTCTCTTTTGGATTTTATCACAAATATTACGGATTTTTACCCCACACACAAATTGATCATTATAGGGGATTTCAATGTGGATGTATCTCAACAAAATGCAAACACCAAGCAATTACTTGGATTCTTTGAAGCAAAATTACAATGTCAACAACTCATTAACAGTTACACAACTAACTACCAATCCATTTTAGATCATATATATACAAATGAACAACTACACAACTATGGTACTTTAGAATGCTATTACAGTGATCATAAAGCAATATGGGTTTGTATTTAACATGTTATAACACATTTTCTATTTCAGATGATGTCTATTGAAGAAATCATGAACATTAATACCGATGACAACAAACCATATCAGAAACCCATACGAGTTAATGTCATCAACTGCTCTGGAAAAACTACTTACAAAAATGCAAAACAAGAACAGAAAATTCTATGTCATTTGGCTCTAGCAGATAAAACTGGAACCATGAAATGTACTTGTTATCAAGAAAATTTATATGAGCAAACTAAAAGTAACTGTGGACTACTAATACGCAACTTTATCATCAAAAACAAAACAATTTTAATTACTAAGCAAACTAAAGTAACAAAATTTCCCGCTATGAAAATTGAGGAGGGCCTGATCCAACAAGCAAAGAACAATTTGCATCCGCCTGCACCATCGGCTTCTCCCATTAAGGAAATAAAACGTGCAAGTCTAAAAAGTCTTATGACCGTTTCAGGGACAATAATTGCCGTAAGTATGAACGCAAACATGTCATCATGTCAACTAAAAAAAAACATTGGAAATGCAATAGGTCTCGCATTAGAAAAGTTGGACTTATTGGTATTGTAAATGACATATCTTTTTTATTTGTTTGTTTTTAAAATTGCAAGTCTAAAAAGTCTTATGACTGTTTCAGGGACAATATGTGCCGGAAGTATGAACGCAAACATGTCATCATGTCTACTAAAAAAATGCATAGTTGGCTTACACACACATTACACCTTTAGTAACTTCACTAACAAGCTAAAAAAACATAGCATTATACACTCTTTCACACTATGTAGAAAGTACGAGTTTTGAAAACTATAATATGCCAGTGCTTTGGTGTATACTACAAATACAAGTACTCTCTACAAAGCCATTTTTAGAAATAAATAATGCAATCTTTTAGAAAGGATGTTCATTTGGGTCCTTAAATATGATACATTATATTGCCATTCATACAACGCACTAGTACTATGTGTTTTTACAGTCGCTATTTAATACAATGCTTACTTTTTGTGTAGGAAGAGGACGCAAAGACTGTCTTTATTAATGGGCAAGATACCCCACTGAAATCGATTACTTTAAAAGATGCAACAGATGACATAAAAGTGACACTGTGGAGAGAAGCATCACTATTTAAAATACATCTTGGAGAATATGTTACCCTCACTCACGTAACTGTCCATGAATTCAATGCACAGAAAATATTGAATACAACGCGCCATAGCAAAATGGAGGTAAGCACAACAAACCAAACATTTTGGGAATATCTCTTTCAGCCACTCTGGGCCTTTCACCCACTCTGGCCCTTGCACCCACTCTGGGACTTGCACCCACTCTGGGCCTTGCACCCACTCTGGCCCTTTCACCCACTCTGGCCCTTTCACCCACTCTGGCCCTTTCACCCACTCTGGCCCTTTCACCCACTCTGGGCCTTTCACCCACTCTGGGCCTTTCACCCACTCTGGGCCTTTCACCCACTCTGTCCCTTTCACCCACTCTGGGCCTTTCACCCACTCTGGGCCTTTCACCCACTCTGGGCCTTTCACCCACTATGTCCCTTTCACCCACTCTGGCCCTTTCACCCACTCTGGCCCTTTCACCCACTCTGGCCCTTTCACCCACTCTGGCCCTTTCACCCACTCTGGCCCTTTCACCAACTCTGGCCCTTTCAACAACTCTGGCCCTATCACCCACTCTGGCCCTATCACCCACTCTGGCCCTTTCACCCACTCTGGCCCTTTCACCCACTCTGGCCCTTTCACCCACTCTGGGCCTTTCACCCACTCTGGGCCTTGCACCCACTCTGAGCCTTTCACTCTGGACCTTTCACCCACTCTGGCCCTTTCACCCACTCTGGCCCTTTCACCCACTCTGGCCCTTTCACCCACTCTGGGCCTTTCACCCACTCTGTCCCTTTCACCCACTCTGTCCCTTTCACCCACTCTGGGCCTTTCACCCACTCTGGGCCTTTCACCCACTCTGGCCCTTTCACCCACTCTGGCCCTTTCACCCACTCTGGCCCTTTCACCCACTCTGGCCCTTTCACCCACTCTGGGCCTTTCACCCACTCTGGGCCTTTAACCCACTCTGGCCCTTTCACCCACTCTGGCCCTTTCACCCACTCTGGCCCTTTCACACACTCTGGCCCTTTCACCCACTCTGGCCCTTTCACCCACTCTGGCCCTTTCACCCACTCTGGCCCTTTCACCCACTCTGGCCCTTTCACCCACTCTGGCCCTTTCACCCACTCTGGCCCTTTCACCAACTCTGGCCCTTTCAACAACGCTGGCCCTATCACCCACTCTGGCCCTATCACCCACTCTGGCCCTATCACCCACTCTGGCCCTTTCACCCACTCTGGCCCTTTCACCCACTCTGGCCCTTTCACCCACTCTGGCCCTTTCACCCACTCTGGGCCTTGCACCCACTCTGAGCCTTTCACTCTGGACCTTTCACCCACTCTGGCCCTTTCACCCACTCTGGCCCTTTCACCCACTCTGGCGCTTTCACCCACTCTGGGCCTTTCACCCACTCTGTCCCTTTCACCCACTCTGTCCCTTTCACCCACTCTGTCCCTTTCACCCACTCTGGGCCTTTCACCCACTCTGGGCCTTTCACCCACTCTGTCCCTTTCACCCACTCTGTCCCTTTCACCCACTCTGGCCCTTTCACCCACTCTGGCCCTTTCACCCACTCTGGCCCTTTCACCCACTCTGGCCCTTTCACCCACTCTGGCCCTTTCACCCACTCTGGGCCTTTCACCCACTCTGGGCCTTTCACCCACTCTGGGCCTTTCACCCACTCTGGGCCTTGCACCCACTCTGAGCCTTTCACTCTGGACCTTTCACCCACTCTGGCCCATTCACCCACGCTGGCCCTTTCACCCACTCTGGCCCTTTCACCCACTCTGGCCCTTTCACCCACTCTGGCCCTTTCACTCTGGCCCTTTCACCCACTCTGGCCCTTTCACCCACTCTGGCCCTTTCACCCACTCTGGCCCTTTCACCCACTCTAGCCCTTTCACCCACTCTGGGCCTTTCACCCACTCTGTCCCTTTCACCCACTCTGTCCCTTTCACCCACTCTGGGCCTTTCACCCACTCTGGGCCTTTCACCCACTCTGGCCCTTCCACCCACTCTGGCCCTTTCACCCACTCTGGCCCTTTCACCCACTCTGGCCCTTTCACCCACTCTGGCCCTTTCACACACTCTGGCCCTTTCACCCACTCTGGCCCTTTCACACACTCTGGCCCTTTCACACACTCTGGCCCTTTCACCCACTCTGGCCCTTTCACCCACTCTGGCCCTTTCACCAACTCTGGCCCTTTCACCCACTCTGGCCCTTTCACCCACTCTGGCTCTTTCACCCACTCTGGCCCTTTCACCCACTCTGGCCCTTTCACCCACTCTGGCCCTTTCACCCACTCTGGGCCTTTCACCCACTCTGGGCCTTGCACCCACTCTGGGCCTTGCACCCACTCTGAGCCTTTCACTCTGGACCTTTCACCCACTCTGGACCTTTCACCCACTCTGGACCTTTCACCCACTCTGGCCCTTTCACCCACTCTGGCCCTTTCACCAACTCTGGCCCTTTCACCCACTCTGGCCCTTTCACCCACTCTGGCCCTATCACCCACTCTGGCCCTATCACCCACTCTGAGCCTTTCACCCACTCTGTCCATTTCACCCACTCTGTCCCTTTCACCCACTCTGTCCCTTTCACCCACTCTGGGCCTTACACAAAACATAAAGTATAAAAATGTACTAACTAATTGTTGCATTTGTTTTCTCTCAACAGGTAACAGCCCCACCACAGGAAAAGATGGACATTCAAATTTATGGCGTCGAAAGCACCAAAGATGAAACTAGTGTTATCACAATTAGGGTGACAAACACAGACGAATATCAATCAATGCCCATAGACAATGAGATACTAATTAAATGGTTTATGTTAGATGATGAAGTTGACAACATCGGAGATGCCCTAGTACATTTTTTGCCGCAAACTTTTGAAGTGCTCTTTTGTAATGGAAAAATCATAAATATTCTTAAAGAAAAAGACGATGACATATGTTCAGACTAAAATTCGCATGTTGGCAGGCTATCATATTTTTGTACAAAGTTAAAAAATAAATATTTGTGTGTTTTACAAAAATAAAAAGGTGTGGAATACAAATTATAAACCTCTATGGCAATTTTTTCACTACAGAAGGGAAATTATAACTACTAATACACTCAATTCATACAACATAGTCACACCCACATACAACATTCAGCCAATCCATCTCACATTAAAAAAAAATACAAAATACACACACTCTGTAGCTTGCACGCACTGCAGTAGTATGTATGAATGAGACTGTTGGTGTGCTAAATACGCCTGTGCTGGTGCAGAGTGATGCTGTGTTGTTGCTCAATGTTACTGTGGGGGTGCTGAATGATAAGGTGGTATTGCTGCGTGTTGCATTGGTGGACATCAGTGATGACGTTGTTGGGAGAAGTGCAACTGTTGTGGTGCTGAGTTATGCTGTGGTGGTAATCATTGAACACCAACACAGCACCACTCATCATCAGCACAGAACAACACATCGCAACAACAGCATTACTAAGCACCACACTAACATCACTCCGCAACACACCAACATCACTCTACACCACCACAACAGCATCATTCAACAACAACAACATACAAAAACACAAACACACATTACATTAAAATAAACATTAACACATGCAAAACACTCACATATGCCAATCACACCCTCACTCACCCTCACTCACCCTCAACCCCTCACCCTCACTCACCCTCAATCACACTCACTCACCCTCAACCCCTCACCCTCACTCTCCCTCAACCCCTCACCCTCACTCACCCTCAACACCTCACCCTCAAGCCCTCACTCACCCTCACGCTCACCCACCCTCACTCACCCTCAACACCTCACCCTCACTCACCCTCAACACCTCACCCTCACTCACCCTCAACCCCTCACCCTCAACACCTCACTCACCCTCACTCTCACTCATCCTCAATCACCCTCAACCCCCTCACCCTCACTCACCCTCAACGCCTCACCCTCACTCACCCTCAACCCCTCACTCACCCTCAGCCCCTCACCCTCACTCACCCTCAACCCCTCACCCTCACTCACCCTCACCCTCAACCCCTCACCCTCACTCACCCTCACTCACCCTCAACACCTCACCCTCACTCACCCTCAACACCTCACCCTCACCCTCACTCACCCCCACTCACCCTCAACACACTGTCACACTACAACCACACACAAACACTTACCACCACAGCACCACTCATCACCACTATAGCATTACTCAGCAGACAAAGGTCATACAATAAAAACATGTACGCTTTTAACAGGCACACACACCAACAGCTATCAATGGACGCTTTCACCAGGCATACACACACAACAGTCATCAGTACTGCAGTTGTATGTATGAAGGACACTGTTGGTGTGCGAAATACAGATGTGGGGGTGCAGAGTGATGCTGTGTTGTTGCTTAATGGTACTGTGTGGGTGCAGAATGATAAAGTGGTATTGCTGCGTGTTGCATTGGTGGACATCAGTGATGACGTTGTTGGGAAAAATGCAACTGTTGTGGTGCTGAGTTATGCTGTGGTGGTAATCATTGAACACCAACACAGCACCACTCATCACCAGCACAGAACAACACATCACAACAACATCATTACTAAGCACCACACTAACATCACTCAGCAACACACCAACATCACTCTACACCACCACAACAGCATCATTCAACAACAACAACATACAAAAACACAAACACACATTACTTTAAAATAAACATTAACACATGCAAAACACTCACATATGCCAATCACACCCTCACTCACCCTCACTCACCCTCTACCCCTCACCCTGACTCACCCTCACTCACACTCACTACCTCACCCTCACTCACCCTCAACGCCTCACCCTCAACCCCTCACTCACCCTCACGCTCACCCACCCTCACTCACCCTCAACACCTCACCCTCACTCACCCTCAACACCTCAGCCTCACTCACCCTCAACTCCTCACCCTCAACACCTCACCCTCAACACCTCACTCTCACTCATCCTCACTCACCCTCAACTCCTCACCCTCACTCACCCTCAACCCCTCACCCTCACTCACCCTCAATCCCTCACTCACCCTCAGCCCCTCACCCTCAACCCCTCACCCTCACTCACCCTCAACCTCACTCACCCTCAACCCCTCACCCTCACTCACCCTCACTCACCCTCACTCACCCTCAACACCTCACCCTCACCCTCACTCACCCTCCCTCACCCTCAACCCCTCACCCTCACTCACCATCAACACACTATCACACTACAACCACACACAAACACTTACCACCACAGCACCACTCATCACCACTACAGCATTACTCAGCAGACAAAGGTCATACAATCAAAACATGTACGCTTTTAACAGGCACACACAGACCAGCAGCTATCAATGGGCACTTTCACCAGGCATACACACACAACAGTCATCAGTACTGCAGTAGTATGTATGAATGAGACTGTTGGTGTGCCAAATACGGATGTGGTGGTGCAGAGTGATGCTGTGTTGTTGCTCAATGGTACTGTGGGGGTGCAGAATGATAAAGTGGTATTGCTGCGTGTTGCATTCGTGGACATCAGTGATGCCGTTGTTGGGAGAAGTGCAACTGTTGTGGTGCTGAGTTATGCTGTGGTGGTAATTATTGAACACCAACACAGCACCACTCATCACTAGCACAGAACAACACATCACAACAACAGCATTACTAAGCACCACACTAACATCACTCAGCAACACACCAACATCACTCTGCACCACCACAACAGCATCATTCAACAACAACACACTATCACACTACAACCACACACAAACACTTACCACCACAGCACCACTCATCACCACTACAGCATTACTCAGCAGACAAACGTCATACAATCCAAACATGTACGCTTTTAACAGGCACACACACCAACAGCTAGCAATGGACGCTTTCACCAGGCGTACACACACAACAGTCATCAGTGCATCCTTTCACCATGCATACACCCACACAAACAGGCATCAGTCCACGCTTTCAACAGTCACACACACCACCGGCCGTAAGTGCACGCTTTCTAACCACTTTTTTAACGTAGCACACACAATTACAGCTATACAAGCATGCTTTGGTGCTGTACAGTACTGCAGTAGTATGTATAAATGAGACTGTGGGTGTGCTAAATACGGCTCTAGTGGGGCAGAGTGATGATCTGATGTTGCTCAATGGTACAGTGGGGGTGCAGAATGATAATGTGCTATTGCTGCGTGCTGCATAAATGGACATCAGTGATGCCGTTGTTAGGATCAGTGCTACTGTTGTGGTGCAGAGTTAAACTGTGGTGGTAATCATTGGACAACAATCTACAACGACACTGCACCACTCATCCCCAACACTCATCAGCACTACAACATTACTCACCAGACAAACGTCGCAAAAAAAAAACTTAAACAGTGCATACATACTACCAATAAAAATACTTCAATGTGAACAACAAAAGGACAATGCAAAGCTGCGAAACAAAACACGTACGGCGAAACGCAAAACAAAAATAGCTAACAGCAATCTAAAACTTTTTTGGGTACAGGAGGCGAGTTCAGACGGAAGTACACTACAGGACCCGCATACCAAAACGACACGCGCAAACATAACTCAATGAATGGCAAAAAAACAAACTAAATAGCAGCCATTGGTAACATCAAAAAACAAACTCTAAAGAAAGGAGCCGGACAGAACCAAAGTGCGAGCAAAGCAAGACCCCAAACAATAATTAGATTCATATCACAAAAAACAAATTCATAAACAAAAGTGTAACAACTCACAAAGGCACTCTTTAATAATATAAAAATAAAATAGTAATTAGCTGTCGATCGTAGCAGCTCATTCACTGAAATGTAGAGAACAAAAAAAAACCACACAAAGAGAACATAAAAAGTGCATACATCATACCTTTAACTAAAACTATAGAAAAAAAAAAGGCCATAGCATAGCAGCGAAACAAGTCACATACTGGTCAAAACCACACAAAAAAAGCCAAGTCAGAGGAAAAAAAACATCAGAGTGCGAGCTCAGGCGAAACGAAACTACAGGAACTGCATACCAGGAAGACACTAGCAAACATTAGTCAATGCATGGCGAACAATCAACTTAAAGACGAGCCACTAATAGCATAAATAACAAGAAAAATACCAGACACAAGGCAAGTGCGACCGAAAAACACGTACGGCAAAACGGAACTCAATCCATGGCAAAAAATAAAACTAAATAGCAGCCATTGATAACATACAAAACACACTCTAAAGAAAGGAGCCGGACAGAAACTAAGGGGGTCATTAGGATGGAGGATTTTCCGCATCCTCCGGGCCGGCGGAAGCCACCGCCGGCCCGAAGGAGGCGGAAAATCCTCTGCGGACCCACCAGGACCCACCGCCACATTAGGATGGCTGGTGGGTCATGGTTTAGGTCCGCAGCTTTTCCGCCGCGGCTGGCTTACAACCGCGGCGGAAAAGCACTAAAATGGTGAAGGTGTCTCTTAGACACCGTCAGCCAGATTAGGATGTGCTTGGGAACATGCTTTTCCGCGGCGGCTTTTCGGACGTGGAAAAGCATGTGTAACTGCACTGCAGGGGCCCATTGCGGGCCCCCTAGGTGTAGTGGGGGGTGGGGGGATGCACATGGGGGGTACCTATGGTACCCCCCTGCATTTGCGTGCACAATGCAGCAGGCACCGCGCGGTGCCTGCCGCTTTGTGCACGCAAATGCTGTGCATGCATTTTTAACATTGCTGCGGGTGCAGCTTGAAGCTCCACCCGCAGCAATGTTAAAAATAGTGGATGTGACCGCCACCCTGGCGGTCACATCCTAATCTGCACAGAGGGAACGCCGCAGCCCATGCGGACGTTCCCTCATGCTCTGGGGTCGCGGACAGACTCAAGTCCGTCCGCGATCCTAATGACCCCATAAGTGCGAGCAAAGCAAGACCGAAAACAATAATTAGATTAACATCACAAAAAGGAAATGCATAAACAAAAGTGTAACAACTCACAAAGGCACTCTTTAATAATATGAAAATAAAATAGTAATTACCTGTCGATCGTAGCAGCTCATTCACTGAAATGTAGAAAATAAAAAAAAAACACACACAAAGAGAACATAAACAGTGCATACATAATACTTTTAACTACAACAATCAACAAACAAAAAAAACAAAGCATAGCGGCGACACAAGTCACATACGGGTCCAAACCACAAAAAAAAAAGCCAAGTCGGAGAAAAAATAAACATCAGAGTGCGACCTCAGGCGAAACGAAACTACAGGAACTACATACCAGGAAGACACTAGCAAAGATTAGTCAATGCATGGCGAACAATCAACTTAAAGACGAGCCAGCATTCGCATAAATAACAAGAAAAATGCCAAACACAAGGCAAGTGCGAGCGAAATAATTAGAAAATCCAAAAACACATTACATTCACAGAAATAAAACCTTATACAATTTTAAGGACCAAATTACAAAGTCACTCTTTATATATATTTTTACTAAAAAGGGAATTAGCTGGCGCGCGTACCACATCAGTGACTAAAGTATAGAAATCCGACAAACTACACACAAACCGCCACAGTGCATACATAATACGTTGAAAACAAAACGTAGCACTGCAATTTGGCTACATAGTAACGGCGAGACAACATTTTCAGCAAAAAAAATTTTAAACATATATATATATAAGAAATAAAATTCACAAATAAAACAGTACATATACAAACAATATTTGGTCTTACCTGCAAATACACACGGAAGATATACGTAACTGACTTTAGCGTCAAAAACGTGCCACAAGAATGACGTATTACATTCAAATATTCGACGATAACAATTTGTGTTTCAGCACTTTCGACAAATAATATATTTAATAAATTCATTTCAAATGGATATTAATAAAAAAACATAAATAAAGGAAAATAACAATTAAAATATACAATACACTCAAAAGCTATACAAAAATGCATTTTAGCCAATAAAAACAGTATGTTGCACCAACTCGCACATATGCAAAACATCAAAAAGCAATACATACAAAAAATACATAATAAAAGGAATACTCATACAAATAGACTACTTATATACATTATAAAAACTTTCCCAATCAAAACATTCTAGGATTGCCAAATATAATAAACAAGTACATACCAAAAATCTTACAACGTTCGCAATTTAAAACACATAACACATATAAAAATATACATTGCTTTATGTAACATTTATAAACATTCCCATTATTACAGCATCTATCTTTTACAACAGTACAAAAGTATATTCTAAGTCAACGGTCGAAAATACACAAGTCGCAATACAAATAAAACACTCATACATCCTAATAAAACATTACTACTAATAACTATATACACACAAGTAATAATACATTCAAATTCATGTACTCAATGTTAAAAAATTTACATCTTACCTGTCAAACGACGCAGCAACAACCACGGAGGAATAACACACCTTTACCGCACGAACATTCACACCAATCTAGAAAACGCCCCGTTGACGCACGTCAAACGCAACGCTACGTCACACAACGTAGCGCTGCGATTGGCTAAAAATTACGTCACGCTAAACATTACATCACCATCACAAAAAAAACTAGAACGCTAACATCCCTTACGTAACAAACGTAAAGGGAATACATAGCGTACTACACTTTAACAGAACACAAATAAAACACAGTTTAACAAAATGCACTAAACACTTATAAAACCAATACACATACAAAAACACAAAGACACATTACATTAAAATAAACATTAACACATGCTAAAGACTCACATATGCCAATCACACCCTCACTCACCCTCACTCACCTTCACTCATCCTCACTCACCCTCAACACCTCACCCTCACTCACCCTCAACCCCTCACCCTCACTCACCCTCAACCCCTCACCCTCACTCACCCTCAATACCTCACCCTCAACACCTCACCCTCAACACCTCAGCCTCACTCACCCTCCCTCACTCACCCTCACCATCACTCACACTCACTCAGCCTCAACACCTCACCCTCACCCTCACTCACCCTCAACACCTCACCCTCACCTTCACTCAACCTCACCCTCACTCACCCTCAACCCCTCACCCTCAGTCAGCCACACTCACCCTCAAACTCTCACCCGCACTCACCCTCAACCTCACTCACCCTCACCCTCACTCACCCGCAACACCTCACCCTCACTCACCCTCAACCCCTCACCCTCACTCACCCACAACACCTTACCCTCACCCTCACTCACCCTCACTCACCCTCAACACCTCACCCTCACCTTCACTCACCCTCACCCTCACTCACCCTCAACACCTCACCCTCATTCACCCTCACCCACACTCACCCACACTCACCTTCATGACCTCAGCAACACACCCTCACATGCCCCCACACTCACACACCCCCACCCTCACACACACACGCCCTCACAAACTCTCACACATCCTCACACACCCACACACATTCTCAATAAGCCTCACACCCTCACCCTCGCCCACCCTCACTCACCCTCACCCTCACACCGTCACACTCACACCATCATCCCCTCACCCTCACTCACCCTCAACCTCACTCACCCTCAACACCTCACCCTCAACAACTCACTCACCCTCACTCACTAACGCTCACCCACCCTCACCTTCACTCACCCACAACACCTCACCCTCAACCCTTCACCCTCAACACCTCACCCTCAACCCCTCACTCACCCTCACTCTCACTCATCCTCACTCACCCTCAACACCTTACCCTCACTCACCCACAACACCTTACCCTCACCCTCACTCACCCGCACTCACCCGCACTCACCCGCACTCACCCTCAACACCTCACCCTCACCTTCACTCACCCTCACTCACCCTCAACACCTCACCCTCAACCCCTCACTCACACTCACTCTCACTCATCCTCACTCACCCTCAACACCTCACCCTCACTCACCCTCAACACCTCACCCTCATTCACCCTCAGCCCCTCACCCTCAACACCTCACCCTCACTCACCCTCAACACCTCACCCACAATCACCCTCCCTCACTCACCCTCACCATCACTCACCCTCACTCACCCTCAACACCTCACCCTCACCCTCACTCACCTTCACTCACCCTCAACACCTCACCCTCACCTTCACTCAACCTCACCCTCACTCACCCTCAACACCTCACCCTCAGTCAGCCACACTCACCCTCAAACTCTCACCCGCACTCACCCTCACTCACCAGCAACACCTCACCCTCACTCACTCTCAACCCCTCACCCTCACTCACCCACAACACCTTACCCTCACCCTCACTCACCCTCAACACCTCACCCTCACCTTCACTCACCCTCACCCTCACTCACCCTCAACACCTCACCCTCATTCACCCTCACCCACACTCACCCACACTCACTTTCATGACCTCAGCAACACACCCTCACATGCTCCCACACTCACACACCCCCACCCTCACACACACACGCCCTCACAAACTCTCACACATCCTCACACACCCACACACATTCTCAATAAGCCTCACACCCTCACCCTCGCCCACCCTCACTCACCCTCACCCTCACACCGTCACCCTCACACCATCATCCCCTCACCCTCACTCACCCTCAACCTCACTCACCCTCAACACCTCACCCTCAACAACTCACTCACCCTCACTCACTAACGCTCACCCACCCTCACCTTCACTCACCCTCAACACCTCACCCTTAACCCTTCACCCTCACTCACCCTCAACACCTCACCCTCAACACCTCACCCTCAACTCCTCATTCACCCTCACTCTCACTCATCCTCACTCACCCTCAACGCCTCACCCACACTCACCCTCAACACCTCACCCTCACTCACCCTCAACACCTCACCCTCACTCACCCTTAGCCACTCACCCTCAACACCTTACCCACACTCACCCTCACTCACCCTCAACACCTCACCCTCAATCACCCTCCCTCACTCACCCTCACCATCACTCACCCTCACTCACCCTCAACACCTCACCCTCACCCTCACTCACCCTCAACACCTCACCCTCACCTTAACTCTCATCACCCTCACTCACCCTCAACCCCTCACCCTCACCCTCACCCTCACTCACCCTCACCCTCACTCACCCACACTCACCCTCAACACCTCACCCTCACTCACCCTCACCCTCACTCACCCACAATCACCCACACTCACCCTCAAACACTCACCCTCACTCACCCTCACTCACCCTCAACACCTCACCCTCACTCACCCTCAACACCTTACCCTCACTCACCCACAACACCATACCCTCACCCTCACTCACCCTCACTCACCCTCAACACCTCACCCTCACCTTCACTCACCCTCACCCTCACTCACCCTCAACACCTCATCCTCAACCCCTCACTCACCCTCACTCTCACTCATCCTCACTCACCCTCAACACCTCACCCTCACTCACCCTCAACACCTCACCCTCACTCACCCTCAACACCTCACTCTCACCCCCTCACCCTCAACACCTCACCCTCACTCACCCTCACCCTCAACACCTCACCCTCAATCACCCTCCCTCACTCACCCTCACCATCACTCACCCTCACTCACCCTCAACACCTCACCCTCACCCTCACTCACCCTCAATAACCCTCAACACCTCACCCTCACCTTCACTCAACCTCACCCTCACTCACCCTCACTCACCCTCAACCCCTCACCCTCACCCTCACTCACCCTCACCCTCACTCACCCACACTCACCCTCAAAACATCACCCACACTCACCCTCACCCTCACTCACCCTCACCCTCAGTCACCCTCAACACCTCACCCTCACTCACCCTCAACCCCTCACCCTCACTCACCCTTACCCTCACTCACCCTCACCCTCACTCACCCTCACCCTCCACCCCTCCCCCTCAACGCCTCACCCTCACTCAGCCTCACTCACACTCACTCACCCTCAACACCTCACCCTCACTCACCCTCAACACATCACCCTCACTCACCCTCAACAACTCACCCTCAACCCCTCACTCTCACCCTCACTCACCCTCACAACACATATTATGTTACAATTGGTGTCACATTGGCAAAACTATTGCCATTGTAAATAACAAACATATTAATTCGCTATTTTCAAAACAAGCACATAAATAAAAAAAGCTGTCCTTTACAATACCAATAGCTCAAACTTTCCTAATGCAAAACCTATTGCAACACACATCCACAAGCGGCAGTCACCCACTCTGCTTCATTCACCCACTCTGCTTCAGTCACCCACTCTGCTTCAGTCACCCACTCTGCTTCAGTCACCCACTCTGCTTCAGTCACCCACTCTGCTTCAGTCACCCACTCTCCATCATTCACCCACTCTGCATCATTCACCCACTCTGCATCATTCACCCACTCTGCAAATTGATGAATGTTATGCCATTTTCATACACATAAACTTTTAGGACAGAAAAAAAGGGAGTCTACGGAGTAGTGCATCAGATACGTTATACACAAAATATACTTCCCAAAAGTGAGCTACAGCATGCAAGGATGTTGATCAGGCTTCAGGCCAAAAAGCAAAAAACATTCGTACAATATTACACCAATATTACACCAACAAAACAAATAGAAATATGTGGCAGGAAGCGAGGACGAGGATGTACAAAGACAAAAGTGAAACAGCCAACTTTTTATTGGGGCAATAAACAAGCACTATTCATCCGGAGAATGGGACGGATTAAAGACAATAGTCAAGAGTTACACAAAAAGCCGTACGCATAGAACAATAGCAGTTATTCACACGGAATTACATCTAATATAAGAAACATATTACGAAAATAAAAATATTCTTTCACAAAACACCGAAAAAAAAACATTACATCACTGTACATCCTCTTAATACATTGCTAGGGATAATAAAGTCAGCAAATACACAAAGTTTCCTTTCATACATCAAGTACGTCAATAACATATAATCCGGCTACTTCAGCATCACAAGAAAAAATAATGCAAACACAACTTACATCAATATATTACAAAATAAATAGCACTTCAAAGTTCTAATAACAGCTCTTGTACGTCAAATAACAAAAAACAGCAAAAAATACATTACATTACAGTTTAAGAAAACATATGCATTACATATCAACAATTAAAAACAAAACTTTAATTTACATTACATTACAAACATTTACAAATATTACGATCGAAAAAAATACATTTCTCAAGTCTTTAACTTAAACATAGTATATATACTACATTACATTACATAAAAAAAAAATTGGAATACATTCTTACCTGTCAAACGACGCAGCAACAGCACAGGAACAAGAACACGCCTTCCGCGCACCAACATTCTCGATCTCTGGGGAATTCCACCGTTGACGTAAGCAAATCGGAACGCAACGTCAAAAACATCGCGCTCCGATTGGCTAGAAATAAACGTCAAAAAACGTAAACACTCACAACACAAAAAAACGAGACCGCTAAACGTAGCCAACGTCAAGGTGACGCATTGCGTCGGCCATTTTTAAAAAATAAAAAATAATACGGGAAACCACAAACACATAACACCACACAGTTAGTACAAAAAATAGACAGTTACATTACATACAAATATACACATAAGACAGGAGAAATACAAAGGGAACATCTATCACATTTTTTAAACACAACACATATTACATAATTAATATTAACATACACACACTCATAACATCACCCTCACACACCAAAACTATCACACTCCTTCACACACCCTCAATAACCCTAACACAACATCTCCCTCATACACCATCACACACCTTCAGCCTCACACCCACTTACTCACACTCACACTCACACTCACACACACTCACACCCCCTCACACTCACACACACTCACACACCCTCACTCCCCTCAAAAAATAACACCCCTCACAACAAGCTCACACTCACTACACCGGACAGCCGCACCCACTCACACCCCTCACACTCTATCACCATCAACACCCCTCCACCTCACACAGCCTTAGCCTCATCCCCTCACCCTCACACACGCACAATAACCCTCACACCATTACCCTCACACACGCTAACCCTCACCCGCAACAACTCACTCACACTCACACTCCCTCGCTCACCCTCACACTCACACACACACACCCCCTCACCCTCACACCCCATCACCCTCACACCCCCTCACTCACACTCACTCACAATAACTCACACTCAGCCTCACACACCCTCACGCTCACACACCGTCACACACCCTGTGCCTAACAACACCTCTCACACCCTCAATCACCCTCACACACACTCACACTCACACACCGTCACACACCTGAAACGTCACACCCCCTCACTCACCCTCACACACACACCCCCTCAACCTCAAACACCTTACACTCACACACACACGCTCCCCTAAAACTCATCACAACACTATCAAACTCACTACACCTCACACACTCTCAGACACAAACAACATCACTCATCCTCATCCTCATACACACTCACACCCCCTCACCCTCACACCCCATCACACTCCCACACGCTCACTCCCCTCACACTCACAACAACACCCTCACACCCCCTCACTCACACTCACTCACACTCACTCCCAATGACTCACACTCACCCTCACACACCCTCACCCTCACACACCGTCACACACCCTCTGCTTAACAACACCTCACACACCCTCACTCACCCTCACACACACACACCCTCATCCTCAAAAACCTTACCCTCACACACACACGCTCCCCTAAAACTCATCACAACACTCTCACACTCACTACACCTCACACACTCTCAGACGCAAACAACATCACTCATCCTCACACTCACACACACTCACACCCCCTCACCCTCACACCCCATCACACTCACACACGCTCACTCACCTCACACTCACAACAACACCCTCACACCCCCTCACTCACACTCACTCCCAATGACTCACACTCACCCTCACACACCCTCACCCTCCATCACACACCCTCTATGTAACAACACCTCGCACACCCTCACTCACCCTCACTCACACTCACGCACCGTCACACACCCGAAAACTCACACCCCCTCACTCACCCTCACCCTCACACACCCTAACAATAATCACACCCCTTAACGCTCACACCCCCTAACACTCACACCCGCCTAACAGTCACCCCCTAACACTCACCCCCTCACCCTCACACCCTCACACTCACTCCCTCAACACCCCACCCTCACCCCCCTCACACACCCTCATTCACCCTCATTCACCCTAACACCCCCTCACTCACGCTCTCACACACCCCCTCACACACCCCCTCACTCACCCTCTCACACACCCCCTCACTGACCCTCTCACACCCGCTCACCCTCACCCTCACTCTCCCTCACACTCCCTCACCCTCCCTCACCCCCTCACCCTCCCTCACCCCCTCACCCTCCCTCCCCTCCCCTCACCCTCACCCTCACCCCCCTCACCCTCAACTCCCTCACACTCACCCCCCTCACCCTCACCCCCCTCACCCTCACCCCACTCACCCTCACCCTCACCCCCCTCACCCTCCCCCTCACCCTCCCCCCCTCACCCGCACCCCCCTCGCACCCCTCACCCTCACACCCCTCACCCTCACCCCCCTCACCCCCCTCACCCTCACCCTCACACCCCTCACACCCCTCACCCCCCTCACCCTCACCCCCCTCACCCTCACACCCCTCACCCTCACACCCCTCACCCTCACACCCCTCACCCTCACACCCCTCACCCTCACACCCTTCACCCTCACACCACTCACCCTCACACCACTCAGTGCTACAACACATATTGTGTTACAATAGGTGTCACATTTGCAAAACATAAAACTATTGGCATTGTAAATAACAAAGCACTTATTTTCGCAATTTTAAAAAAAAACACATCCTCACCCTCAAACCTTCACCCTCAACTCCTCACTCACCCTCACTCTCACTCACCCTCACTCAGCCTCAACTACTCCCCCTCACCCTCACTCACCCTCAACCCCTCACCCTAACTCACCCTCACCCTCACTCACCCTCAACACCTCACTCGCCCTCACCCTCACTCACCCTCAACACCTCACCCTCAACCTCACCCTCACTCACCCTCACCCTCACTCACCCTCACTCTCACTCACCCTCAACCCCTCACCCTCACTCACCCTCAACACCTCACCCTCACTCACCCTCACCCACCCTCACGCTCACCCTCACTCACCCTCAACACCTCACCCTCACACAGTGCAATAAGTCTCAGACCATTTCAGTTAGAGCTTTTAGAAATGTTTATGGCTTTTTTTTATTTGTAATTCTTTAGCATTGGCTACAGGAAACAAAAATGCTAAACATTTACAAAAAAAAAACATAAACAATTCTAAAAGCACTAACTCTAATGGTGCGAGACCTATTGCATTTCCAATGCTTGTTCTTTCAGGAAGCATTGGTCAGTGGTGGCTTCTGGAGAAACGTGCGCTAAACATATGTTGCAGTGACACGTGCAACTGAATATCTGCTTCTACTGAGGCATGAGGTACTAATTATCTGGTATGCCTAATAGAGCAGAACTGTTGAAAGCAAACATGATATCCGTTATCAATTTCAGTGACGCGTATTTTGTACCGCAGAAATGAAACGTTATAAAATTCTCAGCATGCAGAAGCCAATGCTGCATTACCCCAAGAGCCTGTGCCATGGAATTATACTGTCAATCACTGGCCACGCGTGCGGGTGTCAATCACCTAGCCTCGCTCCTTACCAACGGCCGCGGTTACCCAATTATGGCTTTGCTGACCGGTGCAGGAAGTACAGGTAACCAGCTCATGGCGTGAAGGAAGTGATAATTGTCTCTGTATGTCCCTTCTGAGGCGATATCTACTGAGTGAGGGGATACGGGGCGTCACTGCGTATGTTGAGCGTGTATTTTAATGTAGTGCACGAATCCCTCAACCTCGCACCCTTTTCAGTGTACGTACGGTAGAGACTGCAGAAACTTTGTAAATAATTGTAGCGAACATTCCCAAAACTACATGTGAAAGAGATTTCGAGTACAGGTGGTAGCAGTGTTTCCAAGGACGATATTGTTGTATAGCTTTTTAGGACCCTAGTGTAATTTTCCCGATTCATGCCCTTATATAGGTATAAAGTACTGTATACTTATATAGGCATAGAAATCATACCCATATTAAGAAATAGCTCACTTCCATACTTCCACTGGTTCCGAAAATCTACAACGATTTCTTGGAAAAACCCGCCTTCAGCAGTCAGGGACTTCCATGAATATTGATTTTTCCAAGAGCTATGGAGTTTTCAGAGAACTAAGTCTTTGATGACGTTATTATGTCCAATCTTACGTCAAACTCGGCACCTTCAAGGTATAAATATGGCAACACTTGCCTAAGCAAACACACGTGGGGTGGAGCAGTTCGACTATCTACCTACACGACACAGCTCACCGAAGCAAGTGCCAAAGGAAGCCAACCCTCTAGCAGACGCACTGAGAGAGACGCTGTCTTTTCTCTTGCAGAGAAATCCAGCTCCAGTGTTTCCAACTTTCCCTTGCGAGTTGTTGGGAAATCGAGTCCTGAGAGAGAGATACCAGACCTCCTTCATTCTAAACCAAGGTACGGAGCTGATTAGACCCTTAGAGAATTCTTGGATTAGATTCTTGGCAAAAGAATACTGAAACTAAGCTACACCTCACTTACTTCTTCCCTAGTACTAGACCTAGGATAGATACACCTGGGTAGGCGTATTTTAGAAGCACCAGTTGAGCACTTTTAGTCTTTATTTATTTAATGTATGTATTTTATGGCTTAGAAACCATATCATGCTTTTACAGTATTATTTTATAATACACTTCGTACTGTACGCATTGTACTTTACAACCAGTATTACTATTGTAGCAGTTCCTTTCCTCTGCTTGAGAAAGAAGACTGTTCAATAAATAACCTGTTATTGAAAACGCCCGTCTCTATTTCTCTGCACCTCTGGTGAAACGAAGCATGCACGATTGACTGAGTAAAATAACTATCTATTGTCTCCGCGACTCTAGAGATTCATTTCTTATTCTTGGGAAACTAAGTTGTCATGTTTATGCGGTTGTCAGAAACGAATCCCTTCTTGTGTATTCGAGAAAGTTTCTACTGACCTCTGAGCTAGCTGGCACACACAATTAAGTCTAGTATATTCGGTAGAGAACTAGTCGACCTCATTCCTACGTCAAAACTACAGGATATAGTATTCCAATGCGCAGAGCCTATTGGGAATATAGGAACTACACTACATGGCGCCGAACGTTTGGTAAGGCGATAATTTAACGCTAGATACTAGAGTAACTCAGTCATGCTTTTTCACACAGACCCCTTTTTTCTGTAAAATACTCCAATAGACGTCTGGAGTGGGTAAAAGGATATAATATCCGCTATAACTAAATAGGAGGAAAATCCTATGTATTAGTTTTTGCTTTCCTCAACGTTGAAGGATACAGTGTTCCAAAAATACTGTGCACCTAATCTTTGTTTCCTTGAAACTTGCTCTTCACACTTTCGGTCACCAAAATAATGGATAGTGACGACGAAAGGACTAGAGCTGCAGCAGCAGCTCAGGCAGTTTTAGTATCCAACAAAATGGCCCAGATGCAATACTCATTCCTGTAAATATAAGGAAAACAATTACTATAAAACTTATAGAAAATGGAGTATCATCGAGAGGTGGTAAAGTAATATTTGTTATAGAGGCACATGAATATTGGCAGACAGAGGTATTCTATTCATGGATTCTGTTTCCTGCAGCAAACGCAGTAACACACGAGTTCCACTACTATAAAGTAGAGGAACCTTCAGAGAAATAGGTTCCTTTCAAGGCCATTGAAATTCTACTAACTTACCAAGAGCATCAGCTCTGGTTTAATGGCACCCTACAACATCAAAATCACATTACCAGGCTCTGTCCACTAGGTAGACCAGGAGCTACATGGCCGGTACTAGCCAGCTATACACCGCATCCTGACATTGAAAGAATGACCGGTGCAGAACTGTTAGCTCAGCTAAAACAGCTAATTAAAATACATAGACATTTAGTTCAATATGTCCTGCGGACCTTAACAGTCCAACCAGCTGTAAGAATTCCACAGCACACGCCACATCAGGGGAACACAAATAAAATTACACCACAGACTATTCAGTCAGTAATTGGTAAATTACCAGCAAAACGGGAACAAATTCCATTCTGGTTAGCTCAAAAAATTACTTAAATAGAGGCAGTATTTCCTGATAGTACACCTCTTGAAAAACAAAGGATTCTAACAATCTGTTTACCAATGGGGAATGCACCACACGTAGAGGACTCCGAGACTTGGGGTACAGTCTTTGCTTCAATCTACACAAAAACCCATGGTGTCCGTCTATGGCGGTGATACCAGACGTTCTAAGACAGATTCAAAATGAATACGGTTTAGAACCGGCCTTAAATCTGGGTATGAAATTACGGAAAGATTTCAAACAGGTCTCGGCTATACTACTAGCCAACATTAAAGGTGAAGCAGCATCTGGGGCAATCCGCCAAAAACTAAAAGAAACTGATATAACAGAGCAACCATTTGAACTTGCCAGAATTATTGGAAAATCATATGAAGAACTAGGTAGAGATAGTTTGGGTGGGAAACCAGTGAAACCAAATCTAACTGAAAATCCTGAAAATGTTTTTATTAAAAATAATCTCACCACTACTAAAAAGAAGTGGGAAAACACCAAACAGACACTTCCTAGAGAGAAGCGTTCTCAGTCCAGAGGAAGGTCTCCTCAACAGGAGCCCTCGGGCCCTAAGTGTCTACAGGGGCAAGAAATACACTGAGTGATTATAGTGTGGTGGCACCTTGCACGGGAAATAACGTCAGGCAAGACGCTGACCCCTACCCCCTGGATTCACATGAGGGCACTGCCGGTTCTTCCTCCTGATTCAGGGTGTTTGTTCACGTAAGCACATGCTGGCAGACCACACAGTACAATGGCCAAGGCTGCAAGGCCTGGCTAAATTGAATCCCCCAACTTCGCAGCACCAATAATGTGAGCAGTTTTTACTATGCAGTTCCTCTTCAGCGCACCTCATCGTGGGGTGATCTGGGTTGTGCTATACTGCTTGACAAATGCATTTTGGTGCAGTGATGTGGACACAACTCTAAAATGCGTGGTATCTGGCAGGGCTGAGAGTGAATCTGAGGAAGAGTTTTTGACAAAACTGAAGGAATTGGTATTAGTAAAGTTGACTGATAAATGTATTAGGGACCGGTTTGTTCTTAATTGCAACTGTGAGAAAATACTTTCGTGGTGAAATCCAGACTTTGATGCACATCACTACTGTGTGCAGCACCTGAGGCCACCTCTTTGAATACGCCCAGGGACACAGTGTATTGCGTTAGAGAGTGAGCGGACCCAAGCGGGTCAGTACTGCCCTGAGAAGTGCTAGAGAGCTATTTTTGAGAGGTTCTCAAAAAACCTCTCAAAAAGTTTTGAGAACTAGGTTTTTAGTGAGCTAGTTTTAATATTTATAAAAAATACTTATGATTTTTACACTAAAGGATAGTATTGGACTGGAAAATCATCTTGTTGGTGATATTGGGGGTATTTTGAGGTATGAACCCTTGCATACCCCTGGTAAGACGTGGACTTCTCGACCTGTGCTACCACTGAGAGGACTGCTCGACCCGTGCTACCACTGAGAGGACTGCTCGACCCGTGCTACCACTGAGAGGACTGCTCCACCTGTGCTACCATTGAGAGGACTGCTCGACCAGTGCTACCACTGAGAGGACTGCTTGACCCGTGCTACCACTGAGAGGACTGCTCAACCCGTGCTACCACTGAGAGTCATTTGCTGAAGGGGTACATGGCCCAGTTGCTCAAGATCCATAGTAGGTCAGGCCGACAGACATCAAGAGTAAAAGGCCTCAGCCCCCGCCATTGGGCACTGTTGCTTCTGCTTGTCCAATGGCCCTCTGAAAATGGTTCTGACATTACCACTATTCCGCTCCCAGAGGCAGAACGTTAAGAAAAATGAAGTCAGGTGAAAAAGAATTCCTGTTATCAAATATGAGAGTTTCGAACTCCCACTTCACTCTAAATGGGGTAGGGTTTGAGGTGGCTCGTGCTTTGAGTGGGTGCAACTGTGTAGTGTCTGATGTTGATCTTAGTATGTCGGTCTGGGGGAGTAGCTGGATAGGGGCAAGAGTAAGGATTAGAGGGTATGGTCTGTGTAAGTGTTAGTTAATAGAGTCTGGGATAGGTGTTAGGAAGGGCCTGGGGATGTTAGTAGGTAGGGCCTAGGGTGGTTGCTGGCAGGCATGGTCCAAGGTGGGTACTAATGGGTAGGGTCTCGGTGAAGGTAGGGTCTGGGCAGGGGTGCCTCTGTGCCAGGTCGTGTTTTGGGATTATGTGGTGGTTAGGCTCTGGAGGTGCTAGTGAATAGATGTGCTGGTAGGGTCTGTGGTTGGTACGGTTCGAGGGGGATAGGGTATGTAATGTTAATGGCACTTAAAGTGCTCTCCGCTACCCACATGGATCTTCAGGACTTGAGCAGGAGACTGTTAGAGCCTGCACATATTAAAATAGATATGTTTAAAGCGATGTCTTGACCCTCAGCTGGTCAGGATTCTGTCTTAGGAGAGGAGGGGGTACATTGCACTGTTTGACTGTGAGAACCGTAAATGAGTGCCCCCAAACTTGTTCGCACTTATAGAGTTAAATAATGAGCCGAGCAGTGGATACAGAGCGCAGCATCCTGTTGGGTAGATGTTTAGAACATTTGTGGCTGCCCGCGGTCCACGCAGGCGACCCTCATGAGGGGGCGCCCGCCTTAGTGCCACCTGAGGACACACGATACAGCCTAGTGCTGAGGGACCCCCTCTGGGTCCGCGCGCCCTGCGTCATTTCCGGGCACGGGTGGGCAGGAGATAGGTATAAGTACCTCTCCCGCCCACGTGGCATCCTTTTTTGCCCGCTACCCTTCACGCCGTTTGGTCGTGCCGTTGGTGGTTCTGGAGATCTTCGTTGAGGTGAGTCCTCATCAATTTACCATGGACCTCCCCCTATTTAACGCGGTCATATCAAGGGTGAGATTGTGGGTTCGGATCCCGACCTGGTAGTATATACAGCAATAATTTAATGTTACCAGTCCGGTGCGATTGCTCATGTCTTGCTACGGGTGATTTTGGGTGTGCAGTTTCAGTGTTGAGTCACTGTGATCTTGTGGTTAAGGTCTCTGACTCTTACTCTAGAAGTTAAGCGGTCAAATCCTGGTTTCAAGGGTGTGGTCCCGGAGTTAAAAACTATAGCCCCTGTTGCGGGTCGGAGGGCTTCGCCACCCGCTTTGTCAATGCTCCTTGCCGCACTCTGGTGGTTTAGGCAGCGTTGGTGTATCAGGAGGGAGTCCGGGGCCCGTTGGGGCAATCTTTTTTGGTATCATTGCGGCTCCCCCACCCTCTTCGTTTGAGGCTGAAGGCTCCGGTCTCCGGGCCGGTGAGGCGTGAATCGGGTTTTGGTGGTGGTGAAGGCTGAGGCAGGGTCTTGATGGGGTGGTGAGTTGTGTGCTCCTGTTGGCCTGCTCATGGTCCTCGGCTAGCGCTGATGCACTGCGGGGAGAGACGGGTTGAAGCCTCCCCCTCTCCCGGATGTGTCAGTAATTGAGGCGTGTGTTCACTGCCTCGGAACCCAGCGTTTCGGCGAACTGGACTGGTAACGGATGTCATGTCATCTACATTTTGAAAACAACGGAGCGTTGTGGGGTGCCAAGCGATTGGCGGGCGGGACGCTGTGCATTGACAGGATGGGCCACCCCGGCCAGGAGGTAGATCTGGGGGCCTGTTGGAAACGCGCCTCAGATGGGGGCTACCATGCTGGTGGGCTGTCTGGGAAAGTTTGTTCCTGACGCTGTGTGTATGAGCGGCTCACTTTCCGCATGGGAGTTATGGCTCAGAGGCGGTGTTGTTGGGCAGTGGTCGGGTGGTGGCGTGTTCATGGAGCGCAGTGTTTTCGGTGGCGTGCATGCTTGCTCAGCACCGGCGGAAGCAGATGTGCTCAGTGCAAGTTAGCCTGGGTTTTCCACGGATGGCTCCAGCTGACTGGATTCACAGGAGGGTTCAAGTGTCAGGGAAATATGGTTTCACCTCTTTCCATAGGTATATGGCAGAGGACTGGCAGGCATGATGGGCACTCTGTAAGGGTACCCTTTAAGTGGTTAGTGAAACTTGTGAGGGAGAGGATGTGGCACAATGGCCAGAAGTGCCAATTTTGGAGCGGGGAGTCTGGTTCAATCCTCAGTGCCGGCTCAACATCCGTGAGGGTGAGAAGCGCAGCCTATCTCCCCGTGCCTATTTACAGCACCTATATATTGCAGGAGTGACGGATTAGGCGAGCTGCAAAAATCCGGGTATCAGAGGTAACGGATTCCTCATGTAAGCCAATGAACAGTTAGTGACCGGCACACTTGCTTATTTGGTATCACATTTATATGCAGCCCACTGCAGCCTCAACAAGGTTTTATCAAATGGTGCAGGGGACTGTTTCTCTCTTACACGATTGTTGGTGAAAGGGCCAGGATACATGGATATCCACCATTACAATATGGCTTGCTGGATTGGTTAGCAGTCTGGGCGTCTTTGTTCACTAAATTGGTTTCGCCCATGGTTTGGGAAGCGCTTCCAGCTTAGGCGCTGTGATTCCGGAAGTTACTTTCGATTGGCTTGTGGTGCTGGCAGTGTGGTGTTGGTATATTAGTCTGGTCGTATGTGCTCCCCTTTAACCATTAACCCCTTCCATGCTGATGTTATGTTATGTTATAAAGGGTTTTATAGCGCGCTCTGTTACTAACTAGTATCCTGGCGCGGCGGAGAATGTGGGACGGGCTGCGGGGAAGGAAGAGAGATAGCGGGGAAGGCAGAGAGGCAGTTACATGACCACATTAAATAGATACGTTTTTAACCCTTTCTTAAAGCAGGTGATAGTCTGGGCTGCGCGGAGGTGGAGCGGGAGTGCATTCCAGGCTCTGGCAGCCCTCACAGAGATAGACTGGCCCCCCAACCTGGAGAACTTAAATCTGGACATAACCATCTTGCACTGATTGGCAGATCGTAGGCAGCGGTTGGGAACATAGAGAGTGAACCGTTTTCTCAAGTACAAGGGCCCGAGCTGATGGATAGCTCGAAATGAAAGAACCAGTGCTTTGAACATGATCCGCTGAGCCACCAGAAGCCAGTGGAGGCTGCGCAGGTGGGGGCGGACGCTAACCCTCCTGGGCACATTGAACAGGAGTCTCGCAACCGCGTTCTGAATCACCTGCAGCCGTTAAATCAGGTAAGATGGTAAGCCACTGAACAGAGCATTCGCGTAATCGAGCCTAGAGAGAATGAGGGCACGCGACAAAGTCTCTTTGGTCTTTCTCGGGAGAAATGGAAAGAATCTACGTAAGGCTTTTAGCGTGCCAAAACAGGCCCCAGTGAGTCTTTTGATGTGGTCCTCAAACTTCAGGTCACTGTCAAACCAGACCCCCAGGTTCTTAGCTGGGCCCCCCATAGACTTGGGGCAAGGCAGGTCCGTTGGCCAAAGAAGGTCTCTAAAGTGGTCGGGAAAGGATCCATAAAAAAGTACCTCAGACTTATCTTCATTGCATTTAAGCTGTGCAAGTGCTAACCAGCGGAAGACTGATAAAAGGCAGTGCTGAACCGCCGAAGTATCCAGATTGTCCCCTGGTCAAGTGAACAGAAGTTGGTATCATCGGCGTAGGCCATTATTTTTGCCCCCAAATATTCCGCCACGTATATCAGAGGAGTCAGATACACATTAAAAAGCAAGGGGCTGAGAGTAGACCCCTGCGGGACTCCAGTGATGAGTTTCCTAGGCAAAGAGGCATGTGGTGGCATCCAGACCTATTGCGTCCTGTTATTCAAGAATGACGTCAGCCAGTCAAGAGCCGATCCGGCAATGCCAATCTGGTGAGGAGAAGCCCATGGGGCACCGTATCGAAGGCGGCAGAGAGGTCTAGTAAAATCAGAACCGCTCTGCCACCTCCATCCAGGCACTCCCGAACCGCCTCTGACATCTCCACCAGAGCAGTCTCGGTGCTATAGGCAGCCCGGAACCCTGATTGAGCGGGGTGCAGTACCTGAGATGACTGAACAAAATGGTCCAATTGGCGAAATGCAATTTTTTCGCAAACTTTAGCCAGTGCCGGCAGCAAAGATATAGGCCGGTAGCTGGATGGGTCAGCAGGATCCAACCCGGCCTTTTTGAGAAGTGGCAAGAGTTTACCCTGCTTCCTACAGGTCGGGACGGTCGCAGAAAAAAAAAGAGAGGTTCACAATCTGGGTGACCTCTCTACATACTGTAGCAGCTACCCCCCCCAAGCACCCTGGCTGGACACGGATCCACAGGAGACCCCAACTTCAGGGACCCGAGTACTGCAAGGATATCTGATTCAGCAGAGGGAGAAAAGACGGCGAACTGATCAGCAGGTTTAGACACAGGTAGGTACGGAAGTGCAGGTGAAGTCTTATGGCTATCACTGACAACACGCAAATCCTCCTGAATCTTAGCAATTTTCTCTTCACATGGAGAAATAAAGCTCTGGACGATGGAGAAAATGTATTTGCTGTTGTTGTTTGCCTTTTCAATCCTCCCTGTGTAATAGCGACTCTTTGCTGTACTAATCGTAGCATAGTAGTCCTTCTGGGCAGCTCGCAGAGCAACCTTCGCCTTAGGCAGGGACGCTTGCCTCCACACCCGTTCGAGTTTCTTGCAACCTAATTTTAGTTCCCGTAGGGTGTGGGAAAACCATGGTTTCGAGGGGGAAAAACGCATCCTGCGGATGCAGTCCTGGTTAACAGAGGCTGCTGACCCCTGTTCCACCCATGTATTAAAAGTGTTAACAGCCTCACCTACCTCAGAGGCCAAGAAAGGACGGTCTCGGGATAGGGAATCAGCCAAAGTGACTACGTTGATCCTCTGGGGATGGGTGGTTGAAAGGGCGCCCCCGCCCCTATCGATTTTTCCAAAGACCAGGAGAACTGGATCAACTCATGGTCCGACCACGTCACCCTCTCAGGGTAGGTCATTATAATATCAAAATTGAAACATACCAAGTCTAAACAGTGACCACCCACATGGGTTGGAGATTCAACCCGTTGTGTGAGTTGAGCTAAGGTCAAGGCCTCACCTAGGCGTCTAGTCTCTATGGAGTCTAAAACATCAACATGGATGTTTAAGTCCCCTAAGAGAAGAAACTTCGAAAATCTCAGGGCATGCGGTATAATGACCGCCTCCAAGGTCTCAATAAAATGCCCGGCATATCCCGGAGGACGGTACACCAATGTGCCTCCCAAAGTAAAGTGCGGATTAAGCAAAAGAGAAAAATGGAGCATCTCTGCGTCCCCCTGATCTTCCTGGGGTTCACAGGAAAAGACCCATTTATCCCTAAAAATCACGGCAACCCCGCCCAGCGGGTAGTCCGTCCTCGTGATCTTAAAACCCCTGGGGATAGCTAGCTCCACCACTGGGGCGCAAGTATCATTGAGCCAAGTCTCAGTAATAAAAAAAAGGTCCAGCTGGTTTTCCGCCAAAATCTCAAAAACATCAGCTGCATGCTTAACCAAAGACCTAGCATTAATTAGCCCCGTTCTTATCTGCGCAGTCAGTACTTTCTCTGCCGAAACAGCTGAGCGTAGGATGGAAGCGAAAATTGCACACAGGGCATGCTCGAGAAACGCTATCAGCGACCCCCCAAAGACTTCCAACTCCACAGCTTGGGGCATTGAGCGCTATAAGATCCTCGCGTGAATACCTTATTCTAGTGGGCTGTTGCATCCGAGCCAGAGGGGCAGGGAGTCTCGCACTAGGCACGTCCGGGCCCAGACGGGCGCTCCTTCGGCACGACCGCTGCGCGTCCGAAGGAGCATTGCTATTTATAGCCCAAGCCCCTCCCCCGACTAGACCGCTGCCTATGGTCACGCGGGGAACCGGGACTCAGGGCCCCCGGCCGTCATGCATCACGATGCTCGTGTGCTGATGACGGCTGGGGTCCGTCATAAACCCGCCCACTCTTTAAAAGTGCCGCATAGTGGCAAAATCGGCACATCATGCAAGGGGTTAAGCGCCTCGTTCTGATGGTCAGCACTATGCACCTGCCACATAATCTTTCATATCCAGCATGAATTGCAGGTTGAAATTAAATGAAGTCATAGATGTTATAGCTCAATTAGATCAACAGTTACTAAAACGCAACAACATGGGTTCACATGCAGTGGAAGGTCCTTTGCAAAACTCACTGGTAATCTTTTGTTCCCTTATCCAGTATTTATTTAGTTGTTAAACAGGTACTAAGGTGGGGATATCTTTGGCAGTATTTCCATGCCTGAAATTATGAAGTGACGAAGTAATAGTGTCCCAGGTTGTGCAACATTATGCAGCTTAAAAGGCTTTCATGCACAGAGTTTAGTCAGCACCTATTACAATAAAAATTATCCGCTCCAGAGGCACGCGATGACCAGGGGAAAGCAAGAGGGTAGATTGCAAGAAGGCTTAAACCGAATATATTTAGGAGCTAATGTCCAGGGGAATAATCCCCTTTTGCTTAAATCCACAATGTGAGAAAGTCACCCCTGGACTTCCAAAAAGCGCTGCAATGAACTACTAATGGTAAACTACAGCATCAAGTTTACCTGTGCTAAATTTGACCAGGTGGTTTCCGGTGCTCGGCAACGTCACTTAATTGTCAACGCCAGCGATGGTGACAGTTCACCACAAGTTGGCGCTGTCTCTCTATTTTAGAGATGACCACAACAACAGGCAATTATTAATTCAATAAACAGTAAAATGACTATGGCCTGCCGCCCAAGACATTCTTATAGCAGTGGAGGCCTGGAATAGTCTGAATTGTCACACTTGCACAAGTGTTATGGTTAGACTCTGTGATGTTACTAGGATTGGCAGCAGGGCAGGAGCAATGTGGGGTGCAAACTGAAGTGGCCTCCTGACGTGAGCCTGGCTATACTTTTCTACAAATTAAGCACTTAGCGTTTGAAATCTGTAACGTCATTGGGCACAGCTGGGCCGCTGTTAGATCAACGATATTTGGGCGTGTCCTTTCCTGCTCAGGTCTCAAAAGAGGGGGGTAGTCACATGGGCAGAGCTCCTTGCTGTAATCAGCGCACAAGTCTAATGCGTGTTTAATGAAGGCACAGCATAGCACAAGACCGGCAAATTACTTACATCCGCCAGTTACCTTCAATATACCTGCATGCCCATTTCTCACACTTCCGGGACATCCCCAAGGTCGGTCCTGCCCCACTAGATGAGTGCTACACTTTCTTATGGTTGGTTGGACCCTTAGTGCCACATGAGGGCACACGATACAGCCTAGAGCTGAGGGACCCCCACTGGGTCTGCGCGCCCCGCTTCATTTCCAGGCACAGGTGGGAGGGGAGATAGATATAAGTACCTCTCCCCCCTACCTGGCATCTTCTTTTGGCCGATACCCTTCACGCCGTTTCTCTCCCTACTGCTTACCTGGCATACATTCAGGGGGTGGGAGAGGCGTTTAACTTGTTATTTTGTGTTGCAGGCGGAATACAGGGCGATCCAAAGGCTGAAAAGTATACAGGGGTACCCTCTTCAGGAGCACAAGGGTGCAAATGCTAAATATCCCCAGGAAGTCCTCGTGGTGGACCCTGGAGGAGCGATGGCCCCCTGCTAGTCCTATGGATGGTTGTAAACCTGAGCAACAAGGGGTTGCCTGGAATGCTCCGTCCCCTCAGGGGGAATGAGTGGAGGGGTGGACGGGCAGTCCACCGGTGGGAGGGGGTCCCCCTCCCACAAAATTGGTAAGCACTGATTGGCTAGGGCCACGGTGCAATTTGATTCATCAGGTGGGCAGGCGGCAGAGGGGCTGCCTGCCCTTGGATCGCCCGTAAGCTAACCCACCATGGTGGCATATTTTGGTATGCACATAAACCTGCAGCAATTTTCTCCACGAAAAAAGATGTCTTGTCTGTTTATTTCATCAGGAGTTTTCCGCATGTGTGATGGGGAATGTGTTGCCAATATCGGCACTATGATTTGGGGGCAGCTCAGACCCATGTAATAAAAGGTCCAGAGGGAGAGGCGAAGAGCTTTAAAGAAGACTTTCCCTCAAGAGAAAGCCTGTGCCGTTGACGGCGGAAATGCCCTTCTGTGTGGACCGGAAGTATTGCGATAAAGCCAAGTTCTGAATCAGCGGTACCTACGCATTAAATCCTTGGCAACCGAGGTACTCTAGTCTCATCATTAATGGGGCTTGGAAGATACGTTATTGAGAGGCAAAAGGCAGCAAAAAGGATATTTGGTCTGCAAATTGAAGATGAGGGAATTGTCCGAATAGATGCCAAGACTGTTCACCCAGCTTGTTGTGAGTGAACAACCTTTACAACGAAACTTTTACAACGCACTACCATTACAACACAACCATTACAACGCAAACCATTACAACGAATTGCGCTGGGGGGCACTCTAGGATAGGGAATAAGTTTAATTTACTATCCAACACCTTCCCTAGTGTCCACGGGGACTGGAGTTGGAATAGTAAATTAAACTTTTAACTATCCAACACCCCAAAGCGATATGCGTTGTAAAGGTTTGCGATGTAAAACCACGTTGTAAAGGCATGCGTGGTAAAAGTATGCGTTGTAACGTCATACATCCCTTGTTGTGCCACCAGCTCTGTGACCAGACTTCTAAGTTCTTTCAGACTTCAGAAGAGGAGGCCTTCTACCTGGTGAGTGTTTCATTTAAGGCATTATGATCATCCGAGACGTTTCCAGATTGCAGGTGTAAAACCAAGCAATGAAGTGAACAGAAATCCAACAATATCAGAAATGACACCCTTTTGAGAAATGAGAAGCTGAAAAGGGATCTTGAAAATGCTGCAAAACTATTGAAATTGGTTTCTAAGAATTACTGTTGCATAGTTGCAAGATGTGACCTCACGGCACTATGAGTACATAAGTTAGACCCTCACAGTGCCAAATAGGGCTTAGTTCTGTTTTCTCTGGTTACACACACCCATACACTCAATCCGCAGTAATTGCCATAAGCAACTGAGTTCTCATAAGGGAAACATATAAGAAAAAAAGAATGGATTTTCCCATCAATTTAGCCTGATAACAGGGCGGGAGACAAGGCTCTCGGGGTCTTTAATCACTGCTGCTGCTAGTAAGTAAGTTGTCAACCCAATCGACCTGTCTGGTGACGACGATGGTATGGTTGTCAGCCACAGCGGCTGGGTCACCTCAATGCCCTTGAAAGGCTGTTCCATTCACCTGGGTTGGACACCGGGTACTGCAGCTCAGCCCCTACTGTCACTACACATGTAAGGGCAAGAGAAGGGTTCAAGTGTTTGCAGACCCCATGCCGGGTGAAATGTTCTAGGGGGAAGACTGCTGAGGCTAGTGTTGCCACCTGGCCAGTTTTCTACCAGCACCAATGGTACCGCCTGGTACTAAAATAAGAAACATCACCGAAAGTTGGTATTTTTACCCATTATCTGTACATACTTCAAACAGCAAATAGAAATAGAAAGCACTTTTAACTGTCCTCTGGTGCTTAGATAACAATATTATGATTAACAAGCATTTACAATGCAACAGGTCTCGCATTTATGCGAGTTTGAGCTATTGGCATTGTAAATTTATTTATGTTTTGGTAAATAAAACGCATTGTCATTTACAATGCCAATAGCTTAAACTCGCAGTAAATGCAAGACCGATTGCATTGCAAATGATTGTTCAATATGGCGTCCCGGTTCTTGCCAGCTCTCTTAACCAATGCTCATTTGTACTAACAGCTTCCGTACAATTGGAGAAAAAGCTCTAACTGCTGCGTTCTTACAAGTGTACGTAAAAGGTGTTGAACATTACTTTTTCCCGCTGAGAAAAAAAAGATGGCTATTGACTGGAAAGTATGTCTGTCAAACATTTAAGAACGTTCACATTGTGTACTGTAAGCTGTCATTCCAATTTAACTAGAGATTAATAAAGTTTAAACAGTTTAATTAAACAGTGTAAGTAAAGATGCCCCATCTCCCGGTCTAAGATGGAGGCAAACCGTGACTGTACATATTGCAGAAGAAACCATTCTCGTTCATTAAAGGAAGGAGACCACTCAAGGTTTAAACAAGATTTACTCTTCTTGCTGGTGTTTAATAACCATCTCCCCAAATTCACTTCTACTGAGTGCCTATTTAATGGTACAGTATTTTCAGTGGTTTCAGATTGCAGTGGAGGCGTGAATGCTAGGTCCAGATGTGCACTGAGCAAAGTCCTTTGCAAAATCTCCCCTGGATTTGAAGCAGAGGATTTCTAAATAAGCTTCAAGGGAGAACTGGGGACCAAACAACGGCGGACCCAATGATTTTCCATGTTATTCAAGGGTATAAAACAATAAACAGAGGCCAATTGTTTTGTATAGTGTGCTCCCACAAGCCAAAAGGTCCCATGCCTTTCTATGGAATGTCTTGTTCCAGCTTGGATTTCAGCCATTTTTTAATCTTACTGAGGCTACTGTTCTCCATTTGCACAACAAGAGGCTTTTAGACGTTACATAGCCTCATTTGCACCTATCCCTTAACACCACACTGCATCGATCTCATCCTTAGCCACTAAACCCCCACAACAAACAAAGCCTCTGTCTCTCTTATAAGAATAGAGAACCCCGGAAATTACACGTCAGTCTCACGTACACCCAATATCCAGACGCCTACGCCCTACTGGCTAGTACTGGTTCCCTTACAAATTCCAGAGTCTCAAATTATCAGTCAGAACTGGGATGCCTGGATATTCTGCAGCCTCAATCACATGTACATGAATCAAAATTCCTGGACATTCCGCTGCATAATTGGACTCAGGACATTCCACCGGCTTAATCTCAACTGCTAGGAATCGAGCCCACCCCTCTCTGTACGTTCCAGGCCCTAAATCCAACCTGTAAGAATTTGGGTAAAGCCTGTGATATTTACCTGTGGATAATCCCCTCTTAACACTTTAGAAAGGCCAATTCGTAGGCTTTTGGACGTCAAGGCTGGTTTGATAAGCACACAAGTTACAGGAATAATCACCCCTGGTGGCCAGGGTCGGATTGGGATCACAATTTGGCCCGGGACGAAAAAAGTGGCCCACATTCAAGGGGCATGGCCCTCAATTAAGGGGCGTGGCCCACATTCAAGGGGCGTGCCCTTTCATGAAACACTATTTGGTTACACACGTCAATGTCCTTGAATATTAGATGTAAATACATTAGGAATTTGGACAAGTATGGTAGTGCACTGTCCAGTGACCAGCTGAAAGAGGGCATCAAAGATCAGAAATTGGATTATAAATTCAAATCTGTTCCGAACAGGGGCCCAAAAATATGTTTGGCCGAGGACACCCAAAATCCTTAAGATGTTTGGCACAGAAATGAATTAAAGTGAGAGGATACTGTTCTTGCACAGGAGACACGGGGGAAAGGTGGCAATGGCGCCATGCTGAGCAACTAAAAAAACAGCAAGGCCCCTTTCTGTCACAAAATTATTTAAGCCCTTCAGGGAAGGAGCACCTAATAAGCAGCGAAGCCCCTGCTATTACAAACCACTCAGCCCTCCCCAGACCTTCAGCTCAGGAGCACATGAACAGCAGTGAGGCCCCTGCAATTAGTAAATTAATCAGCCCTCCCCAGCCCTCCAGGCCTCAGGGCAATGTCCTGGCAGGGGAACACAAAACACAGCTGCTGCGTCATCCATGGTAGCCAGGGGGAGGCTGAGGTGAAGATGGTGCAAGTTGCAAAGATCACCTGGCCCCCACAGCGAGACCCATTCTTCCTCGCCCACTATTCCCTCGGCCGTTTTTCTCTGGACCCCGGCCCGCCATCTTGTCCATTCCCTCGTCTTGTACCCTTCTCCCTCGTTTCCCCCTCGACGATCCTCAAATGTTTCTTCCCTTTTCTATTTTGCCTTTTCTCCATACCCTTGTATCCCTCCCACCCTCCCTTGGTGCTGTGACTGCATCCCCCCTCCAACCCCACTTAATGGAACTCTGCCTGAGAAAATCCACTATGTGTGTATATATATATGTATATAGAGAACTCTAATCACTAGTATATGAAGTAGACCTTTGTAGTATCTACCATTCCTATGTGACTCTTAGAGTATATCCATTTGTATCCCTTCCTTAGGTATTTAGAGATAACTCTTAATCACTAGTAACCTGGGCTTCATATTTGATAACACCTTGTCCGGAAAAACCCAGGTCAATAAAGTAGCGGCGGCTTGTTTCAATAAACTGCGCATGATCAGGAAGATCTTTCCCTATCTCCCCCAGTCTTCCCGTAAAACAGTGGTCCAGGCACTTATCACGGCACACCTTGACTATGCCAACAGCCTCTATGCCGGTGCCCCCCAATATCTCATTGATCGACTTCAAACTATACAAAACGCGGCTGCAAGGCTTATTGGCAACATCCCCCCCGCAACTCGGTCAGAGCTTACCGAGTGGAGCTTCATTGGCTTCCAATAGCCCGTCGCATTGACTTTAAGGTTCTGATCCTTGCCTTTAGGGCAATTAATGGCACTGGCCCCGGCTATCTGAGCAAAAGGCTTAAGATAGCCTCTTCAGTAAGGCATTTGAGATCTAATAGTCTACGCCTGATGATTGTCCCTCGATTCAGACTCACGCGTACTGGTGGCAGAACTTTTACCGTTACGGCCGCTAAGCTTTGGAACAGTCTACCCTTGGATCTCAGGTTTTCCGAATCCGAACAAGTCTTCCGTCGCAAACTGAAAACATGGCTGTTTTCTAAGCACTAGCCAGCAAAGCTCTTGCAGACCTGCTCATGTGACAGATTTTCATGAACTAGGCAACCCCCTCTGTGATAAACAAGTAGTCTTAGCGCCGGGACACCCCCGCTGGAGGTAGCCGTGCGCTCTATAAGCTTCTTAAATAAATAAATAATAAATATGCAGTAGACATTTGTACTCTCTACCATTCCTATGTGACTCTTAGGGTATATCCATTTGTTTCTCTTCCTTGAGTGACTTTACTACTGGTACATTTGCAATTTTTCTTTCTGTTTGTATCTCTTCCTTGTGTGTCTTTACATCTTGTACATTTGCAATTTTTTCTGCTTGTATCTTTTATGTAACGCATGTAATCCTAAATCCTTATGTTTCGCAACTGATTCTTATGTAAAGCGCTCTGACACCTTCTGGTAAAGTTCACGCTATATAAAATTGCATTAAATTAAAAACAAACAAAAAAAAACCTAACACGTTTTATGTGCTGGGTGGGCCCCAGGGGGGCCGAAGGTGAAAATGGTTCAAAGGCCTGAGCAACACCTGGCCCCCAGGGAGGCCGATTTTTGCAAACAATCACCCCCTCCCCAGCCACCCTCAGCCTGATTGCTTTGCTGGGCAGGGGGTGAAGGAGAGGCCACAGCGGATAATCACTGCAGAGTGAAGCTGCATTCATTTCTCTGCCTCTGTCTCCGTGCCCTCTGTGGGCCGTTTTTTTCCTCTCCTTTCCTAGTCCACAGAGATCACGGAGACAGAGACAGAGAAATTAATGCAGCTTCACTGTGCGGCTGGGGAAGGGGAGAAAAAAAAA
Source organism: Lissotriton vulgaris (assembly GCF_964263255.1). Classification (NCBI taxonomy): domain Eukaryota; kingdom Metazoa; phylum Chordata; class Amphibia; order Caudata; family Salamandridae; genus Lissotriton; species Lissotriton vulgaris. The sequence goes on along the minus strand of NW_028245914.1, from coordinate 421,893 downwards.
CGGCCGACAGAGAGCACAGAGATACCGGCCCTTCGGCCGATGCCCGAATGCCCGCATTGCCAATCCGCCCCTGCTGGTGGCCTTAAGCATGAAAGGGAAGACCAGTCATCTGGGGCTTTGTTCTTCTTGGTGTTACATAGTCAGAGCGTGCCATGTTGAATCCTGATGATGACACAACTAAGGAGACTTGGATGAGGTATTATTCTCTGACTGAGGATAATGATAAAAAGTTTTGATCTGTACAGTCGTGCAGCTGCCATGCCAGTGCGTCCCCCAAGCCTGCAGAGCTAAGGTCTGATTCAGATATTGGTGATTGTATAGGGCCGTCCGAAAAAAATGTCTTTACCATTTCGTTTTGGAGGATTACACTTTACTACCGTTATCTCTACCAAGGCCCAGTACTGTAGCAACACCATTACCTACTTTTCTGGTTGCAAACCTGTGACAAAATGTTGAGAGAGAAAGTCATCTCATCTTAGAGGTAATGCCCTTGTAACTACAATCAGACTCGACCTTCAGTATCCAAGCCTCACTCCCACCCCCCTACCTTCCCTTCGATGACAGAATAGAAAGAAATGTGACCCCTTTAAAAGTGCTGTTATACATGTCTCATTTACATGACAATGAGACTATTCCTCATTTACATATTTCTTGAAATCATCCTCATTGAACTATGATTTCTGACATTTTCGCCTGAACCGGTTTCCCAAAGTAACTTCCCAGGCTTGGATTTTGAGAGTACTGGCAATGCCTGGAGACTTTCTGAACACCTACGTAATGGAAATATCAAAATCCACAGGAGGAGTTGGCAACGATTTTCAAAAGTATAGTTTTTTTGCATAAATAAAAAATATCGAAAAGAAAACCGTAATGGCTCCACCTGCTTCTCTAGAGGCATGCACGTGCCATCCTCCTGGGAGGACCATACCACACCCATAACTGTGCAAACACTTCATACATTCCTAGGAAATAGCAAATGTACACAGCACATACACAGGCTGCGTAAGAGGACAATACCAGAGTCTCTGAAACCCGAGCAAACCAGGTCCTCCAGCAAAACTAACCCTAAACATGCAGCACACTCCACTATGAACAGCGAGATCGAGACCTGGAACGCAAAACTAACAATATCCATGCCGCACGCTCCACTAAGAACAACAGTGGACAGCCAGAGCGAGGCCTGGAACGCAAAACTAACACTAACCATGCCACATGCTCCACTAAGAGCAGCAGTGGACAGCGAGAGCGAGGCGTAGAACGCAAAAGGAACTCTAAACATGCCTCCTAGAACAGCGAGAGCGAGGCCTGACACGGAAACCGGATTTCCGGGCGGGAGAAAGGAGAGGCGTGAAACGCACGAACTGCCTGGAAGGGACGGAGAAGCAAACAACAGAGCGGGCTGCGGAGTCTGCACTCAGGGAGGAAAGACGAGAGCTTGAGCCGGAGGTGAGAGGGACGGAGGGGGATACAGGGAGGAAAGACGAGAGCTTGAGCCGGAGGTGAGAGGGACGGAGGGGGATACAGGGAGGAAAGACGAGAGCCGGAGGCGAGAGGGACGGAGGGATATGAATAGATCATGTAAAGGAGGGAACGGTCAAGATTAGCCGAGCTGTGGGCGGCTGGTGAAACAAGGGAGGGTGCTGTTGGGAGGGGAGGTTGAAGTGCATGCCAATACACGCCTCAAATTGCATTTTCTACAATGAAAGTCAATGGGGAATTTTCATTCTCCCGATTTTTCTATTTTAAATCTCCCACGTCCCTGTCCTAAAATGGTGGCATGCATGGAAGTGTGTGACGAGAAAAGTGGGGATGGAGGAGAGAATGGAGCCTGAAGGGGTTTGGGACACAGGATTTAAAATGCACAGTGAGCGAGGTGGTGCTTTTCAGCACAAAGTGTCCGACAAAGACACGCACGTGCGCGCCCCTTCTCGTGCCCGAGCCAATACTCCATCACTCCACAAAGTATTTCTTTTATTTTATGCGTTTTTATATAGCGCAGACTTTACCCGAAGGTGTTAGAGGCTTCTCAAAGGAACAGAACTGATCATGAGGAGAAGATTACAAGTGAACAAATTACGAAAGCAAACGTTAAGTTACATGAGGCAAAAGTGACAATTGTGCAGGTATCAAGAGCAAACAAAATAGAAGAGGTAGCAAATGGTACGTTACAAGAGGAAAAAAGAGTGTGTATGTTTCAAAAGCATACAAAATACTAGTAGAGGTATAATACTGCAATAAATGGCAGATACTCAAAACCCAAGAACAAACGTTACGTTACATGAGGCAATGGTGGCACTTGTGCAAGTATCAAAAGCACACAAAAGAAAATACAAGAGGTAGCAAACGATACATTGCACGAGGAAAAGTGACATGTGCATGTTACAAAAGAGTAGACAATAAAAGTAGAAGTATAATACTGCAATAAATGGCAGATTCTCAAACCACAAGAACACACTGGGAAGGCACTTCTATAGAACAGAATTTCCTATAATAGGTCTTCCTTCAGATAATAGAGAGGGCCTGAATTACATTTGGAAGTGTTTTTGAAGGAGGAGAGCTTTGGAGGTCAGATTTGAAGGCCTGGGAGGAGGTGGTGGTCCAGAGCTGAGGCGGAAGTGAGTTCCAGAATCTCACCACGTTGCCTGAAAAGGATTGGGTCATCGATCTTTCCTTCATGAAGGTGGGAGGTTCAAGCAATAGATTTTCCGCATTACTTGATGGTCTAGAGCCTCCAGAGAGATTCAGTTTATTCGCCAGGTAGTGAGGAGAGGAGTGCAAGGCTTTGTGGGTGATACAGGCAGTCTTATAGATAGATCTTGCCTTGATTGAAAGCCAACGGAGGGTGGATAAAATGGTCGCTTCTTTTGACCCCATATATGAAACCACCTGCTGAATGGAGAACAGATTTAAAGGTGGACGGGTGGGATTTGAGGAGGCGGGTAAGAAGAGATTTGCAGTAGTCCAGTCTGGAGAAGACCAGCGATTGGACCAGGGTTTTAAGGTCACGCTCCGGGATGAAGCAACATATCCCCCAAAGAAGGCGTAGTTGGTATCAAGCAGACTTTGCAATGGAATTTATGTGGGAGAGTATATTGAGTTTTGTGTCGAGTATAACACCAAGGGATTTTGCGCTGTGGACAATGATGGGTTTATTGTTAAGTAGATTCATCTGACCCATCCATGATTGAACCGGGGGAGGAGAAAGTGAGGAGGGGAGGAGGTGGAATTCAGTTTGAGGGATTCAGAATCAGTTGATGAGTTAACATTAGTTTTGAATGGAGTCGAGAGTAGAGCTTAGGATGGAGAGGTCTTGAATGGAGGCAACCTTGAGGTAGATTTGAGTGTCTTCCGCATAGAGATGATAGTGGATCCCGGATTTGATTAGGAGATTTCCCAATGGTTCTAAATAGAGATTGAACAATGTGGGTGCAAGTATAGAACCTTGAGGAATACCTTGACCTACCGCCAAAGGAGATGAAAGACTATTCGCTATTTTGATCATTTGGGATCTATCAGAGAGGAAAGAAGCAAACCATTTAAGCACAGTGCCCTCCATGCCCATTCTCTGTTGAAGAGTGTTAAGGAGAGTGTTGTGATTGACAGTGTCAAAGGCAGCAGAAAGGTCAAGGAGAATAAGAAGACAAGACTCCCCAGAATCGAGTATCCTCAGAGCGTCATCAATCACTTGCAGCAGGGCTGTTTCAGCGCTGCAGTTTTGAATGATGCTGGACTGGAACTTGTCAAGAAGATCATTGTCCTTGATATGACGAGAGAGTTGTTTCGCTACACAGCTTTATGTGATTTTCGCAAGAAAAGGTAGGTTAGTGATGGGGCGGAAGGTGAGGTCGTTCGCATCAGCAGTGGGTTTGTTAAGCAGAGGGGTGACCTGCCCAGTTTTGAAGGAAACAAGAAGGGCGCCTTGACAGAGGGAGAGGTTAACCAAAGTGGTCCAATAGCACAGAGAATGGGTATAGAACTCAATGGTACTAGGGACGGGGTCAAGAGAAGGGTTAGAGGGCCTTGTTTCGAGGATGCATTTGAGGAGGGCATCTTCGGAGATGGGGTCAAAGTTCTGCCAAATGGCTAAGCATTTGTGTTCCTCTGGAGGGGTAGAATGACTGACCTGATCCACAAGTGATTTCACTTTTTCATCAAAGAATATAGCGAATTCCGCTGCTTTCTTTGTAGAATCCTCCAACTTGGATGTTGGGGGAGAGCAGTTTGGATTCTTGATGCAATCAAATAATTTTTTGGGTCTATTTTTGGCTGAGCCGAGGAGGGTTCCGAAGTGCGTCGCTTTGCCAAGGAAGATGTGCTTGTAGTACTCGGATCTTGCTGAACGAAGCGTGGCCAAATTATAGGTGGAGGGCGCTTGTCTCCATTGTTTCTCCAGGAATCTTAGGTACTTCCTTTCTTCATAGAGGGATTTGTTGAACCAAGGTGCTGAGGGAGTGGGCCTTGTCTTTTTGCTTTGGAGAGGAGCGACGTTATTGATGTCGACTGCAAGGACTGTGAGGCATTGGGAGGTGAGTTTGTTAACATCTAGGTTCGGGTCTAGCCTTGGAAGTGATAGCAAAGCTGATTCACAGAGGGTAGCAAGGTCAATATTTTTAGTGTAACGGAACCAGGAGGTAGCCCTTAGGTTGGCCGAGAGTGTGATAGGTGAAGGGAGAATGGGATGAGTTGGTCAGACCAGTCTACATGAATAGGGGTAGCGGTAGTAAGCATGCCTGTTTTCGAAATTACCCTAGTCCAGGATTGAGCCCTTAGAGTGTGTTGTTTCTGTGCAGTGTTGGATAAGATCGTTTGCAGAGAGGAAAGTGGCCAGCAAATTCGCAGAAGAGTCTTGAGACGAGCCCCAGTGGAGATTGAAGTCACCCACGAAGATCTGATTGTCACTTTGCGAGTATTGGTCGCTAATGAAGTCAGTGAGTTCCTCCATAAATGATGGGCTGCTACAAGGCGGGCGGTAAATGGCATGGAATCTGAGGGGTGAGCGGTGGTGCAATTGAAGTTCAAGGGATAGGCATTCAAAAGTGAGGAAGTAGCTGTTGAGAAAAGCCTTAAGTTGAAGGGATTTTCGAAAGATGACTGCAACACCTCCCCCAACGTTGTCCATTCTGTAATTTCTAAATATAGAATAGCCTTTGGGTACTAGGAGATCAAACATAGAGTGAGCGGTATCGTTGAACCAGGTCTCGGAGGAAGAGCATGTCAATATTGTGAAGTATGATGGTGTCGGAAATTTCAAGTTTGTGTTTTATTGCAGATCTGCAGTTGTGGAGTAGACAGCGCAGCTCTGTTGAGACTGTTTTGGTGACGGGGGCACTTGGGCTATGAGGGGAGAGGGATATTGTACTTATACGAGGGTGCTCGGAAGGGTTTAGGTGGATGAGTGGTTCTGACAGAGGAGATGGTCGGAATAGTGTAGATAGTAGGGCTACTTGGAGATGAAAGTTGAAGAACTGTGGCGGTTGAGGGCTTGTGTGAGTTAGCAGTGTTTGCAGACGACAGGTTATGCTTGGCTATTATGGGGGCGAGGTGCATCTTGTGGGGAAAGAGCGTTTTCCAAAGGAATTGAGGAGTACGGAAAAGTGGAAATCTTGGAGCTTAGAAGTGAAATGGTCGCTTCAAGTTGGGAGATGGAGGTGATGAGAGAGCCTAGCTTATTTTCCAGAGAGAGTAGGGCAAAACACGGCATGTTGGGTGGCTCGATGGAAACGGGAGGGGGTGCAATTGGCAGTGAAAGGCAGTGGGAAGTCGGGGGTCTGGAGGGGAGTTGGGGTATAGGGTTCAGAGGTGGGGAAAGGTGGTGGTTGAGAGTGGGCGGTGGTGCATCAGAGGTGAAAGGAGAGTTGTCTTTGTTGGTGTTGCAAGAAGGATAGGAATTAAGGACATAATTAGGGGGAGGTAGGTGAGGAGCGAGGCAGTGGGGTGGAGGGAGAGGGGAGGAATGTGTGGAGACCTAGGAATGAAGGAGGTTTTGGAGGAAGGGAGGGGAGGGAGTTCGAGAGGTCCTGTATGCCAGGTGAAGTGGCTGTGAGGGAACGGGCATCTGGCGGAGTGAGGGGGGTGGGGAGATAGGGAAGTTGAAGAAAGGAAGTGGTTCTGCTAGGCCCGAGGGAGGAAAAGAGAAAGGGTTACCAAGGGGGGAAAGGGGATAGCACAGTATGGGAGAAAGAGAGATTCAATGGGTTTGTCGAGAAATCGGGGTACATAGCGAAGGGAGGAAGGGTAAGAGAAGAGGAGGGAATAAGGGAGACTTAAGGAAAGTTAACTAGTGGGGAAGGTTGGAGGAGAGGTGGACTAAAAAGGGGGGTGGCAGGTGGGAAAAGATGAGGTTGGATGGTGCAGTTTAGCCGAGGAGCGGATTAGCTAGAGGTCCGGCTGAGGTGATGAAAGGGCATGGGGGGCATACTGTAAGAGGAGAAGAATGGGAGAGGAGGGCACAGGGGATGGGGAGGGAAGAGGGTCGACCTGTGCCTCCCAAGGGTGCAGCCTATTGGAGTGTAGGGGGGTCAGGGGCGGAGAGAGGGAGTGATGGGTGGAGCTAGATGAAGAGTCAAGGGACAACCCGGTCACAGGGGAGAGGAGTAGGGAAGAGGTGGTCCAGGAAAGAGAGACGGGGGTGTTTGGCTTGGATCATGACTGTACCATTGTTATAGAGTGAGATAGTCATGGAGCTGTTGAAACACGCAGAGGGGGAGATTTTTAGCTGTTTCCCATGAGGGATAGAGGAGGAGGAGGAGGAGGAGGAGGTGACGTTAAGGGAGTTATGTATGCTGGTGGACCAAAAGGGGATGTCATGAGTGAAGAAAATGAAATCGTTTTTGAGCCTCCCATAACGACCATTGTAAAATTGATTTACAAAAGGGAATCAGGGAAACATCCCATGGTGTTATGCTTGAATCGTTTTGCTGCAGCTTTAGTCGGGTAAGGAGGATAAATGGTTTTATAGCAATTAATTCCAGACTTGAGTGGTGGCCATGTTGGGAAAATGAGGAGGAGGAGGGTGGTAGGGATAAGAGAGGGGTGTTATCAGGAAGGCGGTGGGGAGGACAAGTATAAGGACAGAAAGGGGGCACATATTCCAGACGTCAGGTGAAGATATCTGAACTAATGTGCAGTCTGGGAAGTGAGGTGATTAGGGACAGGTTGTTACTTCCGAGCAAGAGAAGATGGAGGAACAGATTCCAGTAGTTGAGAAAGCGTTACTGCTTGGGAGTCTCTATGATTCCGTTAGTATTATGATGGACCCTTTACCTAGGTAATCACATAATATCCATGGTGCCACCTGGCACTAGATCATATTTTCAAGGGAATTGTTTACACATGACAGGGCTAACTGGACCACTGTCAGAACCATCACAGAGCAAACTTAGTAAGAGTAAAACAGATCATAAACGTACAACCAATAACCACTGGTAATCATTGTACCTAGCATCAGCCTGTAACAAAAACCACATTAGGCGCCAAACGCATTGTATGCCCATAATCTTAGCAGTCTAATATTAGACCCTAACCTCCTAGGTATCACTAACATTAGGGGCGTAAAGCACAGGGTTGAACATAATCTCACTAGCATAAACCATAATATGCAAGATAATCTAATAATCATAAAAAAACACATTTAGAGGTAACTAGGACTGGGTGCATAGATCATACTACATGAAATACATTTCCTGGCACCACATAATCACATTAGGGCCTGGTGCCCAACAAACCTCCCAGCCCCCTGACCTCCCAGTCCCCCTGGCCCATCACTAACATTAGGGGCATAAAGCACAGGGTGGAACATAATCTCACTAGCATAAACCATAATATGCAAGATAGTCTCATAATCATAAAAACTACATTTAGAGGTAACCAGGACAGGGTGTGTAAATCATACTACATTAAATACATTTCCTGGCACCACATATTCACATTAGTGCCTGGCGCCCATCAAACCTCCCAGTCCCCTTGGCCAACTGGCCATCTCAAATGGGCTCCGTGGATGGTCACTGTCAGTTGAAGTTTGCTTGGGGGAGGGGGAAGCAAAGGAGACAGTAGGAGAGTAGTTACTCAGGCACCGCGATGCGCTGGCTCCCCAGTGAGCCATTCCAACAGGGGAACCTTCGGACTGGCCCACCAAGTCCGTCTGTCTCTCTGTCTCTCTGTCTCTCTGTCTCTCTGTCTCTCTGTCTCTCTGTCTCTCTGTCTCTCTGTCTCTCTGTCTCTCTGTCTCTCTGCCAGTCAGGCTCTCTCTGTCAGTCAGGCTCTCTCTGTCAGTCACTCTCTCTCTGTCAGTCACTCTCTCTCTGTCAGTCACTCTCTCTCTGTCAGTCACTCTCTCTCTGTCAGTCACTCTCTCTCTGTCAGTCACTCTCTCTCTGTCAGTCACTCTCTCTCTGTCAGTCACTCTCTCTCTGTCAGTCACTCTCTCTCTGTCAGTCACTCTCTCTCTGTCAGTCACTCTCTCTCTGTCAGTCACTATCTCTCTGTCAGTCACTATCTCTCTGTCAGTCATTATCTCTCTGTCAGTCATTATCTCTCTGTCAGTCATTATCTCTCTGTCAGTCATTATCTCTCTGTCAGTCATTATCTCTCTGTCAGTCATTATCTCTCTGTCAGTCATTATCTCTCTGTCAGTCATTATCTCTCTGTCAGTCATTATCTCTCTGTCAGTCATTATCTCTCTGTCAGTCATTATCTCTCTGTCAGTCATTATCTCTCTGTCAGTCATTATCTCTCTGTCAGTCATTATCTCTCTGTCAGTCATTATCTCTCTGTCAGTCATTATCTCTCTGTCAGTCATTATCTCTCTGTCAGTCATTATCTCTCTGTCAGTCATTATCTCTCTGTCAGTCATTATCTCTCTGTCAGTCATTATCTCTCTGTCAGTCATTATCTCTCTCTTTGTCAGTCATTATCTCTCTTTGTCAGTCTCTCACCAATCTTTCTCCACTCTCTCTACTCTCACTCTCTCCTTTTTCTCTCTCCACACTCTCCCTCCCCCTCTCTCTCTCCACTCTTCCTTCTCTCCACTCTTCCTTCTCTCCACTCTTCCTCTCTCTCCACTCTTCCTCTCTCTCCACTCTTCCTCTCTCTCCACTCTTCCTCTCTCTCCACTCTTCCTCTCTCTCCACTCTTCCTCTCTCTCCACTCTTCCTCTCTCTCCACTCTTCCTCTCTCTCTCCACTCTTCCTCTCTCTCCACTCTTCCTCTCTCTCCACTCTTCCTCTCTCTCCACTCTTCCTCTCTCTCCACTCTTCCTCTCTCTCCACTCTTCCTCTCTCTCCACTCTCTCTCTCCACACACTCTCTCACTCTGTCTCTCCACACACTCTCTCACTCTGTGTCCACTCTCTGTGTCCACTCTCTGTGTCCACTCTCTGTGTCCACTCTCTGTGTCCACTCTCTGTGTCCACTCTCTGTGTCCACTCTCTGTGTCCACTCTCTGTGTCCACTCTCTGTGTCCACTCTCTGTGTCCACTCTCTGTCTCTCCTCTCTGTCTCTCCTCTCTGTCTCTCCTCTCTGTCTCTCCTCTCTGTCTCTCCTTCTCTCTGTCTCTCCTTCTCTCTGTCTCTCCTTCTCTCTGTCTCTCCTTCTCTCTGTCTCTCCTTCTCTCTGTCTCTCCTTCTCTCTGTCTCTCCTTCTCTCTGTCTCTCCTTCTCTCTGTCTCTCCTTCTCTCTGTCTCTCCTTCTCTCTGTCTCTCCTTCTCTCTGTCTCTCCTTCTCTCTGTCTCTCCTTCTCTCTGTCTCTCCTTCTCTCTGTCTCTCCTTCTCTCTGTCTCTCCTTCTCTCTGTCTCTCCTTCTCTCTGTCTCTCCTTCTCTCTGTCTCTCCTTCTCTCTGTCTCTCCTTCTCTCTGTCTCTCCTTCTCTCTGTCTCTCCTTCTCTCTGTCTCTCCTTCTCTCTGTCTCTCCTTCTCTCTGTCTCTCCTTCTCTCTGTCTCTCCTTCTCTCTGTCTCTCCTTCTCTCTGTCTCTCCTTCTCTCTGTCTCTCCTTCTCTCTGTCTCTCCTTCTCTCTGTCTCTCCTTCTCTCTGTCTCTCCTTCTCTCTGTCTCTCCTTCTCTCTGTCTCTCCTTCTCTTGTCTCTCCTTCTCTCTGTCTCTCCTTCTCTCTGTCTCTCCTCTCTGTCTCTCCTTCTCTCTGTCTCTTCTTCTCTCTGTCTCTCCTCTCTGTCTCTCCTCTCTGTCTCTCCTCTCTGTCTCTCCTCTCTGTCTCTCCTCTCTGTCTCTCCTCTCTGTCTCTCCTTCTCTCTCTCCTTCTCTCTCTCCTTCTCTCTCTCCTTCTCTCTCTCCTTCTCTCTCTCCTTCTCTCTCTCCTTCTCTCTCTCCTTCTCTCTCTCCTTCTCTCTCTCCTCCTCTCTCTCCTCCTCTCTGTCTCTCCTCCTTCTCTCTCCTTCTCTCTCTCTCCTTCTCTCTCTCTCCTTCTCTCTCTCTCCTTCTCTCTCGCTCCTTCTCTCGCTCCTTCTCTCTCTCCTTCTCTCTCTCCTTCTCTCTCTCCTTCTCTCTCTCCTTCTCTCTCTCCTTCTCTCTCTCCTTCTCTCTCTCCTTCTCTCTCTCCTTCTCTCTCTCCTTCTCTCTCTCCTTCTCTCTCTCCTTCTCTCTCTCCTTCTCTCTCTCTCTCCTTCTGTCTCTTTCTCCCCTCTCTTTCTCCCCTCTCTTTCTCCCCTCTCTTTCTCCCCTCTCTTTCTCCCCTCTCTTTCTCTCCTCTCTTTCTCTCCTCTCTTTCTCTCCTCTCTTTCTCTCCTCTCTGTCTCTCCTCTCTTTCTCTCCTCTCTCCTCTCTTTCTCTCCTCTCTTTCTCTCCTCTCTTTCTCTCCTCTCTTTCTCCCCTCTCTCTCTTTCTCTTTCTCTCTTTCTCTCCTCTCTTTCTCTCCTCTCTTTCTCTCCTCTCTGTCTCTCCTCTCTTTCTCTCCTCTCTTTCTCTCCTCTCTCCTCTCTTTCTCTCCTCTCTTTCTCTCCTCTCTTTCTCTCCTCTCTTTCTCCCCTCTCTCTCTTTCTCTCTTTCTCTCCTCTCTTTCTCCCCTCTCTTTCTCTCCTCTCTTTCTCCCCTCTCTTTCTCTCCTCTCTTTCTCCTCTCTTTCTCTCCTCTCTTTCTCCTCTCTTTCTCCCCTCTTTCTCCCCTCTTTCTCCCCTCTCTTTCTCCCCTCTCTTTCTCCCCTCTCTCTCTTTCTCTTTCTCTCTTTCTCTCCTCTCTTTCTCTCCTCTCTTTCTCTCCTCTCTCTCTCTCTCTCTCTTTCTCTCTCTCTCTCTTTCTCTCTCTCTCTCTTTCTCTCTTTCTCTCTCTCTCTCTTTCTCTCCCAAGACTCAATTAAATCCTCATGTGAGGTGTTATCTCAAAAAATGGAAGAAGTGTCACAAAGAACCGATGCTTTGGAACTCAGAATTCCCAAAATAAAGGAAGCGTTGCATAGTTCTTCAGTGGAAATGGACAAACTAGCTCTCCAAAACCGAGACCTGAAAGACGATATAGAGCGCCTTGAGAACCATGCTAGGAAAAATTACTTAAAAATATAAAATTTTCCTTAAGACCTGGAGGGAGGAGATATTAAAAAATTTGTGATTTCTTTTCTAAAAGACATCATTCTTAAAGACTCCTTGGAATTAGATCTGACTCGGGACATTCAGCGTATCCATCGAGATCCATATAAGATGAATCCTGCAAATTTAAAGCCAAGGAAAATCTTAGTGACCTTTTTAACATACTCCCTAAAGGAGAAAATCCTATCCCTCGCATTGAGAGCAGGCGTGGTCAAATGTAATTTCTTTTCCAGCCAATTATCTTTCTCGATCAGGTCTGATGTATCCCACATTACCGCAACAAAACAGTGGGAGCTGGGTAAAAGAATGACAATCTTGAATTCATTGGTTGCTAAGGTATAATTAAGGTTCCTGGCATCCCTTCGAATTATGTGGAATAACCACATGTATAACATGCGACAGATTGAGGAGGTAGATACCCTCATTGACAAAATTAAGTGCGGCGGTGGGGTATAGGTTGGGTGGGTGGGTGTGTCCTGAGGTAGCAATCATCATAGAATCACCTGGCTGGTTTGTTTAGAGGGGTCTGGCTTATCATATGTATAATTGTCTTTTATTTAAAGCTTCTAGGAGACATTGCCCACAGGGCATTCGCCCGGAGTAAAAGGGGGGTTTCTCACGGTAGCAAGGGGGGGGGGTCACAGGATCAGGGATGAGTGGCAGGAGGGAGGGGAAGCAGGGTGGGGCTGCATCGGGAGAAAATCAATAAAAATATCCTCAATCTCACACCTGTGTTAGAATCAAAGCCATCCTTACAATGTTTGAATGTTGCACTGTTATTCGGCAGAAATAGGCCGCCTCAATGAGTAGTAAAATTAAATGTATCTCTTGGAATATTAACGGGCTCAGACGTCCACGTAGGCAAGGGCTGGTTATGAAGTATCTTGAACAGTCCTCTGCTCAGGTTTGCCTCCTTCAAAAGATGCACCCGAGTCATTCGGAGTGTAGGACCATCTTTGGTAAATATCGTTGGATCGAGTCTTTTTTGTTCCTCTGAGCAGGTCACACATAATAAGGGGGTTGCGATCATAATTAGATACGGGGCAAATGGCACTACCGCTCACTACTTGGATTTTTGCCTGCCATAGAGGATCCGTTTCAGGACGCTTGTTACCTGTGTGCTCCCTGAGGCAGTGTCTGCTGGTGGGAGCGCTTCCGCGGTCGGCGGTCAGCCAACTCGCTCCCAGCGTGACACCGCCCAGGTCGAGGACTTTGACGAGGGATACCGCTTAAGGAGCCTACCGGGGGACTGCGAGATTCCTCGCAGCTGGTGCCTCTTCCCCCGGCGGCCACGCCCTCGAACTTCACTGCTCATTACCTTTCGCAACACCCGCTCCGCAGGTGCCGCTCACTACTTGGATTTTTGCCTGCCATAGAGGATCCATTTCAGGACGCTTGTTACCTGTGTGCTCCCTGAGGCAGTGTCTGCTGGTGGGAGCGCTTCCGCGGTCGGCGGTCAGCCAACTCGCTCCCAGCGCGACACCGCCCAGGTCGAGGACTTTGACGAGGGATACCGCCTAAGGACCTTACCGGGGGACGGCGATGCCCAGCAATCACCATTCCTCGCAGCTGGTGCCTCTTCCCCCGGCGGCCACGCCCCCTGACTCCACGTACTATAGCGATACAAGCCCTTCCGCGACGCGAGACGCGCGTGGGTCGGAGCTCGGGGCGAAGACCGGGCGAAGACCGGGCAAAGAGCGGGCTGTTTGAGGCCGTTCGAGGGCGTAAGAGACTGGACTGGGCCACTTTTCTTTCGCCCTCATTGCCTTTATCTTCCTTCTATATTGTTACTATCAGTGTTATTGTTTAGTTGCAATGGAAGTTACTAGGGGAAACAAAACCAAAGCTCCGGGTAGTGTGGGCAAACTGCTTGGTCCTATGGACGAGTTCATCACGAAGGCGAATACGTTCATAGACCAAAGCATATCACTAATAGAAGAAAGGGTCTCCTTGGACCTGGCATTCGCCAAAAGATCCTCATTAGGTAATTTGGCGGGGGCTAGATCACCAGCCGTAGGAGACCCAAATGTTGAGGTAATCCCGAGCCGAGAGAGACGTAGTTTGCCTAATACTGTGGATTTATCAGTGTCCCAGCTTGCAGACTCACAGCTCAGTTCCGACTTAGAAAAAACACCGGATCTAGCCCCGCAAACCCCACCACAAAACTCCTCCTCAGAAAAAATCTTAGCAAGGGGAAGGAGGGAGGGGGCGATACGTAAGAGAAGGGACGTCCCTAATCATCCAAAATCAAACAAGCCGACCCATATACCTAGCGCCCCACAAGATCGATCTGACAGAGTAGAACAAATAGTAGTGCCAGTGTTAGTCCATCACTCAGAGAACGAAACATCTATCCCGGTAATTTTGGACTCTCCAATCATTACACAGTCTCATAAGGGTTCACTCGATGGGGAAGACTCCCAGCTGTTACTAACTAAGATCGCTAATATATTCAAACAATCTTTGCAACCCCTAGAACAACGATTAGCACAGTTGGAGTCACAGATTCTAAAACTCGCAAAAATTCAACAACCCAATCACTTTCCAGGGCCACAAAAAACAGGGGGTAACAACATTAAAAAACCACTCCCTATAAAGACAGCAAACGCAAACCTGAACTTACCAAATCCCCAAAAGAAGACACTCCAGATAGCAATCCCCACTGTACCCACCACCAACAATACACCGAATCTAGCCAACACACCAAACCCATTTACTACACCGACTATACCTAACATCCCAACAAATACTCGCTCACAGACAAATCCACAATCACTAACTACACCCGCCCCAAACGCTGTGGCACCTAACAAAACCGCCAACAAAACCACAAATAAATCCTCTATTAAAACCCCGGTGTCTCAGTTCTCAGTCCCTAACTCCTCGTCCGTTAGGGCTAGAAGAAATACTGCTAAAAGTTCAGGGCAGTCAAGAGTTCCAGCAGACTTCCCACCTGAGGCTTCACCTTATGTAGTGGTCATGGCCGGCGTCCCTGAGCTAGCAGATTACAACTCGGAACCTGGTTGGTCATTAAAAAACAAGGCACAGCATTGGCTACAGACCAATCGACCGATCCCTTCAACTTGGCACGGAAGGATTAGATCTGTATCCAGGGTTCCATGGGTGGGTAATACTAGAAAAACGATCCCAGGGGACTGCATCGTGATCACCTTTGAGGACCCACGTATAGCAGACTATATTTGCTCCTGGGAAGACATCGCTACAAACGGAGGTATCAGAATCAAGCCACTTTCTTTTTTTTTTTTTTTTTTTTTTTTAGGCAATTAAATGGACTTCCCCAGGAACAAGACCCTCCTTGGGCCGTTCCAGTCTCCCGACAGGATGATTTCCCGAACCCCAGATATTATGGGCCCCCCCAGACACTATGACCCAGATTACTCCTGGCATACAGTGGGATCACGTTATCAGGGGGGAGGCTGGGTAGATAGGAGGCCATACATACAAAGGCCGGTCCCTAGAGAGCAGCCTCGGTGGGATCCGTGGCATAACATCCCGTTGTTTAATAGGTAAAGCGGACTTGAAATGGTCGATTGACCACTAAATGAAAGTGAACCCACCAATTCGCACGCACTCCCTAGCCCTGTGAAATTAAATATCTCCTCGGCATCCACAGAGGTCGTAGCAGAACTCTACGCAGAACAATTAAAAGACGCGATACCTCCTATTCCCATCCTCTATTGGAACGTAGCAGGTCTGCGCTCCAAAATTGAGGACGGGACGGCACAAAACTTCTTAGAACCTTACCAAATAATTTGTCTCCAGGAGACATGGTCAACAGCAGAGCTTCATCTACAAGGCTATAAAACCTACTTTGTTCCAGCAGTAAGTAGTATATTGGGTAGACCCAAAGGTGGTTTAGTAACTTACATAGCGAACACCTTACCCCACCTAAAAGTGGCTATAGTTTTTCATGATCCTAATTATCAAATCCTTTCTCTCTCCTTTGCTCCTTTGCTAACAAGGAGACTATCTTCTTGATCAATCTATAAAATAACCTAGATGAAGACCAATTCATAACCCGCCTTAGAAATGCACACGAGAGACTAAAACAACTTTATCAATGGAGACTTAGTCAGGGGGTAACCCATTTAATATGGGGAGGAGATTTCAATCTCCACCCATGTCCAACGACCAATCCACTCTGCTGTGGGATGCTGGATGAATTCGAGGCCCCATTGGTACACTTCACGCACAATAAAGCGGGGAATGCTCTAAATGCCGTGCTCTTGGACTTGGACCTGCAAATTGCTAATCGTCCAAGTGTAGATTCAAACTCACTTAATCCGACCTATGTGGGAAGAGGCTACCACACAACAGTCGACTTTATCTTCCTGTCTCCTGGCCTGCTAGGTATAGCTAAAGACTTTCGGGTCATTGGTAACTTACTTAGTGACCACTCAGCCCTAAGGATACATCTTTATCTACCTGAGTACAAGCCCCAAAACTCGATTATAGCAAACACGCTTGTGCAGAACAAGCTAGAGATAGGCAAACAGAACGGATACACAATCAAATGGGGAAAAATCAACCCCACAGAAATCACAAAAAAACTGATCAACCAGGCATACCCAAATATATTAAAATGTCTGGACCTCTCCTCAAGTCATGAGGAAGTCCTAACGAACTTTAAACAAATTTTAGAGCAGATCAAGGAATTACTCTCGTCAAAATCCAGATCAAATCACTCAGCCAAGAAAGGGTGGTTCAACCATAACTGTACAACTGCCCTTACCAAACTAAAAACGGCGCTACATAACAAACCAAGGGACGCAGATCAAATTCAACTTCTAAGGCGACAATATATAGGGGAACGAAAATCGAGAATTGCAGAATTGAAGCAGAAACTCTGGGATGATCTCCATAAGAGTGCTGTTTCAAAAAATAGCGAGCTCTTCTGGCGAACAGTTAGAACCCCATATCTCTCTGACACTGGTACCTCCAGGATAGAAGTTGCTATAGACGAGCATACATGGGTCGCACATTTCTCCAAGATTTTTAAAAGTAGTTCACCTATAGACTTATTGCCCCCAAAAGTACAGTACCCAATCCCGCTCCTGTTTGACATCCCTGACCTTTTGGTAGCATTGCAGAAAAGTAAATTGGGTAAAGCTCCAGGCCCTGATGGGGTCCCAGTGGACTTTTTAAAAAAAAAACCTAGATCTCTGGGCCCCCATAATAACAAGAGTGCATAGCTGCGGTAAACGAGGGAGTCTTAAATTCTTGGACTAAGTCAATAATTGTCCCCATTTTTAAAAAAGGGGACCGCCAAGATGTGAAGTGTTATCGGCCCATCTCACTGCTGGACTCGCTCAGGAAAGTAGTGGGGAGAGTAATCCTAGAGCGTCTCCAGCAGTGGAGTGAGGATCGAGGTATCATTTCCGATCTCCAATTTGGCTTCCGAGAGGGTTTCGGAACAGTAGAACAGGCCCTTAATCTCACCTTAATAATGGGAAAATATACACAGGCCAAGGCAACCAAGATATACATGGTCTTTGTCGACCTGTCCGCAGCGTTTGACTGCGTATCGCATGCAAAACTGTGGGCGGTCTTACGCCAAATGGGAGTAGAGCCATCTCTTTTGGATTTTCTGAGGGAACTCTATTCCGGTGCATCGGCTAGAGTGCGATTTGGCCTGAATGGCGAGTTGACAGCCCCGTTTGGTGTAGAGCGTGGAGTCAGGCAGGGATGCGTCCTGGCCCCCTTCCTCTTCTCACTCTATACTAACAGCCTGGAGGGGGAGATGTTGAGGGGGGCTCAGGACCTCCCACGTATAAATCAGCGCCTGATTCCCGCTCTGCGCGGACGACGCTGTCATTCTTGCGCGCACACCACGCGAGCTTCAGCACTCACTGAATAGGTACACGACCTTTATGGGTAATCTGGATTTACGGGTGAATGTGAAAAAAACTTTTGTCATGACAGCAGGTAATGGGAAAAAAAGAACATAGGACATTTACCTCGATAACCAAAAGCTTGAGGTCACCCCCCAATACCCTTACCTGGGCATCATGATAGATGAACTACTGGCATGGAAGCCAGCAGTAGAAACAAGAGGTAATCTCTTTAAGAGATCAATAGCGGCTCTAACGAGTTTCTCTCAGAGATTAGGAAAAAGGCCCCCAGTGGAGCTAATGAAAATTTATAACGTTAAATGCCAGGCTATTGCTCTATATGGTGCGGGAGTCTGGGGATACACCGATACCAGCTCCATCAAGAAGGCGGAAAATGTTTTCCTTAGATTTCTCCTAGCTACCCCGAAAGGCACCTCAACCTATGCCATGCACTTGGAACTAGGAATACCCTACATAGAGGATCTAATTAAAACCGAACCAGTGATGCTGTGGCGGCGCATTTGGACATCTGATAGGAATGCGCTGACCCAGTCTATTATTGCTGACTCGATGGCCCTTGATAAATCCTCTAAAGTAAAATGGCTCTCCTATGTAAGAAATTTTTTCAAAGATCTTGGGCTAGAGAAATATTTCCTTGAACCAGAGTCTATAATGGATATCTCGAAGAGAGACCTTAAACAATTAGCTCTAAGACACCTGGAGACTCTAAGACTGGCATCTGAATCACTAAAAACTGCGGTAGTCCACGCGAATATGGTACAAATAGCCCATGGCATTCATCCGTATCTAACACTTCAGATATCAACATACGAGAGAATGCTAATGACTAGATTCAGGCTGAACACATTTTTTAGATTGGTTGCGTTTCCATTGAAAAACGGCTGGGAAGCTACTTTTCCACCTTGCCCGTGTGATGGATCATCAAAACAATCCAACCTACATGTGATCAGGCTCTGCAATTTCCATCACTCGCATAGAAAAATGTGGCTACTACCAATACTGAGCAGCTGGGGATTGAGACCATGTAGGCCCGCTTTTCTCAGACTCCAAATGTTGGAAACCGAAAATGTTTGTTATTTTGTGATCAACTTTCTAAAATGCATCATGAAGCACAGGAAAAACCTATAATAACTATATCCTGATCTGATTTCTGATGAAATGATTTTAATTAATTCCCTCATGTTCAACCAGTCTTTTGTATGAATTTTATTGAAACTGTGTGTTTTTTTACTTTTCAACAGTCTTATTCTTGTAAAAATGTAATGTGTATTATTAATGTCTCTTTTATGGTTTTTCCTTTGTGAATAAGCCGAATAAAGAAGTTTATTATTATTATTATTATTATTATTATTATTAAAATGGCACTATTAAATCAGTCACCTCGGACCAATCTGGGAGATGGATTATAGCACAGACTGAAATAAGGGGGACCGAGTTAACTATAGTTTCATTCTATTCAACATGATTCACGATCTCGGGCAAGCAGACCTTTGGAGGGCTAAGATGGGAGATAAAACTGGTTTTACTTTTTTTAGTAAAAAATATGGTCATTCTTCGCGGATTGACTACATCTTAACTGATAGGTTGGGCTTAGAGATTGTCGGTGATATTTCTATTTTACCTTGTATTCTTTCTGACCATGCTCCTATTTCTTTTTCCTATGAAGGGGGTAGGCGAAGCCTTAGATCTAGATGGACTTTGAAAAGGGCAATTGCTTTCTAATGTCGAAATAATCAGAGCACTTAAAGCTGCTACAATAGATTATTTCACCCTTAATATTGGCTCAACATCCCCAGACTTTGTCTGGGACGCCTATAAAGCAAATCTACGCGGTCAGATTCATAGTCTGATCTGCTCAAAAAATAAGGAAGAGTCACTGGAATTTCAAAACCTAGAAAAAAGAGATAGGAAAGTTGGAAAATGATAGGCTCTGTAGTCGCCAGATCTCTATTAGTAGGTTGGTACAAGTCAATAAAGACCTTGACCGCCTCCGTCAAGAATATAGGGGCAAATTGGATCTAAAAGTAAAAGCCTTTCGGATAACATGCAACACTTTGAATATGGCAAAAGGGCGGGGGCTCTTTTAGCCTGTAAGGCGTGGATAGGTCGAGCCAAGAACAATATAATTGAATTAATTATCAATGAGAGCGGGGGGACCTCATGTAAACAGGTGGACATGCAAAGGTGTCTACTCTCTCTGTTTTATGACCTTTATAGGGAAGAGACTGCCCCCTGTCCAGAGAGTATCCAAAAGTGGCTGAGGCTTAAAGAGCTTCCAGTTTTAACCAAGGGTAGCTGAGCTTCTTGGATGCTCCAATTACAAAGAGTGAAATAAAAACAACAAGGCTGCGGGTACTGGTGCTCTCCCAGGTGAGGTTTACAAAATCCTCCAGGATGAATTGCCTCCAAGGCTGTGTGATTTATTCAATTATGTATATAGCCCAGAAGGTAGAGTCCCTAACTCCTGGAAGGAGGCTACGATCATCCTTATCTTAAAGCCAGGAAAGGATCCTCTCAAAGCTGATTCACATAAACCAATCTCCCTGCTCAATGCTGATTTCAAGATCTTTATGAGTATTTTGGCAGGGAGATTGGTCAAGTTAGTCCCACAGTTGATAAACACGGACCAAAAGAGTTTCATCCGGGTAGGTTTATTCCTGAACAGACCCTACAGTTAATTGGGAGTATCGATTTGGCCATTTCTAGGTCAGAGCCCCCTGCCGTGGCGGCATTCGACACAGCTAAGGCGTTCGACCATGTCAGCTGGGCCTTCTGGTGGGAAACCCTAAAGATAATGAGATTTGGCTCAATTTTTATACAGACACTGATTAATTGCTACCAGGGAGCCTCAGCAATGATTTTGTTAAATGGCATGTTAACATCAAGTTTCAATATAACGAGAGAAACGAGGCGGGGCTGTCCCATCTCGCCCTTTCTTTTCGATCTATATATAGAGCCCCTTGCCCAAGCTATAAGACTCGATGAATCAATTGCCCCTTTCACTGTTCACCAATATAGCAGCAAGTTAGCCCTCTATGCGAACGACATGCTGCTGTATACTGATAATCCAGCCGAGGTTCTCCCTAGAGTGGAAGCCCTATTGGAGGAATTCGGTTCATATTCTGGATATCTTGCCCATTCCTCCAAGACAGAGATAATGTGTTGGCACGTCGATAATTGGTGTGGTAAAGTAAGCAAATAATTCAGATATCTTGGGATAATTATAGTTAACAACATGGAGGATATCCCCAAGATGAATTTAAAGAAGGTATCTAAAAAGATCGACCGTCTCTTTCTAAGATGGAAAAACCTGCCCCTGACAATATACGCCAGGGTTAATTTGGTAATGATGGTCATCTTACCAAAACTGACCTACCTTTTCAGTGCTATTCCTCTTGACTTTCCATGTAGAGATTTAAGTATAATCCAAGGTAAAATAAGCAGTTTTATCTGGTCTAATAAAACCTCAAGGCTCTCATGGAAGAAAGTAAGGCGTAAGCTTCTGAAAGGAGGTCTTGCACTCCCTGATATACTTTGGTATTCTTTTGCTTTTCAGTTTAAAATCATTCGGGCACGTCGGGGGGGGGGGGGGGAATCCAATGGGGTGAAGCTGTTAAACGAGATGGTTATCTTTGAGGGCAGAGGAGTGGGCTTCCTATATAAGTTCGGCAACCCGAGGTTCTTCAAAAAGGTTCACCTAAAAGTTTTAAAATCCACATTAAATGTATGGTACATGGTCAGGAAACAATGGGTGATTGGTTACTATTCTGATTTTGCCCCCATTTGGGATTCCCCTGGGCTACCTGCCTGTCTGGAAGATAGCCTCGCGTTGCCTATCAAAAACGATCTGGTCTGATCTTTTATCTACAGATTGAATACTCCCCTGGGAGGTTTTAAGATCAAAAATAGGGAACTCTTTCTCAAGATTTAAATATTTACAATTGGCCTCCTGGTTTATAACAGAGAAAGATTCTATTGGCTGAAACTGGGAAATTGAGTTTCGATATCCGAACGCAAATCTCATAAAAAGGAGGTTGGGTTTTGGTATAGGAAGCTTATGGATGCCGAGGATATAGATTTTCCCGTACAGCATGCAGTCTGGAACACGTCAGACTTGGATGCTGCTGCTGTAGATTTGTTTGAATCCTCTTTCCAGACTCTCTATGTCAGTCAAACCTGCCTCGTTAAAAAAGAACTATTTTTTTGTTATCAGATTATACTACACCCCCATGAAAATAGCTAAATTTGCCCCTCTCTCCTCTTCAAAATTCCCAAGATGCGATTTTTCCATGGCCGATGATATAAATATATTTCATGAATGTGTCATGATAAAGGAGTTTTTTCAGAATGTGGAAGGCACTCTTGGTGCTTTTTTGAAACTTAAGATTAATTTGAATTTGTCAATAGTAATATTTGGCATTGATAACAACCTGATGAACTCATTGTCGGCAACACAAAGAGGCTTGCTTATGTATCTGATTCTTATTGCTAGGAGGGATATTTGCAAGCTACGGAAGCATCCACAGCCCCTGCTGCACGAGAATTGGCTGAGGGCCTCATTGGATTTGGGACATGTGAATGATAATGGTTGTAATATCTGGTCACAGCTTTTAGTATGGGGCAGAGAAATGAGACTGATTCAATGCCCCTAAGTCCTATGATTACACCAAGCTTCACATGAAGAAGCTGGCCTGGCTAGGCCTACAGCCAATGCAATCGCAGAAGCCATGGGCGCCCAGGTCGGAAGGATGGTTTCTAGCTTATATTTGCAGTCGCTATATGGTGAGATGAGGGCAAAAAAATGATTTACAGGTTGACTGACCAGGTCAAGGCCAGAATTCTATTTCTATTTAAATCATTTATAGAGCGCAACAGCCGCCCCAGCCAAGAGGCGTCCCGGCGCTATCAGCAAAATAGGCAGCATCAGCTCACGAAGCAGTCTACACAGTAGGAAAGAGAGAGGTTTTAACAGCTTTCCTAAATTCAGACAATTTGTCAAGACCTCGAATATAGGGTGGCAAAGAGTTCCAAGGAATTGCTGTTCTGTTACGGATGGAGCGGCCTCCGGCCCGGGTTCTCCTAACCCGAGGGACCACCAGCACGTGTTGGCCCATGGACCGAAGCTGACTGGGAGGAACATAAAAAGAGAGCAATTCTGTCAGGATATTAGGGGAGGCCAGTTTCAAGACCTTGCAGGCTTTACAAAGAGCCTTTAACTCAATTTGTTGAGCCAAAGGCAGCCAATGAAGGCGATAAATTGAGCTGGTCACCGAACAGACTTTACTCAGGCCTGGAAGAGCTCTTGCTGCGGCATTCTGTACTCTCTGTAACCTATGTATTTCAGCCTTGTTAGCCCCTAGGTACAGAGAGTTTGCATAATCAAGGCTTGAATAATGATCTGTCTGGTCGGGGCATCAAAGAAACCTAAGATACGTTTCAGCCCGCGTAATCAACCGAAACAGGGCCGCGCCACCTTCTGAATCTGGAAACTAAGAGAGGAGTCCATCCAAACCCCTAAATTCTTTACCACCTGTTTAGGAGGAGGTGGGTGCCTAGATTCATAGGCCACCAGTATTCATTCCATAACCCATGATCCCTTCCCACCAGCAACACCTCCGACATGCTGACATTCTGCTGGAGGCAGGTAGCTGTCATCCATTCGGCAACTACCGCAAGATCACCTTGAAACTTAGCGGCGTCGTACCTGGTGTTGCTCAAAAGGGCTACCACCAGTGTCGTCGGCGTAGGAGACCACCGTCAGTCCTCTGCTCCTGGCAATTGCAGCCAGAGGTTGTACGTACAAATTAAAGAGCAGAAGGCTCAGTGAGGAACCCTGTGGTACTCCGTGCTTGATGGGAAAGGTAGATGAGGAGAACGGGGGGCAATCACCTGATAGAACCTATCAGAGAGGATTGACGCTAGCCACTTCAATGCAAGGCCACCGATACCAGTCTCTTCCAGACAGTGCAGCAGGACGGCATGGGACACAGTATCGAACTCGGAACTGAGATCCAAAAGGATCAGTGCCGATGTCTGTCCTGCGTCCAACGCTGTCCAAAGGTCTTCTGTCACCGCCAGAAGCGCGGACTCAGTGCCATTGCTGGGGCGAAAGCCGTTTTGCGAGGGATCTAGCATGTTGTTAATGGTCAGGTGCTCTGAAAGGATGGAGTTAATATATGCCTCCGCGATCTTAGCAGGCCAAGGGAGCAATGAAATTGGACTGAAGTTCTCAGGTTTTTTGGCATCCAAAGATGGTTTTTTGAGCAATGGTAACGCACTGGCTTGTTTCCATGCTATGGGCAAAACAGCTGAACTGAACGATTTATTGATCACCTGACCAAGAAGAGGAGAGGTAGTTGGTAGAATTTTCCTGAATTGGTCAGGTTCCAGTGAGTCAGTCGGTGAGCCTGACTTGATTTTAACACAGAGGGCAAGTAAGCGGTCCTGTTGATTCTGAGGAAAAATCTCTAAGGTGGCCATCGTACCATTATTGATTGGCTCAAGGAAGTCTGTTTTGGCCGTAGGAAAGCTTTTGTAAATGTCTTCCACCTTTTTGAAAAGAACAATGCAAGCTCCTCGCATTGCTTACTTGAAGTAATCAGTGGCCAGCAACCCCCTTCTGTATTTTGAGGCGTGAGGCAATGGGGAAGATGGTCTTCGCGGGATTAGTGCTGTTACTAAATTCCTTGGTGTAAAAAGCAGCGCGTTCAGTATGAATAGCTTTGTGGTAGATCCTTACTGCCTCCCGATAGCGATCTCTAAGCAAAGGATCAAAGTCTCTTC
Organism: Lissotriton vulgaris; assembly: GCF_964263255.1. Classification (NCBI taxonomy): domain Eukaryota; kingdom Metazoa; phylum Chordata; class Amphibia; order Caudata; family Salamandridae; genus Lissotriton; species Lissotriton vulgaris. The sequence continues at coordinate 397,708 of NW_028245914.1, read as the reverse complement.
TTGCATTCTTTACAAATTTTTCTTAGCAGCGCTAATTTTTCGTTGTACCATGGATTTGATTTAGACATACTAGTGGGAGACCACTTAGCTGGGATCAGCTTATCTAACGGCAGATTAATCCAATCTGAAAAGGCAGAATTGGCCTCATCCGGGTCTGACGGAGCGGAATTAATCTCAGTTTAGCTTATGCCATGAGTGTTTAGAAGAGTGGGGGTTGTTCAATTTACTCAACGGTGCAATGCCCTGAATAGAGAAAAGGACCAAAAAGTGGTCAGACCAAGCCATCGGGACCAGCGGTTGGACCACAAGAGACAAAATGTTAGTAAAAACAGGGTCCAACAAGTGACCAACCAAGTGTGTGGGGCCAGAGACACGCTGATCAAGCTGACAAGCCGCCAAATTGCAAGCCGGGCTGAAGATGGCTGAAATGCCAGAAACCGGTCCTCGTAAGCTTGTTTCCGGTCCAGGGAAGGCATGGCTTGGCAGTTCGGGCTGGACTGTTCCCATGAGGCACAGGGTCAGACTGATTTGCATATGGCCATGTCTGAACTGGGGTGGCAGAGTGGGCTAAAGAACGGTGATGGATTAAACCCAGATCTGTTGACTGGGTGTGAGTGTTTGATTGGTTCAGATGCTCCGTCCATCACCACCCCTTTTACCACCAAGCCGCCAAATCTGCCATAAAATTGGCCACATCCAGGTGGTTATCAAAATGTAGATTAAGATCTCCCAGAACCGTAAAGTTAGAAGTATTAACCGCCAAAGTACAGACTGTTTCAACAAGCGCTTCCCTGAAAGCTTTGTATGGGCCTGGTGGCCGGTATACCAGTCATAGTGTAGTTAGAATTAAAAGTAGTGGCTCAGGGGTTAGAGGCGGCAGACCTGGAGCTTGAGTTCGGCCCTGGACCAGGGTTCAATTCCCCGCCTCGGCGGGTCTTGGGCTCAAAATTCCACGGACTCGTTAATTCTCGCTCCGGTGCCTTCTCGACTCACGGGTTCACACTCTGCGACTCTGGGCAATAGCTTGCTTAATCTCCTCAGCGGCCCCTCGCGGTGGGATGCCTGGCTTTCACCTTGTGGATACCTTGCCAGGGTTATCTCACAGGGGAATACCAGGACGGGTTCCTTAAGCAAGCGCGGAGATGCCCCAGGGTAAGTCGTGCGCTATATAAGTCTCATTCATTTCATTTCAAAACAAGCACATTCACAGCCCAGAATGGGCTGTTTAGTGAAGGTGCAGGAGTAGCCGGTTTTAACAATAGCCACAATACCCCCACCTCTCGTGTCCCTGTTCAGGGTATAAATAACATAACCCTCCGGCAGTGCCATCCCTGGAATCGCCACCGAGTCTTCAAAGAGCCAAGTCTCAGTTAAAAATAAAGTATCGGGAGATTCGGTTTCAAGAAGGTCATAGACATCAGAGCAATGTTTGACCAAAGAATGACAATTCAGATGGAAAATAGTCCACACTTTTGCCTGGGGAATTAGGGCAATCTTGAGAGACTACAGGAGTGACAGATGAAAAACCACAGCATTTGCAGCTAAAGGAGCCCTCTAGACCCCCCCAACCTGTGGACTAAGTACCTCCCGGACATCGTCCTGATTGCTAGCATCTCATTCTGGGTATAAGTGTGATATGATTTCCCAAAATTGGCAGCATGTCTGGCGACGGCCTGGGGCAGGCGGGCTTGCCTTTGGCGTGCCGCCGGCGCACCCGCTGCACGGTCGATGAAGCATGCTGATTAAATATGCCCCGGTAGCAGAAATGGGGGGGCGGAGTCACGTCCCTCCACAGAAACAGTACACACTGCAGTGGACTGGGGACTGACTAATTTGGTGCGAGGAGCAACACACAAGGTGCAGGTATTTAAAAAAACAAGTGACACAGATATCACACTATTTAAGTTATGTAAAATATGCTGAGCACAATATTGGCGCAGGCTGGCAAGCGCACTGTTACCCAATTAAAGAGGAGGTCTCGAAGATGTTGGCGTTAGGGGTGATCGAGCCTTCCAACAGTCCTTGGGCCAGCCCAGTGGTCTTGGTCCCAAAGGCTGCTGCACCGGTGCCACTCTAGAACTGCGGTTTTGTGTGGACTGCTGTGGGCTCAGTGCTGTCACCAGGACTGACGCACACCTCATCCCCAGAGCTGATGAGCTCATTGATTGGTTGAGAGCTGTCAAGTTCCTCCGCACATTTGATTTAACGTCTGGGTACTGGCAAATTGCCTTAACCTGTGGGCCAAGGAGAGGTCAGCATTTTCAACCCCAGAAGGACATTACCAGTTCCGGGTGATGCCCTTTGGTTTGAAGAATGCCCCTGTCACCTTTCAGAGGTTGGTGAACCAGGTGTTAGCTGGGCTGAAGGATTTCAGTGCCGCCTACCTGGATGACATTGCAGTGTTCAGTTCCAGCTAGGAAGAACCATTGTTGCCCCCTTAACCGGGCTGACTTCCAGGAAGAGCCCAAGAAAGTGATCTGGACTGAGTCCTCCTAGAAGGCTTTCGATGCCCTGAAGGCCGCCATGTGCACGACACCCGTGCTCAAGCCATCCGACTTCTCCAAGGAATTTGTTGTGCAGACTGACGCTCCAGAGCATGGAGTGGGAGCGGTCCTCTCACAACTGAATGAAGAGGGCCTAGACCAGCCTGTAGTCTTCCTTAGCCAGAAACTACTCCATAGAGAACAGAGGTGGAGTGCCATAGAAAGGGAAGCTTTCGCTGTGGTCTGTGGTCTGGGCGCTGAAGACGCTGAGGCAATATCTTTTTGGGACTCACTTCCAGGTTCAGACAGACCACTGGCCCCTCAGATGGTTGCTGTAAATGAGGGGTGAGCTGCTGCGGTGGTCCATCTCCCTACAAAGAATATACTTTACGGTGGAACACCCTCCTGGCACAGGACACACCAATGCAGATGGTCTGTCCAGGTTCTTCCGCCTCAGTGAAGAGAACTCCCAGGAGGGTGGGTAGTTCTCCCTAGTTCTCCCTACTTTCAGCTGGAGGGGACATGTGTTAGACTTGGCATCTTTTGGCGTGTTTCCCCTGAGTTTTTGCTTTCTGACCTCCAGGTTTTGACTCTGTTTTTGCTGGCGTAGCGTTTTTGCGCACTTTTGCACTGCTGATCAGTGGTAAAGTGCAAGTGCTCCTGTGGTAAAGTGTGTTATGGATTGGATATTTGATTTACTTGTCAGTCCTTAGTAAAGTGCACTGAGTGTGCCAGGGCCTGTGAAACAAATGCCACTCGTGGGCCTGCAGCACTGACTGTGCCACCCATGTGGGTAGCCCTGAAAAGGTACCATAGACCTGCCATTGCAGAGTCTGCGCGCAGTTTGTAACTGCCATGTCCACTTGGCCAGTGCACACACTGGCCGATCCCTAAACTTCCCTTTTCTTACATGTCAGGCACCCCTAAGGTAGGCCCAAGGTACCCCTCTGGGCAGGGTGCAGAGTATGTGAAAGGTAGGACATGCCCTGGTGTGTGTGGCGTGTCCTGATAATGAATTACAGCCAATTTCATTTTTCACTATTGCAAGGCTACCTGTCCCCCCCCCCCCCCCCCCCCCCGCCCCCCCAATAGGACAGATGGGAAGTTTGTTTATAACTGACTGACTGAAGATATTTGTAGAGCGCACTATTACTGATGCGTCTTGGCGCTGGATAATGTGGAACCAAAACAGCCTAAAAAGATTAGATTTGTGTGAAGAGCCAAGTTTTTATACTTTTCCTAAAAAGCGTGCGGCAAGACTGGAGTCTCATTTGGACGGGGAGGGAGTTACTTAATTTAGCTGCTTGGAATGAAAAACGTTTTCCTCCCCGTCTTACTCTTTTTATCCTCGGAAGAAGTACTAGTGCAGTGTCAGTGGATCTCAGGCAACGCAGTGGGACGTAACTGGGAAATAAAGATTGTAGGTATGTCGCCCCTCCTCCGTAGAGGGCTTTATGCACTAGGCAAACAGCTTTAAACTCCACCTGCCATCTTTGTAAGATAATATCTTATAAACATAACTGGCCCGGGGAATTAGGTAGGAAAATAAAGTTTAGTATGCCTGAACTCAGAATATAAAGTGTATCTTTTACTGAAGGTGATTTTTACATTCTTTGTTTGAAAATACCACTTTTAGAAAGTGGGTATTTTCTTTCTCAGTCTTCCTGTGTGCCTATGCTGGAATGTGGATTGCCTGTCTGGGTTTTAGATGACAGAAGACTGGGGGAGTAGGATTGGTGCCAGATAGTCTAGATGGGTCAGGAAAGGTCTGAATAGACCTGGGCTGCAATGAGGGAAGAGGGATGAGATTTCCTTGCACCTCCAAGGGCCTGGTCTGCCTCTGACAATACCTTCTAAACCTCCTGCCAGGAAATCACACCAGAAAATGCAGAACTGGTTCTGCCTGGGCACACTCTCTGCCTAATAAATCAAAGGATTTTGGGATATAAATATTGGGGCCTAGAACACTGAACTTTAGAACTCTTTTGGATCAAGAAGACTGCCAAGAAGAGCCCGAGAAGCTGTGAAGATGAACTACCACTTTGTTGTGTGCTTTGCTGTGTTGGCCTGCAGTTGCTGCTTCTGTCTTGGGGCGTGAAAGGACTGGACTGAACTTTCTGCAATCCACTTTGTGAGTCTCTCCAAGGGCTGGAGGTAGAGCCTCTGCCCTCGCACTGGGAACTATGTGTTTTGTGCTGCAACTGAAGAAAAACAACTTGACGACGTCTAGGATGCCGCTGCCGACTCCGTGTCCTGAAGGCACCGCAGAGGGCAACACAGCGCAGAGGGCAACACAGCAACGCTGCACTGCGACCCTGGTCTCACCGACGACGCCTGCTGAGGCCGCCACCGAGCCGCTGCTCGCACCGCAAGCTGTGGGCACCGCACTCTGCCCCGATTGGCTTCACGATGACGCATTGGCACCGCATAGTCAACAAATTAGATGCCAGTACTGCACAACTACTACAAAGATACACAAGAAAATGAGTTATAAATCTCTCATTTTCACAGACCACTCTTTGTCAAGATTTCATCTAATCAAATGATTTTATTTTTTGTATTTTAACTTATTCTTTTTCTTAAAGATTTTTCTAGTATTGCCAAAGAGGAAACTATAGATATTTGGCTTTTTACTCAGTCCAACATATCTTGCATAAATACATGGAAAGGGGAACAGGGGCCCTAGGTGCTAAAAGTTTAAAAAGGTTTGTTTGAAGTGAAAGTGAGTGAGAAATTTAGTGAGAACTTTAGAAATGGAAGAAGGTTGACGTGACTCGATTCAAAACATTCAACTGATACACACAAAATTACATTCAGACAAACAAAAAGTGAGGGAAAGAGAGAAAAGAAGGTGTGTTGAAGTGTGATGGCCCTGCACTGGTCCTATTTAAAATGGCAGGTGAAACCAACTCCACTAAATTGGGAAAGATATTTTCTATACAATCAACAATTAGACCATCAGCAATTTTTTCATTTGAACAACAAAGTTACAAGTGATTGGCCTAAACATTAAGGTAAACAAGGTCCACGCGTTTCGAATCCCCTAGAATCATGTGATTCTCCTCAGGACCGTGTGACAATCAATCTGAAAGACATAAATTCAAAAACCATACTGTCAGTCATATTCTTGGGCAACTCTCAACTTAAACATTCAGTCCAGCAAACACTCAGATCGTACCTTTTCTTCTACTGAAGCCTTGTCTGTCAGGGAGCTGTGAAGGAAGGATGGAGAAGGGGGCTATAAGTGGTCATAATCAAGTGAGATGTCCTTGGTAGAGGAAGGGCGTTTTTTATGTTACTCACTTAATTGCTTCTGAAAGCGGCCTCCTGGGTCCACTGTGATCCGATAACGTTGTACAGAATGCGGCTTTTAATGCAGTTTTTGTAAATGTTTCTGAAAAAGATACCAAAGAGGTGCGTGAAACATCGCGCTTTGTTCGTGCTGAAAGTACATCCAATCTCTGTTTGTTAAAAACATTCTGGTAATCAGAAGTACTCAGCGGCAAATCGTAACGCGCGCTGTATTATGGAAAAGGTGTTTCACGGCGTTTCACCGATTGAAGCAACGCCCCATGCGCAATCGGTTTCTCAAGTAAAAAGGTAACCTCCGTCTGCTTGGCGATAGTTAGTAACTTTATGTAAAGTGAGGGTATGTGCAACTTTCACAACTTCCTCACGCTTGCGAGTACGAGTCTTTTAACTCACATTTATTAACTAAAGCCTCTCTTAACTCAATTTTGGAGAAAGATACGCATTTAGAGGGTGTTGTGTACACAAAAGCTAGGCCCAAATCTGTGAAAGACTTCTTGACATTTCCTAGCCAAGGAATACTAATGGCTCGTTCCATGTTGATTATATCTTTATTACAGCTTGATTCAACATAACCAAGTTTCCAGCCATAAGAGGCGCGGGTCATTTTGATCAAGTCAGTAATAAAAGGGAGGTCAAGTTCTTTGTGGGCAATCCGATTCGAGCAAGCCAGAGTAACTGAAAGCAGCTTGTTAACATACATAGCCTCCACTTAATGCAGAACACCCACTTCAGCTGTGCCCCATATTTCTGCTCTGTAAGGGGCTATGGCTAAGGAGTTTGCCAAATAAACTTATACCATTTCCCTAATTTATTTTTTACCCAGTTTAGAGGCAAATTTCCACAGAGCAGCTATGCTTCTTTGCAATAAATAATTCTGTTTCCTACCATAGCAGACCAGTCAAGTTTTGAATCGAAGAAAAGGACTAGAACACAAGCATTTGCAATGCAATAGGTTTTGCATTCATGCAAGTTTAAGCTATTGGCAATGTAAATGACAATGCCTTTTATTTATGTTTTGAGTTATAAAACCTAAATAAAAGGCATTGTCATTTACAATACTAATAGCTTAAGCTCTAGCAAGACCTTTTGCATTGCAATAAAGGCCTTTTCAGCCACTTGTTAGATTGTAAATATCGGAGGATGCGACCGACCTGCGATGTCTTCAAAGTAGTGATAAATAGTGCAGTGAAGAAGATTTGTAAATGTTGTAAATTACACATACAAAGTGTGAAGTGAGAGTTACATATGGTCCGAGCTATAAACACTAACTAAGCGCTCCTACGCCTTTCGCTCTATGATTACACTGTCGTGCCTCAGGAGGAAGAGCAGGGGGTGGCTATTTCCTGACCTCTCCGTGATTTGAGTGTGCAGTGTGGTATTGCGTAATGTCATTGCTATCTTTGGCCTAATAAAAAACACTCCAGCTGGGCCCTGGCTTCACCTCCTGGTGCAGGGCGGGCTGTGCTTTATGGCAGGTATGGAGGGAGGGAGGGAAGGATCTGCTACAGCTCCGGCCTCGTACCGAGCCCCTGCTATTACTAGTGAGCGAGAGGCACTGAAGTGGTGGTATTGGTACTGGTGGTGGTGGTGGTGGTGGTGTGTGTTGTAAATAAAACCGGCTTTTGAAAACAAACGGTTATGTGGCTTTAATACAGATGACGTGTAACACATTTGCTATTTTCAGCTTCCTGGACTGAATATGGAGGGTGGGGCATTTTTTTCAAGGTTAAGAAGCAGAAAAAGTATATTGTTAGATTAATGGAAGAGCTCTTGGACTTACTGGGAAAGGCACTGCCAACTCCATATTATTTGTGGTCAATAGCACATTCCTATCCAGAAGTTGAACCAAATGCAGGAGATTAGTAGTCTATGCTTATATATGGGCTCAGTGCATGTCCAGTATTCAATTTACATACAAACCAATCACGTTGAAAGTTACCAGATTTCCCAACTGAATACGAATTTAAATAAATAAAACAAAATTCATTGCGCACGCTGCAACGCCAAATGCGAAGAAGCGTGCTCAAAACAATTTGTGTTTATTTATGTTTTCTTACATGTAATCGGCAATAATCCGCAGTTTACTACCCCCCACCCTGTCCCTCCCCCGGCACACGTCAGCACCCGGCTGCACTCCCACCACCGGCCGCTACTGATCAACAGGAAATTAATAACAGCATATTCCACAAGCAAGCCATGGGTGTTTGCTAAGCATTTTTTTTAAACAATTTTTATTATTTTCAGCGTAATAAACATACACGTTGACATTTAATACGACCACGGTAGTATGTATACTGAAATCCACGGGTACACATTTACAAAATGTCAAGGTATTGTAGCAAGCATGATATACCACTATTCATTTTATGCAGGTCATTAGCCCCCCAAGACGTATCTTATTCTAGATCTTCTTCCTCGTCGGAGCTTGTAACGTCCTCCTCCGGCAACGGGTCACATATTTCTCCTCTATATACATTCCACGAAGTCCACACTTTGTTCCATTTGCGAGGACACACCCTAGTGATATACACCGCCCGTTCTGTCAACATTAGTAGATCCATGTTTCTGCTCCACTGCGCCAAGGTGGGTAGTTCTGCTGCGCCCCACTTTTGCGCTATATCTCTCTTTGCTACCATTATAGCCAATGTACCCCATATTTGGCCACATCTGGATAAATCATTCGGATCCCAAAATATTCAAAATACATTTGCGTGGCTCTGGTGTCAGGGAGACCTTAAGTGTTTGTGAAATAGTGCGCATCACCTGTCGCCAGTATTCAGTTATGAATGGGCAGTCCCAGAGGGTATGAAGTAGTGCACCCTTTGCTAAGCATTTTGATACACACTGTTATTCTTAAACAAGTATGGACATTTTGAGGAAACCGAAAACAAAAATCCAGCAGAAATGCAAGGTGCAGGAAGACTAACAAACTATCAAAAAAATTAAATTAACAAAAAACACTATTTGTGAATTCCTTTATTCTTCCCGAGTGGGTATGGTGCCAGAAAACTGGTTGTAATATTGTCGGATGTTAATATTGTGCCCTGTTGATTCAAATCCATTGCTACACTGGAGTAATAACATGAAGTCTACCCCAATGGGACAATATTTTTGTAAACTATATTTAGGACAAAATATTTGTCAGACATTATTTTTCATTACGATATTCAGACATAGAGCCCAGAGTGGGGTGTACGAACTTATAATGATATTATTTGCAGTTTTATATAAAATACCGCCAAGATTGAAAAGGATTAAGAGTGTTTGCTTCTTAAATACTAATTTTTCAAGAAGAAAGTTGTTTTTGAAAGTCTGTAGCCCAAGTAAAATATCCAATTTCTAGAACAGATAGTTGCGGGTTCTCAAAAATATGCTTGACTTTTTTGGGGGAGCTCAATATAGCTCAAACTAGACCTGAAGGTATCGGAGCCCCTTACATGAGCACCAGTTGCTTACAGACAGACACCTTAATTGTTGTTGTTTTTGTTATGCATGGGGAGATCAAGTGATTTGCCCAGAATCACAGGATGTTGAGCATCCCTGCTGAGACTCGAACCGAGCTTTGAGCCTTCACTCTAAATGTATTTAAAGAGGCCATCCAGTGTGAGTTAAAAAAGGTTCACTTTGCCCAATTCTACATCTTCATCAATAGGCCTTCCAGAATGTTCCTTTGTTCGAAGAAATCAGTTTAGGTGTGGATATCCAGTGTAACATAATTCACCGAATGGCCCCTTTAATGCTTAACCACACCGTACAGATTTTTGTGTTTCCAAGCTCTTCAACAGCAGAGAACCGACAGAAACTAGAGTGCTGCAAGGTGGCACCGGATACAGCATAACACTTCCTGCAAAAACAAAGTAACCGATATTACAAATTAGCAAAAGGATATTCACCAGGAGAAAACAGAATATAATGCTGATTTATTGACTCGCGCACATTAGACTACGCTTGTTTGGGACAGATTTTTAATCACAGCTGCTAGTACAGAATCCCAAAACAATAATCACTTCAGATGAAGGAGCCATTTAATTAGACGTGGTGGAAACTGGAAGACAAATTATGCCACCTTAGCATTATATGTAAAACACAACAAGTTTGTGAAAGGATAAAGCAACCACCCAATTTATATAGCATTGCTAGTCAGTCAGTCAGAAATACTTTATTTAGACTCCAAAAGAGCCATAAAAGTTTGTACACACATAATTTCATTTTTATAATAAAACACTATTTCAACGCGATCAATAATTAAAGTTTTAAAAACAATTAGTATTTGCTTCGAATTTTAAAAGAAATAAAAAGATAATTTAAAATACAGTGCATTAGCTCAACTGTACCTAGGCAAAATAAAAACTCTGCCATATTATGATTCGCAATCCCTGCAGCAAGTAATAATGGACAAATAAACTGCTTTCTCTGAGGGAAAATCTACAGAAAAGAATAAAGTGCATATTGCTTTGAAATGAGAAGTTATCACATGGACAAACTGGGAGTGAGGGAAACCACAAGCCTTGAATAGGGAAGGCAACTAAGAAGTGTATTTTTAGCCCCAGCCTTGTCAACAAAAATGTCCTTTTATTTAGATCGATTCGAAGGTACAAGGCAGGTTCTCTTCATGGTTGCGCATGACACTCTAACTGATTGGTCTCTCTACTTGTGAGGCCAGCCTGGGTGTAGCTTTTGAGAAACAGTGACTTTATAGTAGCAGAGGATACATTTTGTAATGTGTCGGGGTTTGTATAATATTCTGGAACACCCATTTTGGAAAAAACACTTATGACATACTTAAGCCAAGGTATGTCTAAACTATTGTCCAAATTCATGCAGTCTGTCAATATTGTTCTACAAAGAGCAGCCTCAGGGTTTTTCCAATTTTTTTGTCAGAGCAACAGGGGTTGAATCGCAAAACAGTCTTTCAGATAATTCAGACTTACTTCCTCGTGACCGAATAAAATAGAAACTTATTCTCTACTATTTGCAATGATTTACAATTTACATATCCCCAGCCCTAAAAGTTGCAACAGAAAGGCTTTTGCTCTTGTAGATACATAAATCTCCTTAGTTGGTTAGCCTCCTAGCCTTTTAGCAAATCTAAAGATTGCATCAATCGACTTTTGAAATTGCATAATCCTAATATCTAAGGCATGTTTCCAATTAAAGTTAACATTGAATGGTATCCCTAAGTAGGTAAAGCAAGTAACTTTCTCAATTACTTCTCCCCCTATAAAAATGTTCTGGTTTTAACGTTTTTAGGTGCACATTTCATGACAAATGATTTAGTGCGATTCACTTTTAACCCCAGGTTGTTCATAAAAAACATTAAAGGAATCTAGCAGTATTTCTAGTGCATTTGCTTTCCTGGCTATCAGGACAGCATTGTCCGCATATAAGAGCGTGGGAATTGGACCGTTATTACATCTTGGAATATCCTTTCCCACCTTACACAGTTGATCTCCCAGCCCTTTAATATATAATAAAAAGAGAAATGGGGCCAAGACACACCCCTGCCTTATACCCATTTCAGAGGGAAAGCCTTCCGTCAGATCTCCCTCACAGCTGTAACGGACTATGGCTGTGGCGTGTTCATGAAGTCCACTAAACAACATAATAATTGGTTTGTCAATCCCCATTTCTGACATTATGGACCACAACTGACTACGGTTAACTGTGTCAAAAGCGCAGGTTAGGTCCATAAAAGCTAGGTGAACACAGCCTTAGTATACTTTTGAAAAATTAATGATGAATTAATAGATTGAGTTCCGACCTGGGCTTGGAACTGTGGAACAAACTGGTAAATTGAGAGTGCCCCACATTTCGATGCCCAGAGTTCCAATTTCGCCAGAATTACCCCACCAAATATTTTTACTGAGCTATCAAGAAGGGAAATTGGGCGATAGCAGCAGGGTTGCGTTTTATCACCTTTTTTTTTAAATCAGCACTATAATTCCCTCCTGCCGGGTCTTGACTAATGGGCCTACTATTACAGCTTTTAAGACATTTGTAATCAGTGGTGCCCAGAAATATGGTAAGTGCTTGTATAGATCCACGGGGATTCTCTCTGGACCAGGAGCTTTCTCTGGGTGGCTTTGTTCTATGGCTAAAAGTACCTCACTCACCTCTATGGAGTTACTTAAGCCCTGGGCTAAACCCATGTCAAAAGGAGCTTCCATTACAAAGGGTAAATTTACTGTCCTAGGCTGCGGGGAGAACATTTTTGAGAAATGGGTAACCCACGCTTCAGCTGGAACTATAGTATCAATTTTGTGCACCTTGGTGCCGGAAGTAGAAACTGAATTAACCACCTCCCAGAAATCACAAGAGTCTTTCCGAGCTGATGCAGCTTTTAAATCTTCCCAGGCCTTTTCCTTCAGGGACCGTTTCCTATCCTCGATTACCTTCTTATAGTCTTTCCTTACTCTAGTTATTTCATCCTTGTTCCTCTGGTTTCTTTAAGTGCCACCCATAGCTACTTATGGGCTTCAGAACTACTCTTATTGAACCATCTCGGGTTTACTGGCATTTCCTATGGCATTTCGGTAATTTGTCTGCCATAAGGCCATTTATATTTGAGAAGGCAGATATAATGTCCACTGGGGTGGCAGTATCTGAACTGTGACTATCTCCAGCTTATTGTTTGTCATAAGATCTTCCAGGAATGCAGACTTATCGATCTTTACCCATTTGATATTAATCCCCTTGCTCCTATTATACACAACTTCACACTTTGTGTTTTTTTTATCCCGTATTTTTGCCAAAGGCAAATGTAGAGGTATGAAAGGGATTGTGGTCACTCATGTACCTTGCCCTCACTACATAGTTCTTAAAGAATTGGTCTAGATCTTTACAAATTAAAATATGATCTAGAATTGAGGACCCACATATGTTGGAATCTGGGAATCTGGGAAGAAGTAACCGCATTTACGTCTTGGGCATATTTCATATCTTTAGCTATAATAACTCTATTCAGTGAATCCCCATACGGCGTGTGTTTAAAATGGTTCACAGACTGCTCTCTCTCATCACATGGGCAGTCATATGGTGACTACTTTGTTTACAACAGATGATGACTATAGTAATTAATTCATAGTATGGATAGATTTTACCTCACAAAGCAAAAGATTTTTTGGACAGCCCTCGGATTTGTGTATTCGTGTGTGTGTGTGTGTGTGTGTGTGTGTGTGTGTGCACAGAAGAGCAACTATAATGTGAAATGTTTTGAGAAGGGCATGTTTTTTCTGTGGTTTTACAGAAAACATTTACGCGCCCCCTGGCTGCTGACATAGGACCCGGGTGTGGCTGGTTGATCTGCATAGGTCTGGGCAGGGGTGGGATGTGTACACTGCGGACAGGAATGTGCAGCAGGGGCAGACGGACACCGCCTCATGCACAGGATTTTCAGCCCAAGCCTAAGTCATATCTGCATGGCTTGCCCTCACGCCCCGTCCAGACTCACTGCCCCTCCTTCAGACTTTTCTGGCTGTTCAGATCAAGGCATTACTTGTCTTTCATGACTGCTTCGAAATCCTCAGCAGGTACAGATGTCCTGAAAGTCCTGCTGCTGGTGGTGCTGCTGTTGTTTTTGCAGCTATCTATCATGTTGACAGCCCTTCGGAACAGCACGGGAGAGAGGGAGGCCAGATTGCAAAGCGACCAGTTCTCCGGAATCCACGAGCCCCGGGGTCCAGAGCTGTTGCAGTTATGTGTTGGAGCAATAGGAGGCAGCCATTACTTTCATGTTCCCAGCATGACCTGCACATGTGGAACGAGCAACACGATTGCTGGTTGCAGGACAACAATCTTCTTGCTGATTGGCCAAAATAGCTTCAGAGGTGGGGGGAGATTAACAAGGTTGGTTGCAAGAGAGCTCTTGCCCATTGTTTTCCACAACCTTTATTGAAAACTGAAGCTTTATAATTATGTTTTTATGTCTAACTTGGAAGCATTTTAGTTGGGATGCATTTCGGAGAACTAACGTGTACACGCAGTGTAGATGGCATAAGTGTACCATTTGCGAATCTATGCTAGGAAGTAAGCTGATATTTTACATTTAACAAAATCAGTACTGGAGTGCATTGCGTTCCTTGCAGCCACATGGGCTGCTGGTCAGCTGTTGCAGGGGAGTACGGGAGGCGGGCCTTTCTGAGCCCAGCTCAGTGGCTGATCACTATGACCGGAACAGGCTTTTGCCGCTGATGAAGACGTGGGTGGGGCTGGAGGAGGAGCCGAAGCAGCTTTGAAACTGCAAATAAAATGTAATTGCAGCGCTTGGAAAATTGGCTACGCCATTGTCCCGGCTGGGTATGTCGTCGTGCTTGCTGTAGGAAAAACTCATTACAGAAAATAGAGCACACACCATGTAACAACTATGAAATGGTGCGGGTAGCCACGGCAGAATACAAATGGGGATATGCCCTTTCTAAGGAGGGACTAATAAGCCTCATAATGAATCAGACGTCAGCATTTAGGAAGGACAAAGACACAAGCCAATCAAAAATAAGGTCGGGGGAGTGAGCAAAGTTTCTCTCCGTACCGTACTGAACTACCACAGATCTTCTCTGAGCAGTGCCCTCATGCTGGCTCAGGCTCGACCTAATAAAGGACTGTGCCCGTTCCAGAGAAAACCTATCTAGATGGAATGAAGTAGACTTTTTCCTTCCCAGTCCCGCTATCATAAGGAAGGTTGTTGATTTGTTAACAAGCAGACCCAGTTCAGCATTGAAAGTTGAATGAGACCCAATCAAGCGGTGTAGGGCCAGGGGTGTCCTGGCCATCAAAACTGCATCATCTGCATAGAAGGGAGCAGGCAGCGATTGTCGCAGGGATTCTGCTCCTACACAGAACTGTGCATAGAGACTTGGAACCTCAGTGAATTAGGCTGTGCCAAAACTCCGCTTAGTACCCAAAATCCCCTACCAGACTAGCAATCAGTGTCTCATTGGTTCTTACAAACTCCCAATGTTTAGACAACCCAGAACTTGGACTTAGAACACCTCAGGTAACGTGGAACACATGAACACTCTTTCGTTATACAATCATATCAATCCAGAACGAGGAGTAAATGAGGACGCGTGCACATTTGAAATGTTTATTTTCTTTTTTTTATTGAGTTTTTACACCAGCAGACAGACAATGAAAACTAAATACAAAAATAAATATGCTATAGCTTCATAAATTATAGAGCATCCACAGCAAAGTACACAGTAATACATACATTAATATAAGCAACAGAATCATTACTGCCCCAACGTTTCTCAAATGTTTATTTTCTAATGCAGTGTTCTCAAGCGCAGTATTTTAGCTAATACAAGTAAACATATTATAAGAAACAAAGTAATCAGCATAGTTACTAGTCCATAGAATACAAAGGGTGAAAACATGTTAAAATGCTAGAGGGAAGAAGGCTAAAAGACACCTATTTCTCACCCTCCCTTGCTAGTATATTATATTATATCTAAGAAGGTCTCTTTGGGTTTTAGCAGGGTGACCCCATACCTCTGATCCTAGTGGTAAGGGATCACATCATCTTCCACCAGTTCTCTGCATGCAAAGCATTATCAAGTGTGTGTTAATGCTCTGTGTAGTGCAATATTAAACGCGCCTAAAGCCAGAATTTGGCTGCAGCTGCATATGTGTTATGTCTAGAACGTGCGAAGATCAAACCTCACAACAACCACTGTGTTGAACTAACCTTGAAGGCCTCGGCACTCACTGTACAGATATAGCTTAACAAGCAAAGCTGGTACTAATAGCAAAACATATTATTCTCGTGTGAAGCAAAATATCCTACTAGGCTAAAGGCTCTAATAACAATATGTGCCGGGTGCAGAACCAGCAGAAAGGTAAAATGGCGTTTAAACTCCTAATAAGCTCATGCTAACTTAACACAGTGCGAAGACAAAGCATATCAATATAACACCCTCCCTTTGATCCGAGCACGGATAACACAAGAAGAAATAAGATAAGGGGCAAACTTTTGAAAGCAGAGTCCAAGAACGACAGTCAGCTCAAATTTGCGCATGTGAAAAAAGTAAAAACTTTCACTCACAAAAATCTCATAAGCAAGAAAGTTTAGTCATTGGCTTGGGCAAAGTCAATAGGCCTGGGGCAGAGAAAATTGTCATATGCCAGAAAAAATAAAAATAATGTATAAAAAAAAGTTAAATGTCCAACTAATGGTGAAGAAATACTTCATTCTAACATTGAATATGCTAAATACTCAGCAACAGCTTCCAATAGGAACCGACTGTTCTCATCCGAAAATAGTTCAGCCATCCAATTTAATAGTGGGAAAGAACATACATGCTCTTCAATTACCGGAGAGTTTAGCACCATCAGAGGGCAACTCGGTGGGTTCTCAATGAAGCGGTGTGCCAAGAAATCTTGCGCCGCTGCGAAAACATTCCAACGACACAGTATTCCATGCATCGCTGCAAAGGCCATAATCCCTCTGACAGAACAAAGCAATTCATGAGCAACTGAGGGACTCATGAGCTGGTTATAATCCACATCAGGAGACACCGTATTGCAGAGACACAAATCCAGGACCCAGTCGAAATCACAACTCTGGCAATGAAAGACAGGCTGCACACATGTAAAATAGGAAAATCGAAACGATAATCCATAAACTGCACTTAAGGTGGCGAGTGGCAGCACTCCATAGTATTCAAGCATTCTGTTATGAAACAGAGCCAGTCGTGACTGCTCGTCGTGAAACACAGGATGTGCATCAATTTTGATTGAAACAAAACAGCAAAAGAAAGCTGGCAGCCAGCGCCAGTAAAATGGGAAATCCACCAAACAGGCTGGAAAAGATCGAATGAAAGAAAGCAGGAAAGACCCCAAATATACTTTCAAACGATGTCACAAGGCCGCTGCTAACAACTTTGAAAAAGTGCGCCAGCCCAGTTGTGGAGGATGCATTAAAGATTGAATTAATTAATTCACCATAATGTAATGGCAAGTCAGTATTTACAAAGCATGCACCTCTGGGCAGGTGTTAGCTACGTGAAGGACAAATGTTTCACGAGCAGATGTGAGGGCAACTTATTTTAGGGACAATAGAGCTCTTATGCGACTCATCTTATTGAACTCTGCTTTCAAGGTCGGAATCCTCGGCCAGATGGAAACATCCAGTTTCCCATGTCTACACATTAATGAGTGATCCGGTGTTTCAGTGCATTCTTCACCATTCAGATAAACTTCCTTGCCCTCCCTAAGGCATCTATATGTAAATGGAAGCGACCAGGCTTTATGGAGATAGGAACTACCAAGAGGCTCGTATCTACCAATGGCAAAATACTTTATACAATTTTTAAACTCGAACAGAGGAAACGGTAGAGTTATTAATCCGTGGATAAGCCACGTTTCAGTAGTGGCCTCTGCCACAGAAAATGGTAAGGACTCTAATCGTTCAATGTGTAACATGGAAAACAAGCATTGGAAATGCAATAGGTCTCGCAATAGGAAAGTTTGAGCAATTGGTATTGTAAAGGACACTTTTTTTATTTATGTGTTGGTTTTGAAAATAGCAAAAATAATAGCTTTGTCAGTTACAATGTCAATAGTTTTAACTTTCGCAAATGTGACACCTATAGCATTTGTAATGCAATGTGTGTTGTCTTTACGTGACTTAGATGTATTGATATTGCAAATAACAATGGCTTTTCATTTTGTAAATAATTAATACTTAAATAAAATTTATTGTAATTTATAATGGCAATAGCTTAAACGTTTGTAAATTAATTTTGTGAAGATTATGTTCAGTGTATTTTATTGTGACGAAAATCCAAGAACATTGCATTTGCACCTGGTGGTGGATGTGGTGGTGGATGATGTGGTGGTGGATGTGGTGGTGGATGCGGTGGTGGTGCATGTGGTGGTGGTGGATGTGGTGGTGGATGTGGTGGTGGATGTGGAGGTGATGGTGGATGTGGTGGTGGATGTGGTGGTGGATGCGGTGGTGGTGGTGGATGCGGTGGATGTGGTGGATGTGGTGGTGGATGTGGGTGGGGGAAGGGAGAGGTTAAGGAAGACAACGTTAGATTGGCATTGTGGCGACAAAAACATCTATGCCATGCCACACTTAGTGTCATGCGTGAGGACTCAACAATGTCTAGGGAAGAGTGTTAGACTGAGTGCTCAATTGGGCAAGTCTGTGATACGCGAATTGCAAGGCCAGTAGTTAACCAGCCGATGCGAGTGGTGAAGAGATGATGTTGGTTTAAAAACTGTTTACAACTGTAGAATGAGGAGTGAAGGTAACTTGCCGCTGCGAGTGGTGAAAGGATAGTGATCTAATGTTCGCTTTATAACGCCAAGAAATTGTTACAAATGTGCAAGAGCTGGTGTCAAGGAGAGTTCGGGCAGTGCTGTGGTAGACAACCATGCGTAAAGGATTCTGGATGGAGCACAAACCTCGGGCAGTGGGCGGACCGCAAAACAATGGAAACGTGTCACTGAACCGGTCTTCACAGAGACCTGAAGACCGGTACGCAATTACTTGGAGGTATCAGGCAAAAGTGGCGGGAATTACAAACAGCACTCGTCAATCAGTGCTGCGCCACATTCAAAGTGAGGACTAGTGCAGGCACTAAGAAGGGGGTAAAAATTCAAGGTTAGGCATTTACCTTGTGGAAGTTAAGTGAATAAAATGAACGCAGAAGAATTGCGAGTGTGCGCTCAATTTAAAGCTTCAAGATAAGGAGTTACTGTTCTCAATGGAGCGGTGTAACAATGCCATTCTGAACTGTATGCTTCATGTTGCTAGACGGTCACACGCAGTGTGCTGATACACTGCAAAAACAAGCAAGCCATATAAGGAAGGGTCAATTACTGGTTAAAACCTCACGGAATTCTCGGGGGCCAACAACAACGAACGCTTACCAGATAAGCCGCAGTATGCCTCAAGCGATCAACCCGACTGACGGGGTGTGTGTGTGCCGTCTGTGTCTATACACGATCGTGATTGTGCACTATACCGCAAACTAGGCGTAAAGGGGCGCCATCTTGGGTGAGAAAAAGTGAGATAGAACAAGGTTGTGCTGGGAGAGAGAGAGGGGAGGAGAGTAGGAGGAGGAGGGGGGAGGAGAGTAGGAGGAGGAGGGGGGAGGAGAGTAGGGGAGGCACGGCCTAGCGGCCGTGCAACCAAGAAGTGAGGGGGCGGAGCTGGGGAGGCTGTGAGAGAGAGAGTGGGGAGGAGAGTAGGAGGAGGAGGGGGGAGGAGAGTAGGAGGAGGGGGGCCAAAAGAGACAAGACGGAGGGAAGGCACAGAAGGGGAGGGGGAGGAGAAATGCGACACGGCAGGCAGGGGAGGGGGCAGAGCGGGGGTGTGGGAGGAGTGCGCCTGAGGGAAAATACATGCAAGGCAGGCAGCTGGGGGCATGTGCACGCGCTTTTAAGCTCAATGCGCATGCGCATTGAGCTTGAATTTCACGGGGGGGGGTTCTGCAGGATTGATCCTTTCTCAAGGTAACAATCACAATAGAAAGTAAATACCCAGCAAGGTATAGACATAGAAAACATCGTTCTTCTCGTGTCCATCCGTTTTAAGTATAAATCCGAAAATAAAACAAACAAACACTCGAAACAAAAATGTTCATCATTCCATATATAAAACATGTAAGAAAAATGAAGACATTATACATAAGAATCAATTGCCGCCATGAGGCTCACTGAATCAGAGGGCATAGAGAAAATCCTCCCGTTCACGGCTCGCGCAAACTCGTGTCAATATCCAAACATTGCATTACATGTTGCCGGGCTACATTAAAGCAGCCAAATGCAATTCCTATCACGTGCATCGTGCGCAGCATTCAGGGAAGTTTCCCACGTGACGTACAGCTCGATAGCCTCGTCACATTAAAAAAAATACAGGCAGCCCCAGTGGGCAAGTACCGCAACATGGAATGCGATGCTTGGATACTGACGTGAGTCCACAGGGCCATGTGAGCCAACAACAAAGTGTATTCGAACAAACCGCTGGTGCAGAGTGACATGTCAAAGGCTACGTGAATCAGGAATACAACACCCAGAATGCAACAGAATGTGGTAGGTAACTCCAGGGCCGGAGTTCAACAAGAGATAGAAGATGATCCCAGGTTCAAAAGTCAAAGGAATGAAGTGATTGGCCTTAATGACTCAAAACAATGCCTACCGCCCACACACAAACGAAAACACCAAATTAACAAGGCCCACACTCAATCCAAAGACAGGTGGCATACATTACATGTAATCAAAGATAACGCATAAGAAGAATATACCTCTGACACCCACGGACAAACCGCTACTTTGAACGCTCAGGAAGAAGCTTCTTGCTGCAAACACAACAAGACGGAGGGGGGAGGAGAAATGCGACACGGCGGGAAGGGGAGGGGGCGGAGCGGGTACAATAAACAAGACGGAGGGAAGAGAGGGGAGGGGGGAGGAGAAATGCGACAGGGGAAATGCGAGACGGCGGGAAGGGGAGGGGGCGGAGCGGGTAAACAAAGACGGACGTGCACGCGCTTTTAAGCTCAATGCGCATGCGCATTGAGCTTAAAAGTCACGGGCACTGCAAGGAATCGCCACGATTCCTTGCAGTGCGGATAAAGAGTGGATAAGTGCCAATACTCTCGCTTGCTCGATGCGCATGCGCATCGACAGGCGAGACCTAAAGAAGCATCCTTCATTGAAAGTAAATGTTGCTTATCAGTCAAATTAAACTGGGCAAATAGGGAAGAGGTATTCATGTAATGCCATGGCACTTTTCCGGCCTTGAGCGTCTGCAGGGTCCAAGCAAATTGCATAAGAGAACGCAATTGATTTTGACCATGGTACTATACAGGCACTTCATCTTGCACAATATCAACAACAGATGACACAATATTATCCAATGTGTAAATGCGGGAAGAAAGCGTGTTAATGCTATTATCTACCACTGCTAGCACCTTTTCTAAATTAGCCTGATCTATAGCCCTAAGGCGGGTAGCCGCCTCAATCTGGGATGTTTTCCTGAATTCATTATAAACAGCATATATCCATGCTGTTTATAATGAAATCTTTATGAAATCATTCAGATCAACATCGTCAGTCGGGCCTGTTATAAAATCATTCAGATCAACATCGTCAGTCAGTTTAGATAAATGCTGTTTAACTGACGCCAAGGTGGAATGTTTGAGCCAATTCTGACTTAATTTGCCTACAGAATAGGTAGTTACAGAATGGTCACTTTCAAAACAGGGATCCACCCTGACCTGTGTAAAGCCTTGGGCCAAACCCAGAAAACAATGTTGGTACGAGTCAGCACTTCTGTGCCAGAGCAACTAGCCATTCGGATCCAAACTGGATATGTTAAAAGAAGAATTTAGCAACAGAGTTTGCAACTTTAGTATCAGTAAGTCTAACCTTGGATATGGACTTTTCGGTCATTTTAAAATAAAATGCTTTGGGATTGGACTGATTAAAACCAGTAAAATAAGTGTATTTTTTCAAAAAGGCACTAGAACTGCCTTGTATAGGAGCTGGACAATGTTCCCATTGTGTGTAATTCACATTGCTCTTCCTAGTATTAGTTTTATGTAGGTAGTGGTTGCCAAAATGTTGGTAACAAAATAAATCACCGTAATTAGCAGATTCTAAATACAAATCTTCAGCATCAAAAGCAGCATAATATTTCAAATCAGAAAACCATGCTTCTACGGCCTGAACATCCCAATCATCAGAACGTATATTTTGTTTAACTACATCCCCCATGTTAACTGTAAGCACATTAGGGACATTTATAACCTCAGTGGGGCCATGGATTTGAAATTTAACAGCATTCCATACAATCTCATCCAGGACAGGCCAAGCTGTGATGTTAACAAAAGCCAAGTCTCTCTTCAATCTGTGTGCAGTATGCGAGGAGGAATGAGGTGCCAATGTTCCATTAAGATGTTGAATGCATGTTCTCTCTTCGACATAGTGTCCATTGACGATACGAAAAAAATAAAACCCAAAACCAATTGACATAAAAAGGTAAATCGAAAAAAGCACTAGCCAAATATATGTCCACGGGGGAATCAAAAATGTTATTTAAATAATCTTGTATAAACAGTAATCTGTGAAGGCTTTCTTGATTTGTGTGAAACGGTGTCAAATGAAAATCTGGATTCTGTGGCCAAGCGAGTTTGTAATTCAGGCATTGATAAGTCAGTTGGGTAAGTGTAGTCAGTTTCATCAAGTTGAGTACCAGGCAATGTACTCAATAAAGGACTAGAAATTGCAGGCATCTCGAAGGCAACCTCAGGCTCAGGAATCGAAGCCGTGGCCAATACAGAATTTCTCACAATCTAAGGACATGAGACTGCCGGTGTCCTACTAAGAAGAATCGGCCACTCTGTGTATCTTGACATTGTCAATGGAGATATGCCTATTTTCCTTACGACCTGGAAGTGGTGGTAAAATGACTGTTCTTGTGCCCTTCACACCAAGCACTGGAACTGGAGCTCGATAAGAGGGACCAAATTCTTTCTTGTTTTCGATCTTCTCCTGAACCAATTCTCCAACTTGGGGTAGCCAGCCAACTACCGGGATCTGGAACGCATCATCCGAGGTGGAGGGCAAGTGTTCCTTTGCAGGACTGTCTCTCCTCTCTTGTAGAGTCTGTAAAACATTGCAATGTTCATCTACGTCAAAGGAGGCAGCAACAGCCGGCAAGTCTAGACCGTCAAGGTCCGGTACATACATCTTGATACCAAAGAGCATTTCGTATCGGGTCCCCCTACCCAGAGACCTTCTAGGGAGGTTATTAAGTGCACGCTGAACGCCATTGAGGTGGGCCAGCCAGTTCCTGCCAGTGCCTATAACTCGTGCTGTCAAAGATTGCTTTAAGTCACGGTTCATTCGTTCCACAACACTATTACCCTCCGGTCTGCATGGAGACGAAAACTTGACTTGGACCCCCAACGGAGCCATGGCATCCTTATACGCCTTAGAGGAGAAAGCAGGACCCTGATCCGAATGGAAGGTACCACAGGCAAAAATCCCTACAAAGACACGCAAATCTCTTATGACAGTCCGTGAATCAGCGCTGTGGTGAGGCCATACCCACACAAAGCGTGTGCATGAATCAACTGCTACTAAGATAAACTTATACGCAATATCAGAAGAAAAAAGGACAGCAGTGATCTAAATTAACACAACCAAGTGGTTTATTAGAAATGAATAATTGTGTCTGGGGCGGACGTGCAGCAGTTGAAGGCTTAATCTGCTGGCAAATGTCACATTGAAGGACATAATCACGCGTCTGTTTGTACAGTCCCCGCCACCAGAAACGCTGTTGTAACTGAGCCACAGTGGCTGAAAGGCCAGCATGCTCAGACGCAACCCCTTCATGGGCCGCTGTGAGCAATGTGTGCCTGCGACCTACGTTGGGAATCAATCTCTCTCCAACGTCTGGTATTTTCACATAAGGAGCCTTCTCTGGACTTAAGTGGTATGAACACTTCAAAGGGAACCCCTTAGGATATTTACCTCCCTGTGAGAAGTTGGCCTGGTATATGATGCTCACTAGTTCTAGTGATCACCTTGTACCATGCCAAGCAACCCTTATGATGATTGGTTGTAAGTCAACCTTATAGACCAGCTATCCTAGTGGTAGCGTGGACAAAGCAGTCTTAGGCTAAACTCTGAAAGGCATGTGAAGCAAGCTGTTTTACCATATACAACCTCCTTGAATACCTAATGAAAGGACACCACACAGATATATATTGAAAATATATATATATTTATTAACTACAAATATCCCCTATACTCTTTATGAGCACAGAAGCACAAGCGTTAAAACAAAACACAGTTGAAATACACAAAAGTTGCACAATATGGATGAGCCCTAGGGGCCACCTAAACCATATACTAAGAAAGTGGTATAAGAGATACCAATTGAAAAGGAAATAGGCCTAGGGCCTTGGGAATCGCTGGAGCTGATCGGGACTAGCAGTGACTAAGTCGGGAAAGGCCCGCGGACTCGGGTGCAGTGTTTAAAGTGCACGCACTCTCCAATGCAATGTCTATGGTGCATAAAAGTTATAACGTTAGTTATTTAGGAACCTTCCGAGTGACCTAGAGGAGTGAAACTTAAGACACAGACACTAGAGGTGTGTACCAGTGTGGGAACACCGGCGTTGCTGAGTTACCTCACCCACAGGACGCGGGTGCATAGGGTCGAAGTAGTGTCTGGTTTCGTCACGCTGGTCGATGGTGCTTGGAGCTGAAGATGCTGCAGGCGGCTCGATGTGAATAGTTCCGGTGGATCCAAGGGTGGATCTGATGTTGTGAAGACCTGAAAGCAGAGGGGACAATGTTCAAAGTCACTAGCCAGTGACTACCGTGGAACCAGATTGGAACCAGGCGATGTCGGGTGCAAACAGGGGATGAGGTGTAGCTTCTCTCTGCAGCCACGTGGACACGAAGAGGTCGAGGACGTCTAGGAGTCGATCACGAGCTGTCCCACGCAGGCTTCTCGCTGTTGGCGGTGTCGGCAGCTTGATTGGAGCAAACAGGCTTTGGCTAATGCAAGCCACGCAGGAATCGAAAAAGGCTTATCACTCGGACCAGCAAGGTCAGAGCGGGTGCTCCCTTTTTATAGGAGCGAGGGCAAGTCTGGAGCATCCAGACTCGCAGTGTAGTTTGTAGGTTTCGTCGCCAAGATGGCCACTGACCACGTGGCAAGTGGCCGGGATGGCGCGTCGAGTGGCACAATGCAAAAGGGCCCCACGCAGATCGTGGAGATGCTGGGGGGCTGATCTTCGGTGCAAGGGCTGCTCGGTGGTGGGGCTTCTCAGACCCCAAAGCACAAAGTCGAGGGTGCCTCGGATGCTGCGCAGTCAGCTCTTCAGGGGTCTTTTAAGAGGTCCGGTCCCACGTGTCCCGGTGCCTCCACGGGTCCCTTCTTTGCAGGGACTGTGGATCGGGCTGCGAGAAGTCTGGGTCTGGTCAGGCTCTGGGCTCGGGCTCCGGCGGGCGGCGGCAAAGCAGACGTCGAGTTGCTGGATGGTGCCTGTGTTCACAGGGTGGCACTGGTCACTCCTAGGCCACAAGGGAGATGCTCTTCAGTCTTCTGTGCAGCAGAATGTCGAAGTCCAGTCGTCGTCTTAGTTTCAAGTTGATTCAGGATGATCTGAGGTGCTATGGCACTGCTCCCACTCTTATTCCCAATCTGAGGGGTGGATCACCTGCTGGGTCCCTCCTCTGGGTGGGACCAGGAAGGGGGGTGGTTACACCCCCTTTCCTTTGTCCAGCTCCTCGCCAGGCCTGGGTCTGGAAAGTCCCAGGACCGGTTTGGACTGGCTTATGCACGGGGACACCTTGTGTGCCCCGGGCATGTCTGTTTCTATCCAGCCCTGTCCTACCCAATACACAAAACCCTGTTTGGGGTGGTGCTCGCACCTCCCAAGGCAGGAAACCCTTTGTCCAAGCCTCCCTCGCTGGAAGGACTCCCAGCAGCAGGAGGTCAGACTCGTGTCTGTGGTGGCAGCATCCATTTTGTGATGCTGAGGCTCTGGTTAACTTTAACCGGGGTTAAGGCTATGTACATGTTGTGTCCCTCTAGAAGGGTGGAATGCTATCCCCGTCGACATAACTGTCGAGGGGATAGTATTCCAAATCGTATGACACCTTACTCGACATGTTTTGATAAAGCCAAAACAAAGTTAGCATATAACTGCGAGGATTATAATGCACTTAAGAGTATATGGTATGGCAATATCCCGGAACAGCTAAGGGAGTTGTTCCCGACAGCTGCAGACAGGCTCAGCTCATGCTAGAGCACCATCTCACATGAAACCACGCACTCTACCCCCAGGATTGCAGGGGCCTTCCATAGGAATGGCTTATAGGTTAACATGTGTCCAGTTAAGGTTAGATATAGGGATACTATATCTAAGCAAGAGGTGATTACACCAACTTACCCCAGCTGAGTGATCAGCCAGTTGTGTCAAAGATGGAGGCCAGGCCAGGGGTGGCACAATACATGCTGCAGCCCCTGGTAGGCCTTGGAAACACCTATGCCCTGGGTACCTAGGGTACACTGTTGCAGGGGCCAATAAGGTGAACCAGTTCCAATTGTGTATGCACCTAAGGTACATGGAATCCATTTTAAGGAGAGAGCAATCAGCCTGGGGCCCTGAATAGCAGGTTCCCAGGCCAACTATGTCAAAAACCAGCTAAACACCAGGCAAAAAGTTTGGGGGTAACCATAGTCAGATATCCACCTTCCTACACTCCCCTCTCAGTCGTAGCAACAGCTGCCAAGATATCATCATCAATCTTACTTTTGGAACGTGTAACTGCTGCAACCAAATATGTCGATACTGCTGATTTTGCTGCCTCTTCGGCAAGCGAATTGCCAACAGCGTGGACTCCCACGCGCTGATGACCAAGAGTATGAATTACAAACACGAGTGGCAACTACTCCTTAAGCTCAGCCACTCGGACCCAGATAATGTTATGTTTTATTGTGCTATCCCTTGGAATCACGAAAATCATTCTGAATCCAAAAGAACAGGTTTTCATTGTAAGACTGGACACAGTAATACGAATCACTTACAATAAGAGTCATCACACTAGGATCAGCGTACTCCAATGCAAGCATCAGAGCACGTAACTCTGCCAATTGTGCGGTGCAGTCCCCTAGAGTCTGCGTGTGGACAACTCTGGACTTGAACTCATCATTCACCATGGACCTACCACAATGGCGCAAGCGGAAACGCATGTGTGCTTAGACCATGCGCAACCTGCGCTGAACCATCAGTGTATATGATGCAATGGAAATCCTCCAGAGGCCGCATAGCCAAATTTGCAGGATGAACACATTCATATTGCAAAAACTCCTGCGACTGTAAGGAGGCATCAAAAATAAAGGTGACATCCGGAGATGTCAATGATGCTGCCCATTGTATCCACCGGGGGTGCAAAGCTTTAGAATTTGGTACACTAGCTTTCGTAACTGCCTCGAACGCAGGAAACTGGGTAACAACCAACATACTTTTTCCCTATGACAGAGCATGTTCTTTAAGAATCACCATCTGCACTGCTGTCAACTTTATCCACAGTGGAAAATTGCATTTCAGCGGAAGTGTACAAGTGTGACTTGTAAGCAATAGGTACTGTGTCCCTTTCGTTAAAAGTCAGGTATGTGAAACCCACCGCCACAGGGATGATTTTTATCACCAGGTTGGTGTGGTTATCACGAGTCAGTAAGAATTTAGATTCCAGCAGATCAGCCTGCAAAGATTGCAGAATAGCTGAGTGTTCTGGCATCCAGCACGATTTGGTAAAAGTAGGTTGTATCAAAGCATACAAAGGCTTGATACGCTGGGCATATTTAGCAATGTAAGTTCGCCCGAAATTAAAAAATCCCAGCAAAGACTGTAATTTTTTCAGAGTTGTCGAAGCGCGCAGTTGTGCGCATTCCTCCAAGAAGTGAGGAGCCAATCCTAGTCCTTCATTGTTGAGCTCGTAGCCCAGGAACAACACTGTGTACTCTGCAATGTGAGACTTTGCAAAGTTGAATTTGTAGCCGAAGTCTGCAAAGCTACAAATTATGCGGTCAACGCGACACAGATGCGCCCAAAGTTCGTCTGTGAGATAAATGTCATCCACATACGAACACGCATCTGGGTCTACTCTCTCCAAGAGAGAGACTATGCGGGCAGCAAATACGCCTGGACTATTCTTGTAGCCCATTGGTAAACATTTGAACTGTTTTTGTTCGCCCCAGCATGTAAAACTGGTCCATTGGGAACTTAGACCATCCAAATAGTGGGCATAAAAACCGTTTGATATGTGAAGCGTGGTTTTAAACCGCTTACGCACAAGACTATCCACTAAGGCAGAGCCGTGTGTATTCTGTACTGCACAGGTATGGCAATGCTAGTTTAAATGCCGGTAATTCAATACCAAATGATACCATCCGTCAGGCTTCGTCACAGTAAAAAGAGTTATTCATCGGTGACACACATGTTTCAATCACCTCCCTAATATTCCAATTGTTAAAGGATTTCCGCAACGGAAGCCTTCGCTTCGCGTCCAATGGGATATTGAGGTTGAGGCTGTGGCATAGACCGTAAAGGAATCTCGTGGTGTGGGGAAAATGTATCCCAACCACAGTGTGTACGGTACAGAGCTGGCGCAAGGGCTTTAGCTCAAAATTCAGCGCATGCTCCTTCGAGACCGTGTGCACGAAACTAGGAAGGGAGATGGTAGAGAAGTAGACTGGTGCCACCCGTCAGAATCATCACTTTCAAGAACCTGGAAATCTGCCGGAAAGTCCTGCAAGCTCCAACCTCATCCCCTTCACCTATTCTTAGCAGAAGCAGCAGATTCTGAGCTGTGCCCTGCTGTTGCAGAGGAGCACGGCAGAGTCTGTAGAAGCGCAGGGATCCCTAGTCTCTCAGGGCGGGCACCTAAACATTCCGGGTGCCTTCACACTCAGGATAAATGAATACATTTTGTTCTGTGCTTTAGTCGCCCCTCTGTGAGCAATGTCCGGTAGATGGAGCTCTGTGTTAATAAACACCTTCAGAGAGGTGGTTGTGTACAAACAAACAGCCACAATACCGTACATTTTGAACATTTTGAACTTGTCGTTAAATACCTGCTCATAGAGTACCTCATTGGCTGATCATTCCATGGCACTACCAAAATTACATTTGGACACATTTGCTCAACTGTAAAACACTCCCTACTATGGGTCATGTAACAACTTGGGACTTTGGGGTTAGGTAACCTGCCTAGGATGCTATGTAAAAGATTAAATACAAAAATGTATGCAATCAAACTAATCAACCAACACTGTGAAAGCTGACACGCATTCTGGCATTTTGTATAAATAATGTTGATTTTCTCATAGATGCGAGTAAAGTAATCTTAATGATATCTGCACACTTTTAACTAATAGCACTGGGCTAACTTTGACAACTAGGCAATGACTACATTTTCA
The DNA here is from genome assembly GCF_964263255.1 of Lissotriton vulgaris. Taxonomy (NCBI): domain Eukaryota; kingdom Metazoa; phylum Chordata; class Amphibia; order Caudata; family Salamandridae; genus Lissotriton; species Lissotriton vulgaris. The sequence continues at coordinate 368,959 of NW_028245914.1, read as the reverse complement.
TGTACCCCCAAAACCCCCCTACCCCAATCCCCTTGGCAAACCTCATTGCCTCCAAGTGTTTGTGGGATAACCAAGACGCAAAAGAGTGAGTCAAATAGTCTAGAAAATGAAAGAGAAGCCGGGAAACGGATTCACATGCTCCGATCGCGTTGGTTAGTCTGTAAGCACTACTTTTATTAATGAGTTTCTCATTAGTAAAGCACCACGGTGTAAATGTGTGGCGACACTTCACCCATGAGGTACTTGCCAAGCATTTGTTGACACACCTTGTGTCTTTTTCAATATATTTATTACGAAGTGCAGGACCTTTCGAACGTATTTTGCACACTACATACATTCACTCTAAAAATAAAATGTGTAGGTAAAAAATAATTGGCATTCACAACATCAATAGCTCTAACTGTCAAATGCGAGACCTATTTGCATTGCAAATGCTTGTTAATATTGACATCAGACCTCTGGCAGAGGTAGTGAAATATTTTGGAATATCTCACTAGTGTTGTGTGCTGATGACACTCAGCTAATTATTTCACTATCGGCAGAGTCGACTGGCTTTTGTGTCAAATCTAAAAACTGTATCAGCGTTGGCCAAATGTATGCATGACAACTGTTTAAAACTTAATTAAACAAACAGAGCTCTAAGGAGCAACCAGCCTAGCTGCCTGGATGCAACTTTACATGCCCGCCAGAACGCTACGCTCCATCCAATCTAAACCTTGCCCACATCCCTCGTCACAGGAGAGACAGAACAAAAGGTTTCTCCTTCCATGTCTTAGCTCCAACCCAAATGAAATTCTATGCCTCCTAACCTTAGAAAGATTCAATATCGCTTACTGTTCCGGAAACAGTGGAGGACCCAGCTCTTCTCCATCTAGGCTGACGATTTCGCCTCTCTGGGGCTGTGTTTATTAGGATCCTTTCATGTCTCTTGCTGATATTTTCTGACACCTGGACCCTCACCTTCAGGTGTTGTGCTTTCTAAGGCTCGGCTCCCCTCTTGTAAAGGGTCAAAGTGGTAACACCCTTGCAGCAAGTGCCTTTATCAGCCACAGGATTAAGATACAGTGCACCCCAATTCCCAGCTCAGTAAAAGCCTGAAATAGACCCAAAATGGAGTATGTACCTACATGTTCGTCTCCCCTGTTTGTACCTCATAAGTAGCTACCTGTGCACTTCCTCCGTTTTTATGTCCCCGGCAAGCTTCTCTAAAGATGCTTTTGATCCTTCTACGCTATCATGGCGTTTGTCTATTACTTCATTACCTGATGTCTGCTGTGTTCATTGTGTCACTCCCCTGCTTTAGTGGTCAATGAACCCTGCTGAGCGAGTATGCAGCCATAAGGGAGCTGAATGTAAGAAATATCCAGAGGTGTAAGTGCTGCACTCACCCTCAAGCAATGGACATCTTGTCTTACTCTTCCAATGCTCCATCCACTGACCGAGAAGCATGCTGGCACCAAACGGAAGACATTTAGTTAGATACCCCGGTAAAGGCAGAAAAAGATAAAAAGCAGACATGTACTGGCAGCAGAGATATCGCAGGTATATTATTAGTTGTGATGGAATCACTGTAATAAATGGTGCAATCTTCCAACAAGTGCTTTAACCATCCCTAGGAATGTGGCAAAAATAACAACAAACAGAAAAGTAAAGACAGAAGTTAGAACTGCAGCTCCTCCAGTATAAACTGTGAAGTACTGTCAAGAAGAGTGTGAATGGAGCTACATTTGTTATATACTTCCTGAAGCGTTACGTTTATTATATACTTCCTGGAGCATTAGCTTTATTATATACTTCCTGATGTGTTACATTTATTATAAACTTCATGAAGAGTTTTCTTGGTCATTTAGTCTTGAAAGGGTTACTGTTGTCATACACTTCCTGAAACTGAAGTGACAGCAGCACATCCTGGTCCATCTCTTCTGACACAATACCTTCTTGTTTAAATGAAATCTTAACCATGTGTGTCTTCGTAAAGCTGTACTTCTAGCAAGTGGGCGTTCCATGTGTGCTCTTTCTGTACTAAGTTACTCTGTGAACACTGGAAAATCACCTCCTTTTCTGAATTAAGTAAGATGTACATGTTCAATAGAACATTTAGTTAAATATCTGTGTATGGGGAAATATCTCTTGGTGACTTTCATAAATGGTTTTTTACAACTAGTTAAATATTGTGTATTCACATGCTCTTACATTTCCATTTAGTGATTTTAAATCTCTTTTACATCCAATAGGAAACCAGCCTTGAATGCACAAATGATCGTGAATAATGACCGTAATCGTGCAAATCTGAAAAGTGGTAAAAAAAAAATGAGCTCCAATATTCAGGAAAAGATCTGCACAGTCAGAGACTGAGAAACCTGAACATAAACTGATAGATCCTCGAAGAGGCAGTCAAGAGCAATTCAGTGGATGTAAGAGTCTGAGCTGTGCACCTCCACGCAACAGGACTAAGAAATGACCTCTAGAAAATTAAGGCAACAACACTGACAAACCACTTCCTGTATTAACAGGCCTCCACCACCAGCTTTGATAATGTGTTCGGTATGAGGTGGATACAGCATTGCTCTACTTCCTGTGATGATGACAGACCCACCATTGAGCATGCTAGGTGTATTGTAAACTCTTCCTGGCCAAACCACAGGAGCAAGAGAAAAGCCCAAGGGAGTGGAGCCAGACAACTAAGGGCAAAGGAAAGCGGGTCTCTGAGACTGTCCAAATTTGCTTCGACCAGAAGGAAGACTAATCTTCACTTATAAACATGCAAAACCATTCCTCAATCTAAAGACATAACCACCTACAAAGAAGCTTTACTTGCCACAGTTATCATATGTGTAGTTGGTGAGTCTTGTATTTCATTGTGAAATCTGAAATCAACCATCCAAAATACCACACACATACAAGGAATGTGAGAATAACACAAGTGCTTTATCAACCATGTTAGCTCCTCGGGAAACCCAGTCATTGGATGCAGATAATTATAAACCTGACCCAGAGACTCTAACTAAGAAAGAGAAATCATACACAAGCAGCAAGAGCTTTAGTTTATCATCACTACTAAAGAGCCATCAGCACACACACACAGGAGAAGCAACATGCAATTGCAATGAATGTGTGAAGAACTTTAGTCAGTTAGCACTCCTAAAAGATCATCAGCGAACCCATGTGGGGGGAAAACCATACCATTGCACTGAATGTGTGAAGAGCTTCAGTCGCTTATCACTACTCCAAATACATCAGCGAACACACACAGGGGAAAAACCATACCATTGCACTGACTGTATGAAGAGCTTCAGTCAGTTACCAAACCTCAAAAGACATCAGCGAACACACACAGGGGAAAAACCGTACCATTGCACTGACTGTGTGAAGAGCTTCAGTCTGTTAGCACACCTCAAAATACATCAGCGAACACACACTGGGGAAAAACCATACCATTGCAATGAATGTGGAAGTATTTTTTGTGATTCCTCAACTCTCAGGAATCATCTGCAAACACACACAGGAGAAAAACCATACCATTGCACTGAATGTGTGAAGAGCTTCAGACGGTTATCACACCTCAAAATACATCTGCGAACACACACAGGGGAAAAACCATATCATTGCACTGAATGTGAGAAGAGCTTCAGTCAGTTTTCAAACTTCACAATACATCAGCTAAAACACTCAGAAGAAAAACCATAGCATTGCAGAGAATGTGTGAAGCGCTTTAGTGGGTCATCAGACATACAAAAACATATTCGAACACACACTGGGGAAAAACCATAGCATTGCAATGAATGTGGAAGCAGTTTTAGTGATTCCTCAAATCTCAGAAATCATCAGCGAACACACATAGGGGAAACGCCATGTAATGTAATGTAATGTATGTGTTCTTGTAAAGCGCACTGCTGCCCTGAGGCGTTGTGGCGCTATAGACTGCTGGGGAACCCGTCCTGGCTATCCCTGTGAGATGGTCCCTTCTGGGTATCTCCAAGGTGAAACCAGGCATCCCCGGCGAATATGGGGGGCCGTTGTAGAGATGAGGCAAGCTAATGCCCAGAGTTGCCGAGTGTGATCCCTGGTTAGAGTAGGCACCGAGGCAAGAATTATCGAGTCCGCTGACCCTGGTCCACGACCCTGCCGCGTCGGGAATTGAACCCTGGTCCTGGGCTGTTCTCTGCTTCCATTCAGCCGCCTCTAACCAGTGAGCCACACCACTCCTTTCCACAAATTATGATACAACAGAAACAATCACGAGGCTATGAAATGTACACAATGATGACTAGATTTTACATATTAATGTGAAATGTATGTTTTTAGAGTGCCAGGAATGTATGAAGAGCTTTAGTATGTTATCAATTCTGCGGAGACATCAGTGAACACACACTAGATCATAGTATTCTGAATGATCTGTAAGGTGCTTTTGTGTTGCTGGAGCGGCCAAATAAACAGTGTTCTCATACACCAGCCTTGCCTAGAGGAAGGAGTTGTTCGATATAATATGTACATCAGAAGAAAGGCTACATCTTCAGTAGCCAAAGATAGTAGAAACTAATGCTTTCCACCGAGTTCATTTTAACAAAGTGCTGAGTCCGGGAAGTTCTTCCTGCTGCCGACCATCATCATAATCACCACACCACCCAACCACACTGCCAGTCAGGAACAGGAACGAGCCTGCTCTTCAGCACACCCATCCTTATACTTAACACACTACAGGGGTTTGCTTCAGGGTCAAACTCACTTGCCTTACACGTTATCAGCTACAAGTTCTAAACTGAACAAATTATATTTAGGAACAAGTGGTTTGTACAGCCATCTGTGGCATAATACATTTGAAACCCCATACTTTATAAATCTGTATGAATGATACATAACCAAACATCCAAACACCACCCATGTATGGACATCCAAGAGCCTTTAAAAACCACACTACAGAGGTGTGTATCAGGCTTAAACTCTATTTACTTTAACATTAACATGAACTAAATTATGATACAGCAGAAACAATCACGAGGCTATGAAATGTACACAATGATGACTAGATTTTACATATTAATATGAAATGTATGTTTTTAGATATGTAATAAAACAACAAATGTATTTGAATTCATGGTATTTGACTGCTGATTGTATAGGAGATCTTAAATGTGATTTACTCCCTAAATTTTAAAGATAATTTGTGATGTCAACAAGGAGCCTAGTTTATTTGGCAATAGAGGGGTCAAATCTCAATAGCGTGACTGCTTTCAGCTGTGATTCTGGCGCAGGTGGAATCAGAGTGGACGTTTCTCGCCAGTGTGCCTTCTCTGAGTGAGAGGCGGTTCTTTGCTTGAGATGGTAATACCTCTCCGTCTGTGTTAATGAAGAGAGAAGTGCTACCTGTAATACTGAGATCTGGGCTTCACTCCTGTTTTGGTTACATAATTCAGTTCTACCCAATCCATACCTGATTTGTTTAGGAAAGCTAAAAACATGTCTGTATCCTGGCACTACTCTTGTTAATAATCCATGAAAATACCACAGAAGGTTGAGCACTTGAAAGCAGTGTGCAACACCAGGATTGAAACATGAATTTGTCAAATACAAAATGTACTTTTTTTTAAGGTTCTTATATAGTTCTGCTATATCTAATAATGTCTGATGGGTTTTCTTCGAGAGCCCTTTCTCCTTCGAAGAAGTTTGCCATCAACAGACCCAGTGGGAATTCCTATGAAAGGCTGACAATCTATCAAACTCTAAACAGGACCGGTGGGACGACCGTTGGTGTGGCTGGTATAATGTTTTGTTGCATTTTTGTTAGAGTGCCCTGTCCAACATACCCTGAATCCAGCCCGTCTTTCTTTAGTGATTTTTCTATTTTGGGTTACATTTGAAGACTGTTCCTTTCCTTTATAGTTTGACAGATGGTTCACGGTCTGTCAGAGGAGCAGGCGTAACAGCTTCCACTACCACGTTGGACTACCGTGCACCATATTTAGCGATCTCCACCAATCTGGCTATCCCTGTGTCTTCAGAGGAGCAACAGGAGCTCCTCCAAAAGCACCTAAGTGTGCTAAGTGCCATATTTCACATGGGTGACCAACAGACTTTTTTGTTTTACTCCTAAAGTGAGAGTTTGCTTTTGCTTTTTGTAAAATCAATAATAATGTACTTGATACACTGAGAACTTTCTACAAGGAAGTCTGGGTCATTTTTTCCTAGTTTTTTTCTGTTTCAGACAGTTAGTCTTTACATAATGTTCCTGAAGAAAAGCAAGTAGGTCAGAATGCCTACCATAAGTAGGACGAATGGTCTGATGTACGTACACCAACTGCCCCAGCTATGTCGATCATTGTTGTGAGGGTTCCTGAGGTTCTGACCTCAGTTCAAACAGAGGGGAATAGTGACAGATTCTTCTCACCAACTTCCAAAATTCTCCAATTTATTTTTATAATCCATTCTTCCTTAGAAACCTTGGTTGGAAGTTTGCAACTTTGTGTCTGATGTTGTGTAAAACTAGTGTGCCGTTCTCCAAAGCTGTACTGTGCATCAAATGTTGTATAAAAGCAGTGTGCCACCTTTGGTGGCTGTGCTGTTGAATCAGATTATGTGTAGAAATAGTGTGCAGCCCTCTTCGGCTGCATAAAGACGTATGTAAAACCATTGTGTCTCTATAAGCTTGCTGCCGACTGCGGTGTCATAGTGTCCACCTTCTATCTGAGATTCTATCTGTTTGCTGTTGACTGCAAGCGTCATAGTGTCCACCTTCTACCATGGACTCTCTCTGTTTGTCGCCATCATTATGCGACGCAGGAGCTGCATACAGAGGTGCTGGAGCATTCACTAATAATGTGTTATTAAAATGTTACAGGTCACAATGAAAAGTTAAATTAAATGCTGTGGCTCTGTCGCTATTGTGGCAATTATCTTAAGCTACCTAGCGTCTTCATGTACATCTTGCAGAATAGTGAGCAAATATAGGTTGACCATTCTATGCACCTCACTTTGTTGATGGGAAACCTGTGGGGGAGCATCCCTTAATTTGACTATTAAAAAAGGAATAAGGATAAGTAGACCTCCTTTGTTGAATTATCAAATGTTATGATATAGTAACATAGTCTTTATTGGGTTAAAAGCCTGTCCTGAGAATCCCGATCTCTCTCTGATATGTCTATTAGCAAAAATGACTATGATTTTGTGTTTCAGACCGCAGTCTTATGTATGTTTCAGCTAGGCAGTGTTCTCCTAAAATTCTGTTCTCAATTTCCAGCTGTACAAAACATTTTTAACAGCAGTGGATTATCCTGCCTTTCCTGAGTGGCCAAATCTCTATGTAGCTAGATGTCTTAAAGAATAGGAAGTTTGAACATCTGTCTCAGAACGCTTGATCCTCAAATCCTTATTTACTATAGGAAACTTCATTGTCCTGTATCCTCTGCTCCTGTTTCCAGATGGGTTACGTGGTCCATGAAACAATCTAGAATTGATAGAACCTGTTTCATTTGGTCATTCCTTAGGTCTGCCATGGCTTCCTAAGCGTTTGCAATAACAGAACATTCTGAGAGCTGCTAATTGCTTTCAGTTTCCACTTTCAAAACTTTCCATTGCAAACCAATTGTTCATGCTTCTTCTGTTAATAAGCAGCTTTAAAATAGCACAATGATAATCTCCAGTCTTTCAAAATCCAGGTGTTCCCAGTGTCAATGATGGAAAGTCCTAATTTCTTTAAATGTAATTTACCGACTTTAAAATACGGAATTTTACCGATTCGGTATTTTAGAATCGGTAAATGCTATGTAGATAAAAAATCAGTATTTTTTACCGATTCGGTATCTGTCATTCGGAATTTACCGAATCGGAAACCAAGTAAAACCGAAACTGAATCAGGCAGCCAATCAGGTGCTACCACCCTCCCCCTGCCTACCAGGAAGTGGCTACACAGGCAGCTGCAAGTAATTCGAAGGTTCTGGAGAGGCAGTTGGAGCTGAGCTGAGTGCAGGAGCCACAGAAAGAGTTTTGCACTTTTAAATTGTGAAAATGGCAAGCAGCAGTGAAAAGGAGCAGTCAGAGAGTAAGAGGAAACTAAAATTTAGCTCCATGGAGCTACAGGTCCTTCTGGACGTGGTGGTGAAGGAACAACAGAATGTATTTGGCAAGCTGTACCTGAATCTGCCAAGAGAAAGATTTGGCTGCACATTCAAACAAAGGTTAATGCTGTTGGAGTGACTCCAAGGGACATAGAGGACCTGAAGAGGAGGTGGTATGACCTCAGGAGCCTGACCAAGAAAAAACTCTCTGAAATCCACAAACAGGCAAACAAAACTGGAGGAGGGAAGAACCGTGCACCCCCCTGACTGACCTGGAGGAGCTGGTGGGGCCACCATTGAACCTGAGAGTGGACTGGGAGATGCAGACAGCTCAGCCAGAGCTGCAACCAAAAAAGGTAAGATGCATGCACAGCAATCACCCCCACCCCATCAGCCTTCCCTTTTCCCCATGTGGCATAGTTAACCCCAGTCCAGTAGAGGTTGCACTAGACAGGAGCAATGCATCATGGGACAGGTAGTCCGTAAATGAAAGACCATGTCATTCAGCCCAGCAAGCAAAAAGTCAGGCAAGTCATGTCAGACATAAGGAAGCGCAGGCAACATATAAAGTGTTAAAGTGTGAAAAATGTAATTGTAGTGGTTGTGAGGCAGTAGCACTGAGCTAATGTTCGTTTAGATGTCCACAGGCGAGACATCTCGCAAGTACATCAGGGAGACAGAAGGCACGGCACCAGAGAGGGATGACAGCCAGGATCCAGGACCAAGTGCAGGGAATGTCACAGAGGACACAGGTGCACCAACTACACAGCCACCATCCCAAGACACAGAAATGGCTCCACAACTGCATGCGTCCCCAGAATGTTCAGGATCCCCTCTGCTACTGTCCTCACCTGAACTGCCTGCATCACTGCCTCTGACACAAAAGAGCAGGAGGCATGTAGTTGCCCCACTAGTTTAAATGGAGTTATCAGCAGGTGACATGGAGGTGGATGACACACAAAGCATGGCAGGTGAAGGTAGCCCTGCAACACAGCAGCCCACTGCAGAGGATGCCCGTACAGCTACCAGACGCTGCAGGCACAGACAAAGCATTGTACCAGCACATGTTCAGGGTCCCAGTGTCTTCCGTGGCCTTGAGGGGAGCATGGTCAAAAACCAGAGGATCCATGGGTAAGGCCATCCAGTCTGTGCAACGCCAGATGAGTAACCTAAACACACATATGGAAGGAATAGAGAAGGGCATTAGAGAACTGGTAGATGTGAACAAAGAGATGAGTCGGTGCAGCTTCTGTCCACCAAACGGGACCAGGACATGGCAGCTAGGCGCAAGGAGAGGCAGCAAAATAAAGCTATTTACCACCTGGCCACAGCCACTTCCCTGCTATGCAGAAGATGCATTAACATGCAGGATGTACTCTAACACAACAACAATGAGGTGTCTAGGAGCATTGCTAGTTTGACAAGTGCTGTAGAGGTGCTGATTAATTCTCAGACAGCACAAACTGCTGCTCTGGATGCACCGGAAAGTGAGGAAAGCACCAGTAGAAGCAGCATGACAAGCCCCCTTGTTGTGGAGACACGGAGGAGCAGCAGGTGCCATGGTGAGCCAGCAGCCCAAACGCACAGTGAAGAGAGCCAGCCCCTTACATCTAGCACTGGTAAGTGTTGGACTTGGCCCTTCAGGCTGGTTCACCCCTAAAACGTTTTGCTTCTGGATGTGAATTGGTGGTAGTGATTTTTGGTTTCTGCGCACTTTCACTGTGTCCTAGTGGAAAGTGCGTGTGCACTCTGAGTGCGTGGAGTAAGGTTGGCCTGCCCTGCCATAGGAATGCATGGGGAATGTCTGTGTCCCTGGTAGTTCCTGATGCATGAGGTGTGCAGGCTCGAGTTTGGTATGTGCGGACTCGTGTGATTGAATGCTGCACAATGATGTGTGCGGCGTGAATGTGCCTAGTGTGGAAGTGCCACTTCTGGACATGGGTGTGAGTGTGCTGGCACGTGATTGGCTGGAGCTGGCTGGTGAGCCAGGCTCCAGTAGTCTGGGTGGGTCTGCCCCGGTGGTGAGTGTGGAGATTAGCTTGAGTGATGTGAGGGAGGAGTGCCCCTGGGTCCTGAATAGGGCTGGGCTTTCCCCACACAATGCTGGCTCCGCCCCCTGTGGTGCATCTAATGACCCTAGCCCTGCCAGTGAATAGAGTGAGGGGCTGAGCACATCAAGAGTGCTCACAAACCAGCTGCGGCTGGTTTTTCCCCCTCACCCTGAAGCCAGACAAAGGATTTCATAGAATAAAAAGGGGCTGTGTCCCCTTACAAATGTCTGTTCCTGATCTTGGCTGGAGGAGGGGCCTGCTGCTGCTGGGTGCCAGGAGAGATCGCCACTAGGACCACCTTCCTGCCTGGAGGGACCAGTGAGCTGGCCCTGGGCCCAGCCTTGCCACCCCCTGCCCCCCAATCCTGCTGCATTTTGCTGGATTTTGTGTTGCCCTATAGCGCCTGGAAACACTTGACTTGAGAGCGCCTTATTTTTCACTAGCGCCTGGGAGCACTTTTCTGTCCGCTAGCGCTTTATTTGCTAAGGCCGGGGCCCACCCGGCATTCCTTGCGTGCTGTGCGGTGGAGCGGAGCGGAGCGGAGCAGCGCGGGTGCCCACTCTGCTCATTGCCGCACTTTCTCAGCCTGTGCCCACCTGGCATTTGCCCCACTGGATTGCTCTCCCCCGGCTGCCCATGCCGCACTCTGCTGCTTTCAAGCCGCTTCCAGGGACAGAGGTACGCCTCGAACAAAGGCGTCGGCCGCCAGAAGCGTACACCAGGGTACGGCCCCAGTACGCCACGAACGTACGCCTGAGGTGTACAAAAACGCACCAGCCTTTGCTTTTCTCCCTTGTGAGACGTACCGCCTTGGTCCTTTGGCAGCGCACAAAGCCTGCAGTGACCGGAGTACGCGTCTCACGCGGGATGCGTGAGACTCGGTAGGCTCCTGTGCCGGTGATCCTACTAGGCGCACAGAAGCGCTACGAGGCGTTCCGGCCTCAACGCACAGCGCACCCAAGTGCAAGAGAGTGCTCTCGAGCCCCCGGGGAGGGGGGACTCCACCCGCAGGCACCATCCTTCTCTAGAGCCACGGAGGCTCTCAGTGCCAGAAACCTATTTCGAGCCCCCAGGAGGGGGGCTCCATCGTAGCGGCGATTTGTGAAAACGGAGCCACAAGGCTCAGAGGGCGCGGTGCGGTTCCGAGCCTACCAGAGTTCCAGGGGCATCCTTTCTATGAGTCCCCAAGGGGGGACTCCTATGATTTCAGCGCCACAGTTGTTTCCAGAGCCCCGAGAGGCTCAGGGGGCACCGTTCTTCATTGGTAGAGCGGCCCCGGAAGGCAGCGGGCCACTCCCACCTTGCCCCACACTGTATTAGAGCCACGAGGGTTCCAGGGGCATACTTTGTTCAGAGCCTGTGAGGCTCCAACGTTGGCCCCATCATTTCATCTACAGCTGACAAGCACTTAGTGGGCAGCTGCCACGTTTAGGCCCCCCTGACTTTGGGACACAGGGCATCCTTGCCCCAGAGAGGCCAGTCGGCTTAGGGACAGTCACAGGTGGTGACTTATGTGAGTGCTGCGCAATTGTTCTTACACCGCTGAATGTTTTTAGGCATCATGTGTTTTCCTTCCCTGCACCTCCCAATGTGTTTTGATGCGTCATGAGCCTTGTTTTTACATTTCTGAATGTTGTGATGCATCATTTGTAATATGTTCATGCTTATACCCCTAAATGTATGGTGATACTTAGGTAGTTCTTCTTCCTAGTACAGGTGTTGCTAGTGAGGTCCTGGTTCCCTGCGTGATATTTTCCTAAGGTGGTTAGGGTTGCGCAGGTGGTACTTACTGGTTACCAGTGGTTACTGGTTGTGTACTTTGTTATATTTTGTGCTACATTTCCTATTTGGTTCTACAAGTGTTCTATGTGCTAATTACTATTCCAACAAGTGCTAATTCTATCTAGTGCTAAGTTCTAAAAGTGCATATTCCTGACAGTGATCCATGTGGCCCTATCTTGTACATATCCCCTGTAAATTCTGCCCGTGCCTGTTGGCACATTGTAAAGTGTGTTTTTATCTAATGTGTTTTGGTGTAATACAAAGGCTATTTTTATACATAACCTTGTGTGGAGTTTCATTTGTGGTGGGCCTTGGGTGTTGTTGCTGGGTGCGCGCGCAAACACTTAACTCACATTGCCTCCGAGTTTAGTCTTACTGCTCGTGTCACGTTACCAAGGGGGTGAGCAGGGGTTATCTTGGTGTGTAACTCCCTTGCCCTGACGTGGAAGTGGTGGTCTCTGACTGATTTTGGCGCAAGCCCTGGCCAGCCAGGGATCCCATTTCTAACATTGGCTGGCAGCGTAAGGGATCTGGATTTGTGTTTCCGTGTGGTAACTGGCAGCACTATAAAACTCTGCATTTTAGATGACCACATTTTGGGGATTATTATTTTTTTGAAGTTCCATATTTCTTCTCCTGAAGGTATCATTGTGTAATTGTGTCCAGTACATTTGTTCCCCGCCCTGCGCCCAGAGTTGGTACCTGTGTCACGTGTGGTCAGGTTGAGGAATCAGGGGTGGTAGAAACTGCCTTACCAGTCCGAGGGGGGGTTGTGTGTGGATGAATGGTGTGTTGCACTGGACAAGTGAGGGTGAGTTCTCTGGGATAGGGAACTTGCTGAATACCTTTGTGAATTGTGTACTCCTGTGTTAAGCACAGACCCCTAGGTTCCCTGTGTAATCTTTTCTCTAGAACGTCCGCCAAATGGAGCCTGCTTTTGATTTCAATGATCTATGTACATACAGTACGTGGGAGCTGGTAAGGTTCTGTGAAGAGAGACCTAGGGAGGGGTGAGTCAAACGGTTACATACTGAAGGATCTCCTGGTCCAATGGCAAAAGGATCAATGGGATCTTGAGCGCAGTGAGGAAAGGGCCTGGGCCTCACACCATGAGGGTGGTGGGTCTGTGGGGAGCCCTGAAGATTCAGAAGAGAAGGAAGAAGTCAGTACCTGGACGCCAGTAGAGAGGGAAGACCCCATAGGTAGGTAGTCCCTTGCTGGGTTCAGCGTAGGAGGCAGCGCCTCATCCCTTTCCCTGTCCCCAGAGGAGTGGGAGGATAGGAGGAAAGAAGGGGAGCACCAGCTGGCCTTAGAGAAGCTCAGGTTAGAGCATGCCCAGGCTATGGCACAGCTGGGCATTCGGAAGCAACAGCCAGAGACCGAGAGGGTCTTAGCGACGGAGAGGATAGGGAGGGCCTCCACCAGAGAGAAAATACCTCTAGAGGGTAGACTATCCCCTGCGCGCAGTTTTACTTTTCTGGACTCCCCAGGGCGGGTTGAGTCCGGTGGTGGCAGCTATATAGAGTCCCATGCGAGCAGTCCCATTCCTAGTTCCCCGAGTATGGAACATGTTTCCCAAGAGGAAGGGAACAGGTTGAAGTTCAGGAACCTTAGGAAACCACCTTACCAGGGGTGGGGGTATTTTGTGGATGACTGTTCTGATTCAATGGAGGAATGGCTGGCGGCTAACCCGGATGATGAGAGGGACGGAGTAGTGAATATGTTTCTCAAAGAGCAGTTGCTCAGTATTTGTTGTCCAGAGTTGCGCCAGCACCTATTGAAGTTTGGATACTTTTGCCCTTGGAAGCTTGCTGAGGAAGCAGAGCTCTGGGAAAGTGCTAGAGGTTCTCTAGAGTCATTAGGGAGTGATTCCAAAAGTAGTGGTTCAGGTATCTTCCAGCCCAGCATGGTGGAAGAGGCTCAGTGTAGCCCAGCTAGGTCAAAGGATAGCGAGGAGGGTGTAGGGGCCTACTGCCTGGCTCAGTGGAGCAGGAGTAAGTGGGTGGCCGAGGGTCCCCAGACGCACAAAGCCCTGCCTCAGGACTTGGATGGTTTCTGTAGGGAACACCAGGTTGGGGACCTAGGCTGTCCTGTTACTTCATTTGAGGAAGATCTCCTAGTGAGTAGAGGACCTGGAGCGTCTGTAAACAGAGCTCCTGTGGTTCTAGAGTCTGGCAGTACCGCTCCGGTAGGGATGGTACAGGAGTCCAGCGTGAGGAGTGATTGGGGGAGGAGTTCCCCAGTGGAAGAACCAGTGGGTCAGGGACTACCCTGTTGGGCAAGGGTCCCTTGTAGTGACCATGGTGACACCACTTCTGTTCTGGGGTATCTTTGCGCACAGTCAGGTGGACAGGGTACGGGAAATCTGCGCCAGACAGACAGTCACACAACATATGTGCCATTTGTTAGCCTCAGGAGGATGGTGTGTAAATCCCCAGAAGTCCTGGAGGGCCAGGCAATTATTCCACCAAAGGTTCTAGACCAGAGGTTGGAAGGCCAGGTTCAGGATCCGCCTGACCTGGAGGGAAGGACGACTGTAATCAGTGTCCTGACCGGTTCCTCGTCCAGAGGTACCACCCCAGTTGGTAGGGAGCAGGACTCTGGAAGGGGGTGCAGACGGTAGGAGAGCCCACCTCTGACCCCGGTGCAACCTGAGGGGTTAAACCCTGGTTTGGAATGGCGTTCTAGGTGTCAGCAGTAAGGAAGAACCTGTCACTGACCATGATCCCTTCTCTTCGTTTGTCCCCACCACACAAGACCAAATCAGCAGACTTATCTCCACCACCAAGTCTGGCCCCCCCTTGGACCCCTGTCCCCCCCTCAGTGATGGCCAATTTAAGTGAGGTGATCTCTTGCCCACTTATGGAAATTTGTAACACCGCATTTCAAACTGGCCACTATCCTGCCCCGTGGAAGAAGGCAGTGATTAAACCCCTTTTGAAAAAACCCTCCCTGGATCCCACTGCTCTGGCCAGTTATAGACCTATTGCGTGTCTCCCCTTTCCTGCCAAAATATCGAGTTCGTCGATACTCACCAACTTCTAGACGAAACACAGTTTGGCTTCGGGAAAGGGCATGGAACCGAGACCGCTTTAATTAAAGCCTCAGATGAGATCAGAGCCATTATGGACCAGGGAGGTGTGGCCGTTCTGATTCTTCTGGACCTGTCCGCAGCATTTGACACGGTCGACCATGCTATTTTGGTCGACCGTGTCACAGCCCTGGGGATAAACGGCACGGCCAGAGATCTCATTTCATCCTTTCTGGCCGACCGTACCCAGACAGTCAAGTTGGGTAATTTCTACTCTCCCGTCTCTGCACTACCTTGTGGAGTTCCACAGGGCTCCTCGCGAAGTCCTACGCTATTTAACATCTACGTAGCGGACTTAGCGAGGGTAATAAAGGCCCACGGGGTGCGATTGACATCTTATGCAGACGACACCCAACTGGTGCTGGCGATCCACAAGGACGGCCCAGTGGTGGCAGCCAATTTCCAAGGGGCCATGCTCGCCGTCAGTACTTGGATGTCTTCCAATTGTCTGAGGCTCAACTCGGACAAAACCGAGGTTATGACCTTTGGCAAACTCTCCCCAGAATGGTCCTCCATTTGGTGGCCCAACCAGCTGGGCTCTCCACCTGTCCCAGTTGAAAAGGCGAGAAACCTGGGAGTTATTTTTGACAGCAAGCTGACTTTCAACCTTCACGTCAACAAGGTTGTGTCATATGCCTTCTTTATTCTAAAGAAAATTAATAAATTGCTGCCTTACCTCCCTATCTCAGCTGGGAAGACCCTAGTTACCACCCTAGTGTTTTCCAAAATTGATTACGGAAATGCCCTATTTCTTAACTCTCAAACTCGTTCTGTCTAAGCTGCAGTCCATACAGAACGCGGCTGCTAGAATTCTTTTAGACATTCCTCGCCGCCAGCCTACTACTCTCGCCATTCGCCAGCTTCATTGGCTTAGAGTAGAGGGCTGAATTAAATTCAAGGCCCTCTGCATTGCCTATAAGGCAGTGCATGGCGTCGGACCCAAGTTTCTGACTGATGCATTTCAGTTGTACACCCCTAAGAGGCTGCTGAGATCTGCCAACACCTGCCTCCTATCGGTACCTCGCACAAGAACAGCAACTTGGGGAGACAGACATTTTCTGGTTGCTACGCCAAAGCTTTGGAACCTTCTGCCACTTACTATCAAAAACGCCCCCAATTTGATGAGCTTCTGTAGGCTCTTAAAGACATGGTTGTTTAACCAGTGAATTCTGCTGTTTCGGTCCTGCTAGCCCCCACATGCGCCGAGACACCTTCGGGTATTTGTATGCGCAATAAAAATTCCATTAATAAAATAAATAAATAAATACCCCTCGCAGGAGGTGGAAGAACCCTAGAAGAAGAGGTAGGGGGAGGAGAGCCTCCCCTGAGACTCCTGGTCCGCCTGAGGTTGTAGACCCTAGGCTGGAGAACCAGTGGCAGTCTAGTCCTGTCTTGCAGACCGGAGGAGTGAAGAATGGCAAACTATGTACCAGGGGTTCCTACCCCCCACTCTGTGAATAGGCAAGGACCGGTGGCACCTGGGTGGCCCAGGGCCTTGTCCTGGCCGCGGACAGCTTGGGAGTACCAATGGGGTAGCACAGTTGGTCCAGATAGTGTTTCTAGAAGGAACCCGCTGGGTTCACAGTGGCGTAGAACAGGAGGGTGTCCCTGCAGTTGCGGCCCACGTCTGTGTTCTGTCGCCCCAAGCAGGGAAGCCCATCACGGTGGTAATTGGTCTGCCCTGCGTTTTGGCTGGAAGGGGGTTGTGTTGGACTTGGCCCTTCTGGCAGGTTCACCCCTAAAAACTTTGCTTCGATTCCGAGCCTACCAGGGTTCCAGGGGCATCCTTTCTCCGAGTCCCCAAGGGGGGACTCCTACGATTTCAGCGCCACAGTTGTTTCCAGAGCCCCAAGAGGCTCAAGGCGGCACAGTTGTTTCCAGAGCCCCGAGAGGCTCAGGGGGCACCTTTCTTCAGTGGTAGAGCGGCCCCGGAAGGCAGCAGGCCGCTCCCACCTTGCCCCACTGTTGGACAGGCCCCAGAAGGCGGCTCGCTCCCTCCCCGCATGACAGAGCCCGGACACCGGCACTCCAGACGCCACCCCCAGCAGTAACCCGTAACCCGTCCCACACGGGACACCTGGCCTGAACATCTCCGTAACACCGGCCTGGGCCTCCACCGACACCATCGCCCGGGCCCAGCCGCCATCTTGGACCATGCACCACGAGGCCGCGTGGCCTCAACTCGACCCTGGGCCTGGCCAGGCCCCGACAGCCCGGCAACACCATCCACCCGGGAGGTGAGCGGACCACTTGGCAGGTCAATGGGAGAGAGGAGTTTCGATGGCTCTCCCCCTCCAGGTGCCGATCGCCCCCAGCTCCCCCGGGCGCTGGCTCCACCCCCCTGCTGGGTGTCTGGACTCCCTCATCCCGGACCTCCCGACCTCCAAGTGCGAGGGTCCGGACATCAAAGGGCACCAGCCCTATAACTGGGGCAGCTCCAGAGCAGGAAGGCAGTTGTATCCTGGAGTCGAGAGACACCGTGAAGAACTCATCCTTGACGGACTGCTGGCGCTGCCGCAGCCCTGCCTTGTGAACTGTCGTCCTGCCTGCTGGCGCTGCCGCAGCCTTCTGCAACCTTCATCCTCGTCAGGACCTGCTGGCGCTGCCGCGCACCGTTGTAACTACCACCTTCGTCGGGACCTGCTGGCGCTGCCGCGGACCATTGCTACCTACGATCATCATGGGACCTGCTGGCGCTGCCGCGGCCCGTCCTCCTAGAACGCCGAGCTCGAGGATTGTGAGCTAACCATCTTTTCACCGCATCTACCAGATTGGTAACAAGACTGTCCCGCTACCCCCTTTCCCATCCAAGAGACTAGAATCGAGGGGACCCCGAGTCCTGACCTCCTTGTACCATTCTACCGTACTTCAAGATTGCTTATAAAGAACGTTAAACCTTAGCTTTGTGTGGTGTCCATCTGTGGGGGGGGGGAAGTTACTTGTCTGTACGATCGCTGGAGACGGCTCTCCCCGGAGACCTCTCCCCTTGTCCTCGGCCGACCCTCCAGGTCCCGTCTAACACCCACACTGTATTAGAGCCACGAGGGCTCCAGGGGCATACTTTGTTCAGAGCCTGTGAGGCTCAAACGTTGGCCCCATCATTTTATCTACAGCTGCCCAGCACTTAGTGGGCAGCTGCCACGTTTAGGCCCCCCTGACTTTGGGACACAGGGCGTCCTTGCCCCAGAGCGGCCAGTCGGCCTAGGGACAGTCACAGGTGGTGACTTATGGGAGTGCTGCGCAATTGTTCTTACACCGCTAAATGTTTTTAGGCATCATGTGTTTTCCTTCCCTGCTCCTCTGAATGTGTTTTGATGCGTCATGAGCCTTGTTCTTACACCTCTGAATGTTGTGATGCATCATGTGTAATATGTTCATGAATATACCCCTAAATGTTTGGTGATACTTGGGTGGTTCTTCTTTCTAGTACAGGTGTTGCTAGTGAGGTCCTGGTTCCCTGCGTGTTATTTTCCTAAGGTGGTTAGGGTTGCGTAGGTGGTACCTACCGGTTACCAGTGGTTACTGGTTGTGTACTTTGTTATATTTTGTGCTACATTTCCTATTTGGTTCTACAAGTGTTCTATGTGCTAATTACTATTCCTACAAGTGCTAATTATACCAAGTACTAAGTCTAAAAGTGCATATTCCTGACAGTGATCCATGTGGCCATGTCTTCTACATATCCCCTGTAAATTCTGCCCGTGCCTGTTGGCACATTGTAAAGTGTGTTTTTATCTAATGTGTTTTGGTGTAATACAAAGGCTATTTTTATACATAACCTTGTGTGGAGTTTCCTTTGTGGTGGGCCTTGGGTGTTGTTGCTGGGTGCGCGCGCAAACACTTAACTCCCATTGCCTCCGAGTTTAGCCTTACTGCTCGTGTCACGTTACCAAGGGGGTGAGCAGGGGTTATCTTGGTGTGTAACTCCCTTGCCCTGACGTGGAAGTGGTGGTCTCTGATTGACATTGGCGCAAGCCGTGGCCAGCCAGGGATCCCATTTCTAACAGTAGGCGTGGGCGTAAATGACTTGTTCAGTTAATGGGGAAGTGATCCAGGACTACCATTATTGCCTGGATGACATTTATGTTGCACATTTGTGCTTTTGACCACCTGCGTAGTGACAAATATTAAACTACTTTGGGTGCATACTCCACCTGTCTGTGTCTCCTTACTTACTTAAGAGTAGTTGCGTGTGATCTCTTCCCGTCTGTGTCTGCCATCTGTCGGTGTCGCAACTCCAGCTGTGTTGGGTTCAGGCAGTGCTTGTTCGTCATCATGGTCCTCATAATCAGATAATTCCACCTCGGTGCCCATCTTCATAGCAAGGTTGTGCAACATTGCACAGGTTGCAATCATCTGGCAGCAGGTGACTGGTGTATACTGGCGTGCACCTCCACTTTTGTGGAGGCAGCGTAACCTGCTTTTCCACATCCCAAAGGTGCGCTCCACAATGTTACTGGTAGATTTGTGTGCCCTGTTGTTTCTCCTCTGGCTGGGGGTTGAAGGATTGAGGTAGGGAGTAAGGATGAAAGACCCGACCCCATAAGCACTATCCCCGTATTTGTAAAAGAAAGACATTACTCACATGCACACATACACATAGATCTGCAATATGTATCAAGGGAGTGTCACACAGTGTTTTATCTAGCAGGTTTCCTTCTCCAAATTCTTTCTCTATCAGGAGTGTGTAGATCATACTGTTTTGAAAGATGTATGAGTCGTGGGTACTTCCAGGAAACTTGGCAACTATGTCCGTGATGATGTACTTTGCATCACAGATCACCTGTACAATTATGGTGTGGGTAGACTTCCTGTTCCTATAAATGTACTCTGTGGCAGCAGGTGGGCTTATTGGTATGTGGGTGCCATCAATACAGCCAATGCCATTGGGGAAATGTGCCATTTGATAAAACTGTCTTGGTCCTGAGCAGTTATGCGTGCGTTGCAGGGAAGCTGATGTAATAATGCATTATCTGCATCATGGCCTTTAGGAATTTCCTAAAAAAAGGGACAGGCACCTCTGGGACACCCCACCTACTGCAGCAACCACAATCTGGTAACTCCCAGAGGCAAGCAGGTGTAGGCTACACAGCACCTGCAAATGGGGTGGGATGGCGTGCGCCCTTGGGGTTGGGTGCTCCAAAAGTGGGTGGAGGTACCTGATCAGCTCCAGGATGGTTTAGGGGTGTAGCCTGTACCTTTGTAGGATCTCTGGCTCAGTCAGTTGGAATAGGGTGATTCTCTGCCTGTAGACCTGCTCCTCCCTTCTCCAGACCCTCTCTCCTTCTGCCTGTAGCCGCCTCACAATCACGTAGAATGCCGCCATTCTGGTCAAACTGTTGCATTTTGGGCCCTTTTTTTTTGCCTGCACCTGGTTACCACCTGATTTCAATCCATGGTAAATACAGACTCTTAAATACATCATTTCAAGCAAATTCGGTATTTTAGAGGTTACTTACATCTCAATAGTCCTTTTTACCATTTCTTATTTACCCAATCGGTAAATTTACCGAATCTGACGTTTTTGTCGCCCCTACATCTCAAACACCTAATACCGGTCGGAAACGGCTGAAATTCGGTATTTTCGGCCATTACCGACCGGTATTTGGTTACCTACATCGGGCCCTAAGTCTACTATCTTTAATTTTGTGGATAGTGGTTCAAATCTTTTATATGTATTGTCTAACCCTGGACGGGTAACTCCACTCCGCCAGCGGAGTTTGCCGAGATTTGCCTACTCCACGTTCCATCTCGAATGCATAATAGGCAAAAAATCTACTTTCGTGGCAGAGCGGAGTTAGCGGCTCCCTCCCAAATGCTGTAAAAGGATTAAAAAAGAGACACTTACCTGTGTTTCTGCTGCCTCCCTGCCTGGCCGCTCTCCTTTCTGCTCTTCTTGCGTCCCCCATAGAAATTAACTCGCAAGACTTCCAACGTAGTGGTTTTTTCAATGGAGAAGGATTCAGGAGGACATGAGACGGCGAGGAGCAGGGAGGAGAAGCGTGGCCAGGCATGGGAGGGGATTAATGGAAAGTCCTGCAATGTAGAGTAAAAGTCATTGGTTAATACTATATGTACCTCATGATTTGACCACTGAATTAGAGAGGTCTTCGCCCCAGTTTATCGCAAGAGCTCCTGCCAGATGGCTGCAGCATCTGTTCCTATGTTGAGAGCTGATTAGAGAGGAGCAGAGCTAAGCCAGCTGATGTGTGTTTTTCTTCCAAGGGAACACTCTTTCTCAACTTAAGTCTGGCAGTCACAGCTTCTCCAATGTGAACAGGTATGCAGTGTGCTAAGTCCCAAGAAACTCTAGAGGCAAGTTAGCTACTCCAAACTCCTCATAGCGTAGCACAAAGAAGTAGTCTTCCAGTTGCTAAGCGACTAGGAACATCCTACTCTTGTTAGAAATGTTCATATTATTATTATTGCTGCTAGTAACATACATGAGTGCTGTTTGAATTATATTCTGTGTGGTTATTACTCCTGTACTAAGCAACAGGATTAGACGGTTGAATCAAACACTTTTAAACATAGATGGTGTATTTTCCTTGTACTTGTGAGTGCTATTCTAAAGAAAAAATGTTGGGGTATGCCCAGTGGGGTTGTGTGGGGGTACAATAACTTGGAATTCTGTTTTAGCGATGGAGCACTGAACTTATTCCTGGAACCTGTGGGTGGGAAAGCCAAAGCCTACTGAGCTAGGCCAGAGCCCTAGTTTATGCGATACAACAATATTGTTTACATGATTATTGGGTTATCATAAGCAATATCTTCTATCCAAAAAAGATATAGACAAACACTTATCATATGTTTCACCTTGCTTCTCATTAGACTGTCTCTTCAAGACAATAATAAATACACAAGCAAAACATTTTATAGTCAAAATGTCTATTATAACTCAAAAAAGAACATAAATCATTCGAGATATCAAAACAATTGTAAATAAAAATGACATCGCAAATATATGGTATAAATTCACAATACATTTCCACAAGATTATATTGCTCACTTACTTACTTTCTTTTAAACCTCTGCACATTTAATTTAATTATTTTCTGAGTAAAAAATGACACTAAAAGTTAAGTCACAGGATTTGTCTCTGTTAAATATATAGCCATTCATATTTAATAATTCTCCATAAAGCAATTTACTTAAACAATAATATACATTTACCCAATCCCTAAATATCCACTAACTCTGTAGAGTAAAGATACTAGTTCTACTAAACGGAACTGTTTAATTTTGTTATTTTATCTCAGAAAATAAAGAGATCTTTGGGTCTTAAAAATGAATTCCTACTCCTAACTTCTAGATAATTTGTTTTAACTCTGCTAAAAGAGAAATCCTATACCTGTTTCTAATAGATTCATTTAATTGACAATATGTGTGCTGAATCAATGAGAGTCTCAATATTGTGTATCATTAAATATTGCATTAAGTTCTCAGCCTACCATTAGTGTAGATAAGTATACCTTTATTTAAAATATACATTTATTTTCAGGATAATGTCCTCAGTCTTCCAACGAACACAATATTATTATCAAGTCTTTATTTCTGAACAAGGACAGCAGTATGACTATACGTCACAGTGGTGGAGTAATGCTGTCTCTAATATAAGTGAGGCTTTTAGTTTCTGAAAAGACACTTAGGTGGGTATTATGTGGGTACATTAGAGAACCAGCGTGACAGAAAGGAGGCCTGGAGGCAGCTGTAGTACTAAAGGTGCGGTAAAATGCATCTGCGTTGAGAGAGTGGACTGATAGCAAATGAACCCTTGGACCAGTAGTGGGAAGCCCCCCGAAGCAAAGTGTTTCTTAGTAGGCATGTATTTCCTGTGCTTGACGCCTTAGCCTGGCTATCGCCCCTAGGGACTGTGCTTTCTGTGGCTCTGCTCTCCTATGGTAAAGGGCCAAAGTAGTAACAATCAAGTCCGTACGTGTCCATGCAAGAGTACGGAATCAGAGGAGACAGGAAAGCACAGGATCGGAGCTATGACTGACCATATGATAAGCCCCGTTCAGCCTGGCCTGGAGAGCACCCTGTTGTGCAAAGCATTGATTATCAACAAAGAGCTACTTGCACTGTCAACAGACTGCCTGCTAAAAGGACTACTAATCCAAGGATATCTGTTTGTCTGCTGGTGGAGGAAGAGGGGCTGCATCATCTACACGCTATATAGCGCTGGACTTTGATCCGAAGTGCTGGACGCCAAACCACTGCAGCTGCCTAGTAAAGGAACTATAAGTCCCAGAGTATTGGTTTGTCTGCTGGTGGAGGGGCCGCATCTTCAATGCGCTATTTGGGTTTTCGCACCACGCTTAACAATCAGATACTTATGGCTAGAGTGGTCAACTGGATTAGATCTTCCCCCAAAGTATTGCCCTGTGATTGGACTGTTGTGAACTTAAGGATCCAAGTATTGTGGGCCATCTTCTGGCCCGACCAGCTTTTCCACCTCTGGGCGCTCTCAAATACTCCCCCACCAACTTAGTATGATAAACCCTCTCCCAATGTATCCTCGTTTATTGCAGACACTGTATTTTCTCCCACCTCCAGGCCTACAACACATCCCTTGTCTGCTTGTGCTGGGTTGCCTTTTGCTGATAAATTTGCTGCTTTGAAAGGTGTGTCTGGATGTGAATGACTACCAGATCAATGAGGGGCTAGGCATATGCCCAGTAGGGGCGCTCAGGAAGTTAGCTCAGTGGAGGGTGTTATTGCAGGTGAAACATTTTGTGGGATTACATCCGTAAATCTAGATATATTGACTGGTAGCAAATGTTCCTCTATTGAAAATGAGCAGGTATATAACATGTAACCTACTAAGGGTGTGGTAAACCTGATGTATCACGTTATATTGCAGCACTTTAAATCGCGTGTTGGGTGACATGGATTTCACTCCCTGATGTATTCTCTCTCAATCTTTTGTCGAGAGGGGCGCCTCCAGAATCTCTTGCCATTTGTGCTGTACTGAGAGCTCAGCCAAAATGAGCGTCCTCCCTCAGAGCCCTGCATATTTGGGAGATCAGCCTCCTACCACCTGCCATAGTCAACTGAGTCTCTAAGGAGTGGTAAGTCTGTGGGATCTCAGGAAAGACGGCCAAATCCTGTGTTCAGGCGCCTCTATTGTAGCAGGCCGAAGGAATTGTTCTGTTCCAAGCAGAAACATATCCGTGGTATCTGCAACGGTAATATACCTGTCATTTGGGTATTAGTCTACACTGCTAGCCCGCCATTTCTCTACGGACATCGATTGTTTAATACATTTAAAGGGATTCTCTGCCCAGATGTTCATTTGGGGTGCAAAGAGAGCTCTTTCACCACTATCCTGACCGCCCTCTCCCTGCCCCACACACCTACCTGCCCACATAAGGTAGGGTTGCTGGGGCTCTAGCCCCATCATCAGCAACTCCAACAAGGGAACCCCAGTACAGGTAGCCCTTGGCAGTAGGCTTTTCCAGTTTTCTTGGCCATCCGACCAGTGGACCATGTGCTGCAGTTGTGCAGCAAAATAGTAAAGCCCTCCCTTACGCCAGGAGTGCTTCAGAGTGGCCAAGCTAACTCTTTGTCTCCCATTGACCCATAGTAATTCCATTATCAACCTGTCACGGTCCAGAAAGAACTTCCTGGGGATTTCAAAAAGGATTCCTTGGAAAATATACAGGGAGCAGGTAGCAGTATCCTCTTTACCAATGCCAGCTTCCCCATCAAGGAGAGGTGAAGTGTATTCTAAAATTTTACTGTGGGCTTTAATCCATCTATCACTCTACCTATATTCGCTGCTTCAAACTCCCTAGCCCCATGTGTAACCCATATCCCCATGTATCTTACCATATCGGTCTCTCACTGGAGGTCCTGCTGCAGCAAGTCCTGCACCGGCCTTCCCGCCAGCCTCCCCATTGGGAAGAGTTGGGATTTAGTGTGATTCACATGTAGCCCGGTGAGTTTGCCAACCTCAACCAGGACCACCAACATGATATGGCCCGAATATGATGGACTGTACAAGTATAGCAAAGCATCATAGGCATTTAAAGAAACCACTTGTGTGGTCCCCGATCCGTATCCCTGCAACACAGCCTGCAATCAGCAAGTCAAGGGCTCCATTGGCAAGACAAAGAGCAGGATAGACAGGGGGCACACCTTTTGGGTCCCCCGACTCAGAGCAAAGCTCGTCAAGACCATACGCCCCACCCGCACCCATCGTCGGAGGTACAATATAACAGCTGCGCCCATTTAATGCAGGTCCCTCCAATGCCAGCTTTCCACAGCATCTCCCATAAAAACTCCCATGACAGGGAATCAAATGCTTGCTCAGTGTCCAGCAGTGTGAGCGCAAACTGGTCATCCTGTAGGAACGGTGAGTGCATCACCAACAATAGTATCCAAAAGTTAGAAAAGGGTATTCCTGCGTGGGATGAACCTGCATTGATCTTCTGCAATCAATTGAGGCAGGTACTCTAATAATCCTGGGGTTAAAATTTACTTCAAATTTTCACATCTACATTGAGCATCGACAAAGGGCAGTAAAAGGTCACCACTGTACTATCCCTGTCAGGCTTGGGGAGCCTAACTATAAGCACCTCCCTCATGGAGGCTGGGAGTATACCCTTTCCATAGGCTTCGTTCTAAACCTCCAGTAGCCAATCGATTTAAGGAGGTGGAATCTGACTACATGGTTACCCCTGCTTTTTTCCTGCTGTGTTGCTTGTTTTCGACTAGTCTGACTAGGATCCTGCTATTCAGGACCCCAGTCTATCTGCTTTCTCCCTAAATTGGTTGTTTAATGTACTTAGCTACACTCCAGATTGGATACTGGGGTATGCTTATAAGTCCCTAGTATATGGTACACTATGTACCAAGGGCATAGGTACCCCAGAGGCCTCCCAGGGGCTGAAACGTGTATTATGCCACCCCTGAGAGGCCATTCAAAATGACACACCAGGTCTGCTGCTGCAGCCTGGGTATTACTTCAGATATAGGTTCACTACATTTGTTCTAATTCACTTCACATATAAACCTATAAGTCACCCCTATGGTAGGAATTCTGAAGGCAGGGTGCTGGGTTTTATGTGCGAGGGTGCTCCTGCATGATTTAGGCCCCTCTGCAGCCTTCGGAATCCATTCTCCGGGGTTGTCTGTGATGCAGCCAAACCATATATACTTAAGTGCAGTATAACCCACGGTAAATGCTAACTTTAAAATGGCTGCTTAGAAACATGTCCTGATTGGTGTCAAACACCTTGGAATCATACCTCCCCACCAGTACTGGCGGCGGAGGTATGATTCCACCCTTGTACAGCTACCTACTATGGGTCACCAGTCTACCCTGTAGCACCTTTCTCAACCTGGGCAGCACAAAATGGATGCTGCCAGCCACAGACACTAGTCTGCCCTCCTGCTGCTGAGCCAAATTGAGCTGAGGAAGGCCGGACAATAGGTTTCCTGTCACAGGGGGGGAAGACCACCTCCCAGACAGGCTTTAGTGTATTGGGGCAGCTGGGTGGGTGCACTCGTAGAGTGCCAGAAAGTCTGCGCTGGGGGCACATTTGGTGTCCCCCTGCATAGTCCAGCTAGAACCAGTACTGGGAGCCTTTGGCTCCTGCACTGGTGAAAAACTGGACAAATAACAGGTTTAGCCCCCTTCTGTCCTCCACCTCCCCTAGGAGGGTCCACAGGGCCGTCCAACCCTTTCCCTTGGGTATAAAGTGGGAAACCTGGGCTTTAGATTATACCTGGATAAGACTCTGCTCAGAAACCAAGTACTTTGACGGTATACACTTCGCTGGATGACAGAAGAATCTCCCCAAGTGCAACTGACCAGCTTGCATCTCCAGTGTTCCTGTGGACTCTGAAGATTCCTGCAACACAGGAGGTAGGTTCCCTAATGTCCTCGAGGTAGATCTGCCCTCTCAGCGAGTTAGGATTTTGTCTTAAGTTTGTCTTAAGACAAACTTAAGACAGACTTAAGACAAAATCCTAACTTCTGTGAATACCAAAAGTAGTAAATTCATTCTGTGAATGCCAAAAGTAGTAAATGCATTCTGTGAATACCAACATAGTAGTAAGTTTAGGATTGAGTCTTAAATTCATTCTGTGAATCGGGCCCTGTGACTATTGAAGTTGTGGTTCTTATACCATTTTTTTAGTATATTGTTCGGTCTCCCCCTGGAGCCCACTTTGTATTGTGCTATTTACAACTGTTCCTTTGATTAAATATTGTATGCTATGTTTTAATCTCGTGTCGAGATTAGTAGAGAGTGTTTTAGTAATAAATACATATTTTACATATATACTGTGTGGTTCTCCTTTCATTTCATCATTCAGGAGGTTATCAATTGGTAAAACAAGCTGCTTTACATTCTTTCAAGATTAAGCCTGAAGGCAGCTTTCCATAGCTACCACTAGGATAGATTTCATAAAGGTTATCTTTAACTTAGTCACCATAAGGGTCGTTTAGACTGGTGCAAGGTGCCCACTTTAATTAGTGGACAGCATATACCAGCCCAACTTCTTACAATCTGCTATTTCCCCCACCCAACTTTGATAAAATTCATCTGGCAAGCCGTCCCTTCCTAGAACCTTGGCTGCCTTCAAAGTCCTTATTGCTGCCATAATTTCTTTCTTAGTGATGGGGATAACCAAACTGTCCCTCTCCTCCCGGGATAGAGTGATCATTTGTATATTGGCTAAGTAATTAACCCTTGCCCGAGTGCCACCATCCAGAAGTGCTCTATACACCCTGCGATGCGATGCAAATGCTTCTCTGAAGCTCTGCTGTGAATTCACCATGCGCCACTGAGGGTTGCGTACTCCCAGTATGGGCGATCAGAGAGTTTTGCATCGAGTGAGAGTGGAAAGCATCCTACTGGCTTTGTCCCCTTCCACGTAGAGACACTGTCTATAATTGGAGCGTCCAAATATACCAACCTGTCCCAACTGTCTAGCAGCTCCTGTTTAGACTCCTTCCATTCAGGCAGTCGAAGGGGTCACTCAACACCTCATGTCCCAGGATTTCAAGGTGCCGCTCAAGCTCATCCAAGGACCAGGTTTGTTTTTTCTTGATATCATTTGTGACCTTCATACATTCACCACACAGCACCACCTTCATTGCTTCCCATTCCAAAGCTCTTGTGGTCACGCTACCCCAGTTTTCAGCTAAATAGTGATCAATGACTTCTGTCACCATTCCTGCAAACAACTGGTCTGACCGCGCGACCACACTCATCCCATAACGGAACCCAAGTTGCCTCCTTATTCATTCAGAACGAGACCAGCATTGGTGAATGGTCCGACAGATAGTGTGACAAATAGGAAGTATTTTACACACACTACAGCAAAGCTCCTGATAGCAAACAGTAGTCAATACGGTTGTGCGTCCTGGCAGTAGGTACATAGCAATAGTACGTTCTGGTCTGTGGGTAGTGCACCCTGCATACATCATGCAATGCCTGTCCCCCCATCAATTCCCGAAGAGCGCTCGTCATTGCTGGCTTTGTGTATACCTTTGGGGGGAGACTATCTCTCTCGCCATTAGAACACAATGAAGGGCGCCAGCCAGAATTATTGCTGAATCCATATGCTCAATGGCCTCATTCAATACAGCCCCCCCAAAAATCGGAATGATAAATGTTGGGAGCATATACATTCACCAATCAACCACCTTGAGCATCCAGTATTCAGATACTATCACATAGCGACCCTCGGGATCTATTTTCACCTCCTTCGCCACAAAAGGAGCACCAGGCATAAATCAAAGTCCATCTCGCATAGCTTGAGTGTGATGTTGAAAAGATGTGTCTCTGCCACCTGCATTCCAGGTAGGGAATACCAGTTCCCAATGTGTGGGTCTCGGAGACCAAATATCGAAGGAGATAGGAGTAGATCCTATGATGTTTGCTTTGTTGGCACAGTCCATGGACATTCCAGGTCACAAATTTCCATCCAGTCATATGGAGCTAAAACCTGTTGCACCAATGTCGCACCACACTCACCTCACCCACCCCCTCGAAAAATACAGTGTGACGTATATGTATAGGTTTTATTGTAGAGCCAGACTCCCTCAATCCCCCAAACGAACACTTGAGCCCATAACAACCAGTAACTCCCCCCACACAGAGGCTTTGAGTCCAAACTTTGATAGCCTATCCCACCATGGATAAAACTCATGCCCCCCCCCCATATAGAGGCAACCGCGTCAATTGAGTAACACGCTTAGAGCAAAGGACCAAGCATCCCACCATGCCGGCGAGACCGGAGGCTCCCACCCTGCCCCATAGGACCCTGGCCGACTGTGACCTCCTGCTAGCACATTTACAATGCTCCCAACATTGGCTTGTGGCATATTGCGAAAAAGAAAATCAAAACAACATCACACCTCTAACCATAGAATGGCAGGAGCAATTTCCAAACCAGTGCACTCCAGCTCGGGTATGAATGCTGTGGAGATACTGGGAAAGATTTGCAACAACACATATGCTCAATCAACTGGAGAATCCATGTGCATGCACGTGCACAATGCCCACGCCATCATCCCCGCTCCTGATCTGAGGCATCCCTCCAGCAATCTCTGACGTCTGTGTGAAGTGAAGGATTCATGGGTGTCATGCACACAGTTCGAGTCTATTAAAGTTCCATCAGGTAATACCAAAATTCACCAAGTACAACGGACGCCAGAGCGTGGCAGGGAGTCCGCGAGTGCCTGTGAGTTCTAGGTTTCCGATGTTTGGCGCCATTTCCAGCTCTAATGCGGTGCGGGGGGGGTCCTCTTAGGGCAGTCAGTCATTGGCCTCGCAGGAGTGACAAAGAAATACACTTTCCCCTCATGTTGCACCCTGAGTTTCATAGAAAACATGAAACTTCAGCGGAGACCCTTGTCGCATACCCGTTTATATTTGACATAAAGTCTCTGCAAAGGTCCTGCACCTTGTGAGTGTAATCGAAAAATACCATTATGTTCAGGCCTTCAAATCAGGGAGCTCCGTGGACCCGAACATGTTGCAGGATCCTGTCTCTATCTCTAAAATTGAACAAGCGCGATTTAATGGCACGCTGTGGTGCACCCGGCTTGGATTGGTTAGCCAGTGCTCAATGAGTCCGTTTAATTGTGAAGAATTTAGAAAGTCTTTTTGGCCTCATGGTGTTCGTGATAACACTTATTGTCTCTCAGGGAACCCCACAAAGTGAAGGCTGTTCCTCCTGGAGCACCATTCTGCATCTTCAAGGCTATCATCCATTCAAGGTTGATAAAGTCTGTAGCTCAGACACTGTCTTTTTCTTGGTAACCACTTCAGTTTGCAGCAACTGTACATTACCCTTTGCCTCGAAGACCCTCTCTGACATTTTGCGGAAATCCGCGGGCAGCAAACCTACTTCAAGCGCCACCATATCGATTTTTGCAAGGGTGATCACTCTGGAATCCCTGATCTCTGCCACTGTGAGTGCTCCCTGCTCTCCCAAGGGGGCGGCTTTGAATGACCACCAGCAGGGGCTGGGCATAATTATCAATTTTGTTAGTTTGGATTGGCTTTGATGGTTTGTCCTTGTCCTTGGCCATGTGGGCTTCCTAGGACGATGGCCCCAGTGCAAATTCTACCACCAATCAATGAAATCATTCTCAAGGGACCCTATTCAGCCTCCCTGGGTCAGGCACCTCAGAGGCGAGAGGCACAGTACCTTAGGTGACTATGGGGAACCGTCAGAGCCCCTCTTCATGGCTTAGGAGCATCACCATGGGGACTCACCCAATACCATCCAATCTTGTGGTCCCTGCTCCCTCTGCTGAGCAGATGTGCGTGTCAATATTATCCCACAATCCAGGGCTATAGCTCACTTTGTCCCAGGCAGGCCCCAGACAGCATGTCTCCTGTCCCTCAGGCCTCCGTGATGATGCTGCTTGCACCTCCTGAACAACTGCGTGGCCAGCCCACAGCGGCCCACTCTCCAGCCCCGCCAGTTCACACTACTTCGTGATCCAGGAGCTTGCAGAGACAACCTGGGGCTCATCCATCAAGTCGCCCGTCGAGCTCTGGACGTCAGGACCGGCTGTCGCCCTACTCCTTCCTCTTGTGGTCCCACAGTTTCCTTACTCCACTAACATGTGGGGCCGATCTGGGGGTCCTTGCGAACAGTGTCGTTGGCAGTTATGGATATTGGAGTATTTTTGAGTGCCCATGGAGCTTCTTGGAAACACTTCTAGGCAGCCATCTTTGGGCTTCGGAATATGCTACTGGACGTACCTGTTTATCAGCGCTAATTTGGATTACTATACTTCATTATTCCCATTTTGCCTTGAAAAAGTTTGAGTACAGATGAAACACGTGCCGGCTAAATCGTGTGCTGGGAAACCTTAAGCAATTAATAAAAAGAAAAGGACTCATCAATTGTTGACGTTTCTGGACTAATTTGAATGCTCAACATATTACTTGTCGAATTTAACTGCCTACGTCTGCTTAAGAATATATTGGTTTGCATACTGAGTTTATTATTTGTCCAATATTGTTTTTGGATTGGTATACATAGTAATGCGTGTGCTGAACTAGCTTCTTTTTTTTGTGTATTGACATGCTTGTTATTTCGTAACATGCTGATAGCACCTTTAGGTAGTAGGTGTACGAGGCTATTTTAGCACCCCGCTGTAATTACAGCAACAAAATTATTGACGCTCAATGTTTTCAGTGACAGACACGTTGTCCTTATTGATGTGCGGTTCTTTCCCTCATAGGGAACACTGCTACCTACCTGTGCTTCTCTTATAGGCAGCCATCTTGCCAGGCCACGCCCTCTCTGGCTGATCAGTTTGATGTGGAATTATGCAAGAAAATTGTGCTACTGCCCACTTGTGTATACTTGCTGCTCTTGTCACTCAATCTTACTTCTGGGCAGCATAAAGGAAGTGCATCCGTCCGGATAAAGCGAGGGGCCAAAGCGAAAGTAAGTTTCCCTGGATTTCAATAGTCCTGAGTTTCAAGTACTGTACATGGTTGGTTCACACAGTTTGGAGCTGTTT
Organism: Lissotriton vulgaris; assembly: GCF_964263255.1. Lineage (NCBI taxonomy): Eukaryota > Metazoa > Chordata > Amphibia > Caudata > Salamandridae > Lissotriton > Lissotriton vulgaris. The sequence continues at coordinate 336,979 of NW_028245914.1, read as the reverse complement.
ATTATTCATTCAATAATAACTTTTCTTGTTCCACTAATAAGATTTTTCCCCTTATTTAGGATAATTGATAACTCGTGACAAGGCAGAAAGTGGAATATTCTGCTTTGTGGATATTTTAATGCTAAACGTAATCTTCCAACAAATGAAGTTGGCTTTTACTCGTCTCATTTTTATACATTTTCAATATATTCTCTGATTGTAGAGGTGTTGAACTAGGCCTCTATCTCTAGACTCTTGATCTCATAAATACCCATGAGTTTAGTTATGACATTGAGCCTTGAATTCCTACGCTTCATTGGAGAGGGTGTGCTCCTAGAATTGATTATACATTTGTAACCCGTGGTCTGTCACAGTATTGGGTAAAGTGTGACATACTGGTTTCAGGTTTTAAAGATCATAACCCTTTAGGAGCCACGTTTTGCCTCCCTATGGATTTTGTGATAGGAACGAATCAAGCTGCTGTACAGCCACTCCCGCAGCACAACGTGCTTAGGCTGGCTCAAGACATGCCTGAACTTACTAAACATCTGGAGTGTTTAAGTCAAAATAGGGCATCTTCATTCCATTTTTATTTGAGTATCTCTTGGGGAGGAGTTTATGTGGTCTATATAAAGAATTATGCAATTTAATACATAGATCTCTACTTAATCATCAATCATGACTCATCACTCACACTCACTCAATAATATATGTCACTCATTGGTGCAACAGTTACCTGTTCCAATCCAAGTACAGTGGTACACAATCATTGCATTGTATCTCCTCTTTTTCCATTGAAGCAACACATTGGCAGTTTTGTAAATTAAATTATCTTTACTGGGGTAGTCCTGCTAGGAATTGAAAAAAGAAGGATAAGCATGGGACGGAGGCAGGCATTGTCTCCAATTTCCTTGAAGGGAATGGGGAGGCTTCGTCATTTCACTCTGGTCCAACTCAATCCGGCCATACATGTGAATAAATGGTGGGCTGCATAAGTCAGACACAAAATATATATTACCCTTCTGGGTAGATCCATTTTTTTTGGCAAAGTAGTTTGACTATAATTGAAAATGTCTAGGGTGGCCCACTCAGTCAGGGAAGTAGAGTTCGCCCTCATACTCAGGGGTAGTTCACCCAGAAGTTGGTCACCTAACGCACTTGAGTCTGACCAATCACCCTCATCTTCCTCCTCCTGTGGTGTTTCAAGAGCAGTGTAATTGGGTGGGATGAAATGTTGGCTCATTTTAATCATGTTCAATTACTCTATGTTTTGAGGAGAGAGACTGGTCCTTCAGACTGTGACAACTGTTCCAGCTGCACTGACCACATGCTTCACAGATACACAGGCTACCAGACAAGATATAAACGTTATGGCCAGCCTGCTGATCTCTAGTCATTGGTGCATCGTCTCATACCTGTAGACCAATTTGTTTCAGTCCACTTAGACTTCTTTTGAGTCATCCAGATAGTCTTTGACCATCCTCTGCATGGTCGTTGGTTCTGCTACTTGCACCACCTCTGTTGCCTTTGCCTCTGAACTCGACTGATTTAAGCCCTGCTACTTAAACCAAGCCATTGCAAAGCTTGGGTCCAAATCTTCTGTTGCTGGTATTGCTGTTGCCTGTGTTGTTGTTCCTGGTGTTGGCTGATGAGCAACAACAGCACTGCGCTTACTGGACTTAAAGATTGAAGGCTGCATCCCAGAACTTCTGACCAGGACCCTAATGTTCAGCCATTCTTCTTCCAGGTCCCTCGATTGCTGAACAATCCACCTCTTGTAGATTAACACATTCACTTCTAAAAAAAAAAAAGGGACACAAGTGTGCAAAAGTTTTGTGTATCTTGGATCAAGTATTGTGGCACAGATGTACACTTTGGAGGACACAATCTCTCTTGGATCAACAGGCAAGCGATGGATTCAGCTATCAACCAACCAATAGGCTTCTTGGTTCACACAGGCGAGCCTTTGCAACATATTATTTAACTGGTCTTGTAGGAGATGCAACAACAGAATAGTTTGCCCCACCATACCATCCTCCTTGCCGACTTCCCATGTGAAAGCCTCAAATGGAATTAGCATTTGTGTCAGGCATTTGACTAACCCCCATTTGTCCACCTGTATGGTTATGCTTATCCCAGTTGCATCCCCACCTCTTTGAAGGACACCATCATTGATCGGTGTGTGCTGCTCAAACATACGTTGCAACAAGTAGTCAGTCGAGTTCCCAAGTGCTAGCACCTCCTGTATGAGGGCGTTAACTGGTACTCAATTAGCACACTGAATTACCCTCAAATGTTTTTGGGCTTTAAAAGAAGCTCTGAAATGAGTGCAGATTCTGCTGTAGGTTACCATCAGTATGTTGCTGACTACATCATTTTTTTTTAATCCTGAGCAATCAGGTGGATACAATGCGCCAAACACAGACCCTGAAATATCCACCATCAGCCATGGCCTTGACTATATTACTCCCATTTTCCATGCCAACAAATCCAATTCTAAGACCACTGGGTCACAGCCATTCAAACACCTTGCGGTTAAAGTCCTCCAAGATGTTTGCAGTGGTAAGGGATTTTTCCATGGCGAACCTAGCTACTGTTGCATGCCACCAAATGCCCTTAACACCTTGGCTGCTGCTTGAATTGCCCCCCTGTGCTGGACAATGCAGAACAGGGTGTGGTCGTGACGGAACCATTCCGTCATCAGCACAGCTCAACCGTGACTGATGACGGAATGGTTCCGTCACCAGCATCGAAGGGGTTAAAACGTTCTTCAGTGCTGAAACCTGCAGACAACTGTTGCCTGACCCCCACAAAAATGCTCAAGTGTGCAGTAATACACATGTAATCAGATGCTTGACAAGTGCTCCCCAGCTCTCTCGTCAAGTGGATAGTGTGAACAGCACTCTGCTGCAAATTGCAGCATGCCATGATGGAGCCCTGGAACAGAAACTCTTGCAAAATGGATGCAGCTGGGAACCTTCCATTTCAGGCAGATGGCAGTTGCAATGTCTAAAAATCAAACTCCTTCCACAAAAGTAAGATTGAGGGGAGCTGCAGCACTAACATTTTAGCCAGCTTCCTTTTGTACAAACATGCCATTGGATGGTTGCGTTTATAGGGTCCCTTCTGGCTGAACAGGCCCTTAATAATAGCCTGGAATATTTTTTTCATTTATGGTGCTACTCGCACAGGAGACTTCTGTACAGAAGTTGAACCAGGAGGTGGGAGACTCAATGTGCGTCTTGGGGAATCATCACTGTATGCATTGGCGTCTGCATCTGAGTTTTTTATCATTTGGAGGTAGCTGATGCTGGCGCACTGCTGGGGGCTGGGCTGCTTGGTGCTGTAAAGTTGTCATACACTACTTCTTCATCATCTCCACTGTGATCGAAGCTGATTCCTCTCTCACCAACACTACCACACCAGCAATCTTTTTAAGATGTTCCTCCCACTTGATTGTTTGATGCTTTTTCTTATGGGTTGTTTAGCCTCCAGTACCACAGCGTGAACCAGGCTTACCTCAACAAACACTAGCGTGGCAAATAGAGCATATTGCAATGTTATCCTCTTGCTTGCCAATAGTGAAGAAGGCCAGAACTGGGAAGGATAACTGTCATAGTGTGCCACTGCCAATGCCTGGAGAAGAACTGGAGGTAGGTGGGTGTGTCTCTCTGCAGTGAGTACTTTGGGGTAGGGGAGGATGCACAATATGTCAAAAGTCATTGATCTCTCTTCTCTATACCATCCATTTACCCTATTGGTGCTTATAAACATTTATATCTGTTTCTGTCGTATGATTGTTTTAGCCCACCTATGTTAATTTTACACTAGAATGACGCTGGTTCAATAAATGCTTATTGAAAAATGTCCCCATCATTTATTCTGTGTATTTTTCCGAGACAAAGTAAGCACAAGTGACCGAGCAAAAAGTACTGCACTGTTTCCACGATCCCTGATGGGAAAGGGTTGTCATGTTCGATAGTTTTCAAGAACTATTCTCTCCTTGGTAAGAGGAGTTTTACATTAGCACTGTGAGCTAGCTGGTATATAGCCAAACGTACCCAGTGGGGGCGTCTCAAATCAGCCTGGAAACCAATCCCACAGTCTATGGTGTCTAAATGAGCAGAGGTAATCAAGTGGGAGAAATGGACACTTGTAACAATACTAAACATTGGTTAGAAAAACTATGGTATCCTCAAAAGACCCAATGTGTGTTGGTGTTGCGGTATATTTCTTTCATCCGCCCCTACATTGTGGTTTTCGGCAGTTATCATCGGATACCATAGAGAGTGTGGGTGCCTGCCTCATCCAGAGGCTCCTCTGGTCTAGGTTGCAGTGTCCAGAGATGAAAAGGTGGGATTAGTGCAAAAAATGAAAAGCAAGTAAAATAAGATCAGCACCTGCAAAGTTTTTAATAAAGTGGTGATGAACTTATATTAAAATTAAGTGAGTACTTGTCCTAGATCGAGTTACTGGATCTAGAAGTATGTATTTCCAAGGGGTGTCGACATGTTTCAGCCCCCTTTGGCTCAACGGAGTCTGTGGGGCTTTCGACAGGAGAGGACAAACAAACAAAGAGAATCTACTCACACTATTTGTGTGGTGTTTGAGGGTTGATTTGGTGGAGGGTCAACATTAGCCACTCTAGGCTATAACCCCGGTTTTCAGAGTCTAAAACTTTCCTCGGGGAGGCCCAGAGCCGCGTGTGTCGGAACCTTCGCCGCTTGTGCTGACTCTGCCCCCGGATGTCATCCCGCCCAGACCACGCCACCTTAGACCTCTTCATATCGGTAAATATAACCATGCAAACCCACTAAGTCACTGGTCAGTGCTAGTTAATTCCTTAAACATTGGAGTGTGAATTCCGTAACGTTTCCTGTCTTGTTATCCGTCTGTTTAAACCAGTACACTTTTTAAATAATATTTTTCCGCATAATCTTTATTGGTGTTTGTCTTCACACAGATACAGAATCTTAGCAGGATATATTGTCACAGTATTTTTTCAGAATATTTTTTGTATTCACTTCTTTAGCTACTTATTTTGTCAACCTCCTGGGCCCACGCAAAAGATTATACCGTATCTCTCCCACACGGAAACATCCGTGAAGGTAAAACAAGTGCAGCTATTGATTAGAATTAGCTATCTTTATGTATATATTAACCACGTACTAAATTCAATCCAATTGTCTGTTGATAGGAGCATCGTTTTGAACAGAGAAAGCTCCCTATGTTTGAAACGTATACATCTGGAAAATTCAATGAGAATTTCTAATAAGGTATTCAGAATCAGCATCATCGCATTCACTAAGACGTAATCAGTCATAGACATATTTATAATCCTATCCTTTTTTCCACCTAAAGGTCCTATTGATACATTGATTGTATAACAGAATCGACACTATTCAACCGTATAAAGCAGCATATCTAAGGGTGAGTTCCAAAATCAGATGCTATCCACAGTAAGTTCTAATTCTGAGTCTCTTGTACATAAGGTATACTATCAGAACCAATCATGTGTATGCTTGTAATTGTCTTATGATAGTAGAAAGACACTATGATCTCACTATGAAATAACTGTTGAAACTTTCGTGTGTTGATTAAGACATAAATATTCATGATTATGTTTTATTAATTTTTACAGTTCCCCTGATGAAGGGATTCTTCCCGAAGTGCATTGGGACAGAAAAAATTTGTACCCTGCAGTACAATGTATGATGTTCTTCTAAACAGAGAATGAATTATCTGTAAAAAGGAAAAATTATCATGTAATATTCATCATTGAAATGAGGAAAAACAAAAACTTTTGAAAAGAATAATAAAAAGAAAAATATCTACTAAAATTGGAAAATTTGATAATTATTATTTGAATTTTGGTTTATAAGCAGGCGGACGGATCTCTGCCAACGGTAGTGCGGACAGGGGCTAGTGACGGAGTCACTAGCATACTATTGGTTGAATCAACAAAGAGACTGGCCGCTCCTTCCCACCCAGCACACCACAACCTAAACAAAAGGAAAAACTTTTTCTGACAGATGAAAAATTGAAAAACAGGTGTGCACTTCACATCCACCCACAATTGTCAACTACTCAAAGCCAACGGTGAAGCAGCACCCACCACCCAAGAAAAAATTTCTTTTGACGCGATCTCAAATATAACGGACAACAAGGCACAAACCAAAACATATACCGCAGCACAAGCCTCAGATATATATTCTTTGATTATAGATATCCGATCTTTCAACACACGAAGAGGATCAGTAACTCAACAATTGAGACAATTGGAATTTATATCTAGGAGAGTACTTAACCAAAAACTTCATGCCTCAACCCTAATACAATATCATAAAGTACAGAGGATTCCCCGAGGATTAAGGCTTTCAATCAAACCTATGCTCTACAAGTTTCAATACAATAAGCACTTCATGGATAAATGGTACTCTATACTGAACAAATGTTCTCTGGATTTAATACTACTCTTGGTAGAGGAACTAGCAAAAACCATCAAAGAGCTAGAGGAGGAGATTGATGTTCTCAAACAAGAAATCTCCAAACAAATGGAACAGGAAGAACTAGCGGCAACCTTGAAAGACCTCAATGACAAACTAGACAAATATGAAAAGGACACACAAGAAATGAAATTACGGAAATACAAGAGGGACACGATAGATTACAAATTAAATGAAGTCTACACTTGGGCAGAAATATACGCCAGGAGAAAACCACCATCAAAATTTGTATCATCATCTCAGGAAAGTGTAGTTTCAGACAAAGATCTATCCACAACCCGGCAACCAGTAACCACAACAGTCTCAGGGAGTACAACTCAATCTGAATTGGCTTCAACAAGCACAACAACTAAACAACAGAGTTTTTTAAACAAGGGACCCCAAACTGGGAAACCTCCAGAAACATCAGAAAACGCAAGACCCGCCGTGGAAAAGGACACAATCAGTCAGAACTTGAGAAGCAAAAACCCGAAAGTTTAGTGATAAATATATCATCTAAAAAATTCACCAAACAACAACTCAATGTTTTGGAAAAAGGAACAGGATTTGTACCAACTTACCACAGCACCAAATTAGAAACAGAGGTAGCTTTCTTCAAATTTATGAGAGTACTAAGACTAAGACACTTCTTCGAAAACATAGTACTATCCATGCCAGAATTTAGTCAATCGAGAGAAGAAACTGAGTACAAAGAATTTAAAGAACCCAGCACATATATGGCACCAATGTCACATAAAGTTTTGGACATGTTTGAAACATTAGTGAAACAGGATCTACAACAAAATAATTGGCATCAACATCAGAGAACAAACTTGAATAAACACGAAATTGACATTTTAAAAAAGTTGTCAGAGGATCTCTCAATTACACTTAAAAGAGCAGACAAAGGAGGAGCTTTAATTATCATGGACACTTCTTTCTATAACGCCAAAGTAGAAACTCACATCCAAGACAACACCACTTATTTAAAACTACAACAGAATCCCACGCAAGAAATTGCTAAAACTCTAGAAGGAATCTTAGACAAAGCATTGGAAATGGAATGGATAACTGAGAATACTAAAAAATATTTGACTGTCAAACATCCACGTTGTCCTGAACTTTATATGCTTCCCAAGATACACAAAAATGCCACGGATCCACCAATGAGAGCCATAGTCAGCGGCTGTGGGGCATTGTTTGAACCCTTGGGAGTATACATTGATGAGTTTCTCCGGATTTTCGTACAAGGATGGAAATCCTATATAAAAGACACAAGTCACTTTCTTCAACTACTGAATGATACAGCAACAGGAGACAACAACATCCTACTATGTACTATAGATGTAACATCACTATACACTTCAATCCCTCTAGATGAAGGCTTGGAAGCTTGCAAATGGGCACTACTACAATCACCCAACTTAAAAGCAAACAAAGTATTTATCCTTGAACTTCTTCAATTTTGTTTACAACATTCTTACTTTAGATGGAACAACGAATATTATCTACAAATTAGTGGAACCTCAATGGGTTTTTCAGGAGCTCCGTCTTTTGCCAATACCTTCATGGCCAAATTTGAAAACGATTTCATTTTAACGGAAAACATTTGGAAAACCTATACTATGTTCTATAAGCGATTCATAGATGATATCTTTTTACTGTGGAATGGACCAGAGTCAATATTACTTGAAAAAATCACAGAGCTCAACCATAGAAACCCAAGAATACAGTTCACTTACACAATCAATAAACATGAAATACCATATTTGGATGTGCTAGTACAAATCAAAAACAACATCATAGAAACCTCGGTATATCACAAACCGACAGACCGAAATAACACTTTGTCCTACAATAGCTTTCATCCAAGAAATCTCCTGCGGAATCTACCATATTCACAACTCATCCGTTGTAAAAGAATTGCATCCACCACAGAAAATTTGGGTATAGAAATCATTACTCAAAGAAATAGATTTGAAGCTAAAGGATATCCGAATGAAGTCATATCAGAAGCAGAAAAGAAAATTGCTAAAATCCAACGAGAACAATTGTTACAAACCAAACCTAAATCCAAAACAGATCGCCAAGTGTTTGTAACTAAATACTCAACACAAACAAACTTGATCAAGAGAATCATCAATACAGGATGGGAACTATTACAAAAAGAGGAAGATTTTCGTGGTATTATTGCGAATAAACCTTTGTTTGCTCACACCAGACACCACAACATTCATGATATAGTTACACACACCAAGAAGGATACAAGCATTACTGGCACCATCAAAGGAATGAAAAAATGTTATAATTGTACCCATTGTAACAACGTAATGGAAGGTCCTTACATACAACATCCTCAAACAGGCAAAAAAATCACTCTCAGACAACGGACTGATTGCAACTCGATGTATGTGATATACTGCATAAAATGTCCCTGCAGGAAATTATATGTAGGGAAAACAGAGAGAAAAATATAAATCAGAATAACAGAACATAAGAGTCGAATCCGGAACAAAAGCCTAACATCGAGTTTAGTCACCCATTGGACAGAAATGAAACATACCATTCCTCAACAAAAATTCCAAGTTCTAGAACAAATAGACACTAAACCAGATCGAAATAATGAAATTTGGCTCTCACAAAGAGAAATATGGTGGATAGACTTTTTGCAAACTCATACACCGAAAGGTTTGAATGACAAAATAGATATGTCGTGCTTTCTGTAAAAATAGTTGCATAAAATTGATAAGTCTTGATTTCTGTTACCAAAATACCTTGTCAAATGTTTATAACTTGGTATGCATTTATATGTCTAATTGGTTTTGAGTTAGAACTCTCATTGATGAATTTACTATATATTTAGAGGTATTTATATACACATACAGCTCTTTTTTCATCCATTCTAAGTTTACACTCAGTGTCAGAATGAGTACTTCCTTCCATGTACCTTGTTTTCATTTACAAGCACTTATTCTCTAAGTTGCACCTTTCGGGCCATTCATGCAGACCCAGCAGTATATTTTTTCACTTTCTATGGTTCCACTTTTCCATGGATCACGACTCTTTTTTCCAACACTTTGTTTTTTCACCATTAGTATTATTAGGCATAGATCTCTATTGCTCGCATCTACATTTATTGATTTTCTAGCTACATACCCCGACTCGTATGCACGCAACCATTAAGTAACTTTTCCATGTCCATTCTCGCTGTACGTTAAGTAACTTCCTCATTCCTTTTTCCATCTTAACCTCTATTTTGGGAAAAACCCTGCGTCGCATCCAGCTCCGTGGCTACTTGTTCTAAACGGATAAAACACAATCGGTGTCTCTCCAGGTAACTCGAGCATTGCGTCGTACTAATTCGTGCTTCACCGTTAGGTTCTATTTGTTCAACTTTATTCATGTCATCACCACAGATGTTAAACCTTCTCCAGCCTCTGAGCCCGAGAACGCCGAGAGCACGTGGCAACTTTCTATGGAAAGTATTTAATCATTAACTTATAAAGTTGCATTTTTCATCTGTTAAATTATTCAGCCTAACGGAAATCTTCCGGTTTATCATATAGATATTACAATCGTACTCACTAAGGGATCCAGCGTTTGTAAACACGAGCACCCGCCCAGACCACGCCACCTTAGACCTCTTCATATCGGTAAATATAACCATACAAACCCACTAAGTCACTGGTCAGTGCTAGTTAATTCCTTAAACATTGGAGTGTGAATTCCGTGACGTTTCCTGTCTTGTTATCCGTCTGTTTAAACCAGCACATTTTTTAAATAATATTTTTCCGCATAATCTTTATTGGTGTTTGTCTTCACACAGATACAGAATCTTAGCAGGATATATTGTCACAGTATTTTTTCAGAATATTTTTTGTATTCACTTCTTTAGCTACTTATTTTGTCAACCTCCTGGGCCCACGCAAAAGAGTATCTCGTATCTCTCCCACACGGAAACATCCGTGAAGGTAAACCAAGTGCAGCTATTGATTAGAATTAGCTATCTTTTATGTATATATTTACCACGTACTAAATTCAATCCAATTGTCTGTTGATAGGAGCATCGTTTTGAACAGAGAAAGCTCCCTATGTTTGAAACGTATACATCTGGAAAATTCAATGAGATTTTCTAATAAGGTATTCAGAATCAGCGTCATCGCATTCACTAAGACGTAATCAGTCATAGACATATTTATAATCCTATCCTTTTTTCCACCTAAAGGTCCTATTGATACATTGATTGTATAACAGAATCGACACTATTTAACCGTATAAAGCAGCATATCTAAGGGTGAGTTCCAAAATCAGATGCTATCCACAGCAAGTTCTAATTCTGAGTCTCTTGTACATAAGGTAGACTATCAGAACCAATCATGTGTATGCTTGTAATTGTCTTATGATAGTAGAAAGACACTATGATCTCACTATGAAATAACTGTTGAAACTTTCGTGTGTTGATTAAGACATAAATATTCATGATTATGTTTTATTACTTTTTACAGTTTCCCTGATGAAGGGATTCTTCCCGAAATGCATTGGGACAGAAAAAATGTGTACCCTGCAGTACAATGTATGATGTTCTTCTAAACAGAGAATGAATTATCTGTAAAAAGGAAAAATTATCATGTAATATTCATCATTGAAATGAGGAAAAACAAAAACTTTTGAAAAGAATAATAAAAAGAAAAATATCTACTAAAATTGGAAAATTTGATAATTATTATTTGAATTTTGGTTTATAAGCAGGCGGACGGATCTCTGCCAACGGTAGTGCGGACAGGGGCTAGTGACGGAGTCACTAACTAACTTTAAAACTAGCAGACTATGAAGTCACAGCTGGAGGTGGGACAGAAGTAACATTTATGATTGAGGCACACATCATATAGAATTGAGGTATTCTATTAATGGGTTAAATTCCCACGAGCAGATGCGCATCACAAATACATTTCAATCTTAGACTGAAGATGAAACACCAGAGGAATACTGTCCATAAAAGGACATTGAAGTTCCGCTCATCTACCAGAAGCACATAAACTAGTTTAAAGGCGCATTCCCACTCACAAGAGATAAAATAAGACCTGATCCGCTCGGCAAAGACGGAGTGGCCTGGCTGGCCCTGGCACCTTACACGTAGCTGACTTACATCTGCTCCACAAAGAAATAATACATCTATAGAAACCTGACACAATTCGTGATGAGAACACTCACACTTCAGCCAACAAGGGCTACACAAGCAGGATAAATTCCGGGGTCTGCATCTAAAATAACTCCACGAACGCTACTCACAGTTCTGGGTAAAATGCCCACTTGACATGAGCAAATGCCATTCTGGATAGCTTGGAAAATCACACAGTTAGAGGCAGTGTTGCCACACAGAAGCCCCCAAGAAAAACACAGAATGCTAACAATCTGCTTGCCAATGGGAATTGCTCCCCAGATAGAGGATTGTACCTCCTGGGGTGCAGTTTTTGCTGCCATATATACCGGAACCCATGGTATCCCTTCAATAGAAGTAATATCAGATGTATTGAGACAAATACAGAATGAGTATGGAACAGAACATGCTCTGAACTTAGGGATGAAATTGTTAGGAAAATGTGCCCAGGTATCAATTCTTACATTAGCAAGCATAAAAGGGGAGGCAACAGCAGTGGCAATATGCCAATACCTGAGGGATTTCACTCCTTTACAACAGGCACATGAATTACTGTAAATTATGGAAAATACCTATGCCGAATTAGGTCAAGATAGTTTGGGAGGTAGAGCAACAAAATCTCAACTCATTGGTGGTCCTCAGAGTGGGACTCACCGTAGCAGGCTCTGGGCATTTCCCCTGGGGGCCGCCAGGGTGGGGGGGGGGCAATTTTGAGCCCCTGGGGGACGTTTTTGTTACTGGGGGCGGGCAATATCGTCTGCCTGTAACAAAATCAGCTGAAACTGGACCTAGCAAACAGCTCGGCCGCATCCCCCATCCCCCACTACTGGGGGCCGGCTGAGCAGTTTGCCATGGCCGGTTTTGGTTCCCAGTCCGGCCCTGGTGGCCCTGAAATGGACAACTCTAACCAAGCACCTGATTCCGCCAAGAAGAAATGGGCTAATAAAAAAACAAAAGAATAGAGAGAATAGATCACAATCAAGCAGTGGTTCATCTCAACAGGAGCCTTCCGAAAGTGATAGTGAAATGATGATTCATCGAAGAATATTCATTTAAAGAAGGGTTGTTTATTCACAGAAAGGAGATGCAGTCATTACGACGAGCCTGGGTCTAAACTGTCCTTCCTGGAATCTGGAACCCAGCAGAGTTCCCGATTCCAGGCATGACACGGCAATACCACACATTCCCCTTCGTAAAGAGAAATAAAGAAACAGCTTAAACTAAACATGGAAAAACAGAAATTGATATACAAAACATATTTAGATTACAGAATATGAAAACAAAATCATCAAGCATAAGAAAATTCATTGTAAGAGAAACAAAACAGATTATCTATAGAGATGATAATCCTTAAACCGCACAGGGGTGAGACATTTCCTCTGTGTTCGTTGAACAGTATCAGAGACAGGAATACAGGCGAACTTATTTTCAGGAACATCGTGAAGTGACGTTAAACCAGAGAACTTCCTCCAATTGCTAGCACTGTTGGAGGACCTTGAGTTGGATGGAATACTGGAGTCTGGAGCTGCTTCCTTAGGCCACAACCACTTGGGAATTTTTACCACCTTGGACATATTCCACACATTACCATCTGAAAGTTCAACAACCTGACGACCAACACGCTTGACCATCAAAGGATCTGAACATCGTGACTCCCCTGACCGGACAAGTCTGCTCTTCTTAACACGCACCCAATCATTGACACTAAACAGTGAAGAATTATTGCTTGAGGAACAATCACTATCTATTGCCTTTTTTGAATCAAGCAATCTCATTCAAGGTTGGCTCATGTTGGAGACACTCCTCCTCCCTCTCATCTTTTCAAAAGGAGAGAGATCACCCATGCTTCTAGGAGTGTTTCTGTAGCACCACAGAATCTCACTTATGGTTTGTTTACAATCACCACCACTGCGTAAGGCTAATTGGAGACCCTCTTTAAACACCCTGATCCATCTCTCTACAATGCCATTACTATAATAAACTGATACACATTTGTGTCTAATACCATGACATGCCAAAAACTCCTTCATCTCTTGAGAGACAAATTGTACACCATTGTCCGTTGTAATAGATTCAGGGAAACTTTCTGTTTCGAACACTTCATTCAAAAACTTGATCACCACTCCAGACATAATACTAGAAACCATTTTTACCTCAGGCCATTGGGACAATTGGTCAACCAAGATAATAGCATACATCAAACTCTTGTTGAAAGACATAGGACCAGCAATGTCTAAAGATACACTTTCCCAAACCCGTGAAGGTCTAGAAACAGGGAGACGTTCATACATAACATGCTTCTGAGACTTGTCACTTAAACAGCAATCCATACAGTCCCTGACATACCTTTCAATACACTTGTCCATCCCTGGCCACCAAAACTCACTTCTTATCCTCCTTTTCATAGATGTCATGCCAGGGTGACCTTCATGAGTCATTTCTAAAATCTGAGACCGTAATTCACCAGGGACCACCAATTGTAGACCTCTGAACAAAATCCCCTCAACCACAGATAACTCTTGAGCAACATGAAAGAATGGTTGAACATTTTCAGATAACAAGTCTTTGCGTGGCCACTGAGTTTTTACAAAACCACAAATCTCATTGAAAATAGGATCACTACTCCATGCCAGTTTCCATGTATCCTCGCGGATACAACTTTTAGAAATTTCACAAATTGACACAATGTTGTCATCATCATTGTCCACATCAACTACATTGTCATCAGGCACAGGTAATCTAGATAAGCAATCAGCTAACACATTCCTAACACCTGGAATATATTCAATTTTAAAATGAAAATCCTGAAGTTTGTATTGCCATCTGGCAATTCTTGAAGTCGCTTTCCCACATCCTTTGGTAGTAAATAAATCGACTAGAGGACGATGGTCAGACCAGAGTTTAAAAACAGTACCGTACACATACTTGCGGAAATATTCTATGCCCCACCAGCAAGCAAGAGCTTCCTTTTCCAAAGTCGAATATTTACATTCTGCATCCCTCAAAGGTCTTGAAGCAAACCCAATTGTTACCATTTTACCCTTTTGACGCTGCATTAAAACTGCACCGATCCCCACATTGCTGGCATCAGTAATGATGAATGAGCCATGAGCAGTATCAAACGTTGCCAAAGCAGGTGCAGAAGCAATGTTTTGTTTCAACAAAGAGAATTCTTTTTTACAATTTTCATCCCAAAGGAAGTGAACATTTTTCTTCATCAAATTTCTCATATTTACAGTTTTATCAGAAAACAGAGGAATACATTTTGAATAATACTCGGCAAGCCCCAAGAAAGACCTGAGCTGATCCTTATTTACAGGATCCGGAGCCGATTTTGGGGAAATGCCATCTTTACTAATAGTATGTCCCAGGTAATCAACAGAAGACACCCCAAACTTACATTTTTCTTTTGTAGGAGTGAGACCACTATTTTGCAACACGCCCAATACCTCATACAGAATCTCAGAATGCTCGGATGGGTTGGATGCGAAGATCAAAATGTCGTCTTGAAAGTATAAGACGTTTTTAAATTCTTTAAAAAGATTATGCATCACTCTTTGAAAGACAGAAGATGCCGATATCAGGCCAAAGGGCATTCTCTTGTACCTGAAAGCACCCTCTGACGTGATGAAAGACGTCAAATATCTACTGTCCTTGTGTAATGCAATCTGATGGTAAGCATTAGACAAGTCCAAAGTGGAAAAAATGGATGCCCCTTTCAATTTTGTAAACATTTCATTTATGTTGGGTAATGGATGTCTATCCACCCATACATTGTCGTTCAAATCTCTTAAATCTACACAAAGTCTTACTTTGCCGTTGGGCTTGTGAGCAACAATGACCGGGGATAGCCAAACAGAAGATTCCATTTCCTCAATAACATCTAATTCACAGAATCTCTTAAGTTCGGACTTCACAGAATCTCTTAAATGTAACGGCACATTCCTTACTTTATGAACCTTTGGTAAGGCATCATCCCTAAGAATTATTTTATGCTCAAAGTTCTTTAAGAGACCTAAAACAGAAGTAGAAAACACTGAAGGAAATCTTTTCTCACACTCATGACCAAGATCAGACTCAACATTCATCACTAGGTCTGAATAACCAAGCACCTGATCAGGATGGTTGGGATCCAATTTTATCATTAAGTCCCTTTGTTGAGGCCACCCTAATAAACATGAACCATCCTTTGCCACGTAAACCTTGGAATTAATGTTTTTTCCTTTAAAACTTAGGGATGTTGTAAAAAAAAACAAGGATATCAATTGGCTTCCTCCCATACCCAAGCAATTTTACGTCAGGAGGGGATAATTTTAAACCTGGAAATTCTTTTATCCATTCTTCACCAATGAGAGTATGTTTAGCACCAGAGTCTGCCATGACATTGATATTCTTCCCCCCAATATCAACGGTACAGTATGGAGAGTCTTTATCATATTCATTAATTTCATTTACTGCAAAAAGAAATTCTTCTTCTAGATTATCATCATCAATTTCATTAACTTGTTCACAAGAATCTTTTCTCTGTACAAAATTTTTACCTTTAAACTTGTTCTTATTCTTACACATTTTGCTAAAATGACCTTTTAATCTACAATATCTGCAAAATTGTCCAATAGCTGGACATTTCCTGTCATTAGCCAGATGGTCAGGATTCCCGCACTTGAAACATGCATATTCTCTTCTCTCTTGAAATGGTTGATTCTTGCTTCTAAAAGAATTCTTCTCCTCAAAATTAGACTTTTTAATAACATTCACTTCAACAGATTTCTTTTCTGTAAGTTCCTTTACATCAAGATTCATGCTTTCAAAACGATGCGCAATATCTAAAGCTTTGTCTAAAGTTAGATCTTCTGTGTCCAAAAGTTTTCCTTGAAGTTTGATATTGGCAACTTTGTGGACCATTTGATCACGCAACATTTGATCATGAAAGGTTGAATAATTGCACTTAGACGCTAAAATCCTTAAGTCATTCATAAACAAGTCAATTGATTCACCAGGTAATTGACCCCTACTTAAGAACTTATGTCGCGACACAACCACGTTAATTTTCTTTATATACTGTTTGTCCAACTGTTTGATCGCTTCTTCAAAAACATCTATCACTTTTTCAGTAGATGTCACATTGACTGATTCAACTGGTAAATGACTCAGGATATGTCTTCCTTCAGCGCCCAAACAGTGCTTTAAAATTGCTAGTTTCCTTTTATCGGTGTAATCTTCGCCACCAATAGCTTCTATGTATGCACAAAAACCTTCTTTCCACCTCTTCCACTCTAAAATTGGTTCTCCTGGATTTGGTAGAAAAGGTGGAGGAGCAGAGAAACCTTCCATTTTTCTTTTTTTTATTTTATATTTTCATTAGTTGTTGCACAGTAAAGCTGTTTCGTTTTCGTTTTTTTTTTTATTTGAATTGCGCAGACTTTGAATCCTTAGGTTAAGTTTCGTAAAGAAAATTGGTTGTCTCTGTTATATCACGCATCCGCAATGATAAACAGTAGAAAATAGCCCAAAAGATGGCCGCCGAGCGTCAAAGTGCGTGTTGACACGCTATGATGTCACGCGCGTGCGCACCAGCTCTCGCGCTGCCAAGTTCTCGCGCTAACAACGCGCTGCTCACTCTCGCGCTCACGGGCTCCTGAGGCTCCGAAACTGCCTCAAATTCAATATTTTACTCACGGACGGGCATATCATTTCAGGAACTTCACGAAAACGTCCCGGCTCCTGTCCGTTGTTCAGCGCCGTCTTCCTGCAGGGAAACAGCAGACGACTCGTGATCCTCCTTTCTCAACGCACACTCAACGTTGCAGGTAGGGACTCCAGGCTCATACGTTTTCGTTCTTTACCCAAACGTCGCCAATGAAATGATGATTCATCGAAGAATATTCATTTAAAGAAGGGTTGTTTATTCACAGAAAGGAGATGCAGTCATTACGACGAGCCTGGGTCTAAACTGTCCTTCCTGGAATCTGGAACCCAGCAGAGTTCCCGATTCCAGGCATGACACGGCAATACCACAGATAGCATTAAAAAACCGACAGGTATCAGGATACTGATACACGTTCTTATCAATCCTTTCAGGGTTCATCAAAAAACTCAGAGAGAAGGACGGTCAGAACACAGACAAGATGAATGGGCAAGATCTAGGGCAAGATCTAGAGCCACACATCGTGCCTCGGATTATAATATCAATAAAGAAGATAAACCAAAATCAAAATCTCAATTCAAAAGAGAAGAAAGTAGCAGGTCTTTAAGCTAGACCTGCCGAGACTTAGAGCAGGGAGGACCTGACCTGGCAGTTCGGGCTGGACTGTACCCATGAGCCACGGGGTCAATACTGATTTGCATATGGTTGGGTCTAAACTGGGGTGCCATGGTGAGCAAAAAAATGATGGATTTAACCCAGATCTCTTGATTTGATCTTTATTCCATTCATCATTTGTGTGTCTTTTACTTCCTCGCCCTAAGTGTGCCAGGTATGCCCAGACGTGGGTCCCGTGCTCACTATGCTGCTGAGGGGACCGCTCGTGCTATAGACCAATCTCTTTGGTAGACTCAGCAGTAAAGATCTTGGGTAGAGTCATTCTGTATAAACTTAGGGATTGGTTAGATGGCAGAGGGGTCCTCTCTAACCTCTGATATGGATTCAGAGAGCATAGGAGCACCCTGGACCAATGTCTGAATTTACAGCTCCTTATAAGCAAATACACAGTGGCCAAATAAGGGCTTTTGTATATGGGTTTTATGGACCTCTCCTCAGCGTTTGACTTGGTAAATAGGACAAAAGTTTGGTCAATCTTGCGGGGAATAGGTATTGACCCACCACTGGTTAATGTCGTAGCAGTTTTACATCAGGATCTCTTAGTGTCAGTCAGGGTTACTCGGGAGGGAAGATGCACTAGCCACTTTAGCTCAAAGAGGGGCGTCAGGCAAGTATGTATCCTGGCACCCCTCCTTTTTACTTTATACATTATTGCCCTAGAGAAGTCCTTGGGGGGGCCACTTTCGATGTCCAGCGTATAGGAGAGTCTGTTATTCCAGTTCTCCTGTACGTGGATAATGCTGTTTTATTGGCACTTACTGGCCTTGGTCTCCAGAGGTTGCTGGACTCCTTTGGGGACTTCATGGGGTCCTTGGATCTGAAAGTAAATATTAGGAAATCGCATGTCATGGTGGCAGGGGTCCGCAGTAGGAATCCAAAGTTAAAATCCTTCTTTTGTTTTGGCGCCGAGGTGACCAAAGTCCCGTTTTTTTCATATCTCGGGGTCCTCTTTGATGAAAAAGGAAACTGGGGACCACAACAGAAGCTTAAAAGCAATGCTGTAGCTAGGTCTTCTTCATCACTCATGCTAAGCAGCTGGGGGCAAGACCAATGGAGGCACTTCTAAAAATTTACAAATCTAAATGTTTGGCCATAGCTACTTACAGTGCATCTCTATGGGGTTATACTTCCCAGGATAAGATTCAAGTGGCAGAAAATACGTTTTTAAGATCACTCCTAGCAGTTTCCCAGTCTACCCCAACCTTTTCTTTACATACAGAATTAGGTTTAGGCTACGTTACAGATCAGTTTAAAGTTGCCCCACTGATCTGTTGGTTAAAGACTTGGCTAAACGAAGAAATCGCTCTGAACCATCTGATCCTAAATGATTGTGTATATATGGATAAGGCAAATAGGGTCCCATTGCTTGTGTAAGTAAGATCGATGTTCACTAAGCTAGGGCGCCCTGAGATTTACACATCACCAGAATGTATTAAAAGAGAGGATGTAAGCGGGACAAAGAACAGTTTTTTGAATATGTTAGAAATGGAACGGGGGGTGCAGGAGTTAAAGAAACCGTGTGTTAAAGCTGATTATGTATTATTAACTACTCCCTCACTGGAACCATACCTAAAAATTGTAACTAGATCATGTCATCGCCAGCTTCTGATTAGATTTCATTTTAACTTAATTCATTTAACCCTAGGCGTTTTTCCTACATGGGGTAAACCAGAAAATTCTATCCCATGCCACTGTGATAACTTTTCTATGCAAGACACGATGCACTTTGTTATGTTTTGTGAGTATTACTCTGAGATCCTGAAACATTTTTTAGTCCCGATCTTGAGAGAGGCGGGTTTTTTACAAGTTAGGCCCGCTTTGATCTATTTGCAGATGTTAAGTACCAATCGTGATATTTATTGTGTTGCTAGTTTTTTGGTGGCTGCTGCTCGGATTAATAACAAAAGATTAGCCGCCCTCAGTATCCCTCCTGATTTTTAGCTGTTTTATAAAATTACGATGTATATCTTGGCCCTACTGTATATTTTATAATTGATTGAAAGCACTGATTTTATATATATGATATAAGTAATCAAATAAAGTGTTTTGACTGACTGACTGACACTATGCCACTGGATGCAAGCAAGCCTGGCTGATGAGGAGTGAAACCCTGAAACCGGTCCTAGGGTGTTTGTTTCCAGGCCAGGGACGACCTGGTCTGGTAGTTTGGGCTGTACTGTACCCATGAGGCACAGGGTCAAGACTGATTTGCATAGAGCTGGGTCTAAACTGGGGTGGCTTGGTGAGAAAAATATCAATGGATTTAACCCAGATCTCTTGACGGGGGAGTAATGTTTTGATTTGTTCTGCATTCCGTCCATCATTTGTGTCTTTTGCTTTCTCTGCATTTGACCAGGGTGAGCAACATAATTTTGGCGTTCGCCTTTGAGGGCTACAAATTCAACTTTATAAAATCATAAAATAGCCCACCTCAATGTCCTATTTTTGGGATACGATTTGTTAAGTGAAGTGAAAAGCCTAGCAGCTAACTTCTCAGACAAGGGTACGCTACTCCAACCTCCAAAAACTCTAAAGAACCAACAATCCATATTGGGATTCCTAAATTATGGCAGAACGTACATTTAGGATTACGCTGAAAAAGTAAAACCTTTTCCACAATTTAATCAGACCTGATTTTTCAAGTAGACATTGGATACAGGAACACACGGATATCCTTTGTTCCTTACAGGCTAACGTGATAGCTTCAAAACACCTACACACACATGTACGTACCACAAATTTGGTGATCCAGTCAATCAGGGTACACTTACCTAACCTTCAATGAAGGTGAAACAGTATCCATTGCACTTGTACACAAATGCTGAAATGCATTTTGCTTCTACAGAGAAAATTCTGATATCAATACGGACTGCTGTAGTGAGAGAAAGAGCACTGGGTCAAGGGAAACGAATCATTGGTGTGACTCCGGTATCGGCCTTAGAGGCTGTTTCAAAGGCAAGCATTCCAAACGCCAAAGCTTTACATCCGCGATGGATACAATGGGCTAATTCTCTCACTGCAACAAATGTAGAATACAAATTTAAGTCTATATTAAAAACACAAGTATTTCTGCAATACAAATAAGAATATCCTCTCCCAAATGAAATAATGCCTCTAGATCAGTATGAATACATTATTTACATTGATAGATCTGCCCAGTCTGCCATAGATAGTAAAGGACAATACAGTGAAGCTTGTGTGACTGTAAAATGATGTATGCGGGATGGCAAGTTACATCCTAGCAGTACCGTTTTACTGTGTCCAGTCTTACAATGAATATCTTCACTATTAGGGAAAAGAATTGGTTTAAAGACTCAAAAGGTTGCACAATAAAGCATTGAATGCTCTGGGGACAAGTGGCAGAGTTGAAAACAGAATGCTGAGATATCAAAAGATACACAAGCTGAGTTATCAACGTGATGGCACTCACTTTGAAGGGAATTCATTGGCTGATGAAGCCACAAAGGGGCAGTACGAACTGCTGACTTAGCTGCAATCACTCGCTCTAGCACGAGAATAGACGAACAGATAATGGCAGCTGTTATTGCTTCACTCAAAAACACCAAAGCCTTGCGGAAAGGTTTTCCACTACTGTACTCCTACATGTTACATGCTAGATGATATTCCGCATGCTCAAATTCCAGGAGTGGGGGATAGAGTAATACCGAACATGGCTCGCAGGAAGTTAAGACAGAAAGACTTATAACATTAAAAGAGTCTGCAATTCAAAGTAATGGAGTTTCCAACAATGAAATGGAACTAGTTCTACTTGAAATTGAACAACAACAAAATACAAATGAAACACAGATATCAATTTGGCCTACCACTGATATCTACATTAATACGATTCTACAGGAGATGTCTGCCAGTTCAACAAAACCTTCTGAGCTACCAAAGTTAGATCGAACTGCTTCTGGCTACTTCATCGATTTTGACACGTTTTCTCTGGATCCAAGTGAACCTGAGTCACTGCCAGCTCCAGTTTCTTGCAAAAGACAACTTCATGATTTTTATATTTTCCTAAAAAAGACATACCTAGTTTCACCATGGCTACAACTCTGGATAATAACTGGAATACTGTCCCTACCCTTTTGGATGGGTTTGGTGAGTGCCCTTTTCTTGCTTGTGAATGGGCACTATGTTCCAGAACGCTCTGCAGTATCAAATGTGAACTTGGTGCTGAAACCTCATACGTCATCTCATCATGAACAAAGATTCCTGACTGAAAAGTTTGGAATACGGTTTCATATGATGTATTTGGCCCCACTGAACTTTTAAAAATACCATATGTATTAAAAATTTCTTTAAATTATATTATCACCTTAAGTACATATTCTGAAGAATGGGATTTTAAAACTGTTAATAATATGTTGTCTGAATTAGAACACAAATGAAATGTTTGATTACTCTTCTGATTTCTAGGAAATGTACTGTTATCAATACTCTGGTCATCAATTTTTGCATTAAACGAGTGCTCCACGTAAGATTTTTGCATACCACCAATGGGAACATTGCCCAACACCACCGAAAGCCCGCATTAGGAAAGGAAGACGGAACCAGTGTCATTACCCCGTCCTAAGACCTAGCTTGAGGGCAACATGTAAGAGCGTCTTATCCGCCCTTTTTTTCATGTAGGATACTGGACTCCTGGGGATCACCATTACCTGGTACATCCCCTCACTTTACAATACTGATCACTGTTAGATAGACGCTTTTTTTATTTTTTATATCAGTTTTATTTTCTTGATGAAGAATAGAACCTAGGTTTATACGTACACAGCGTTAAGCCCACAACCCATGCAGGGCCGGCCGCGTTTCATTCAAGTGCCTTCCAGAATATAAAAAGGCATTGGTAAACTAGTTGGAACACAGCATGTCGCCTACAACCCTTGTTGGGCCGGCCACATGACACAGTGTGTATATATAGCAATATTAGAGTGCTGTGGGAAGTCTCAGGACCTGTTTAAAAGAAATAACATTGTGAACACGAGGAAGAGGCCCATATAAAAGTGGATAGCGGTAGATGGACAGAAAAGGGTCAAAAAAGAAAGAGGAGATAGTAGAAAGGCGAGGTACATAGTAACTAGGGCGGTTGGATGGACTGACGGGAAGTGGTGCCTGGTGGTGCCTGGTGTTGCGAGTGGAGGCCTTGATGTTTGTTGAAAGGAGTGGTGTGCAGGATTGTTCTAATTATGTGAGGGGCCTGTTGGGATCTGGTGGGAGTATACCATCTTCAAAGAGTCGTAGCATTCTAAGTTTGGAGGGCAGGTAACGCGCATGTTCTATTTTACAGTGGTATTTAATTAAGGGTCGCCAAACGACCATGAAGCGGGTGTCACTTGATTGCAGTCGCGCTGTTAAAAATATTCCATGGTTATTACATACCATTAGCGCATGAACTAAGCGACAATTGGGGGAGTCACTGCTTTTTTCCAATATATTGCTATAAGTTGTTTAGCTGCCCCGAGCATGTGAAGTGCTATAATCCAATCGCTGCGGGTGAGCGTTTTTATTTTATCAGGTTTAAGGCCCAAAAGGATCGTGGTTGCGGACTCAGGCAGAGGGAAGCACAGTACCATCCTTAATATGACTAAGGACTTCCTTCCAGAGCAGGGTCAGGAGCGGACAAACCCACCATATGTGAGTGAAGTCTTCAGATGCATTCAAACACCTCCAGCACGAGGGGGACGTGGTAGGGAACATTTTGTGCAGTCGAGCGGGCGTGTAATAACATTGTCATAATTTGATATGCATTTTCAAATTAAAGTGAACGTTCCACCCTTAGGTGGATTGCTTTATAGAATTTCCTGATACTCAACCGCCCTTACATCTGCAAGTGATATCATTGTTTGCCCTGAGGAAGTCATTGGGTGATGCCCCTTGACGAAACACGTGTTGGCGTTTGGCTGTTGTATAAAATATCAGGACTGTACTGCTGTATCGACAAGTCTTCGTGAGCATCTGGAAGAGAAATAAAATAAGGACTTTTTTTGCAAACTTGGATACATGGATATGGACTTTCATTGTTTGAATTGACATCATCTGTAAACTTAACAGATACACTCTTATACTTTTGTGCTCAGGGAACTCTGTAAAACCTCTTCTAATAGTTGCACTTCTAGTAGTGGAACAGAACAATCACCACCATCACCAAAGGAATAAAGTATAATAAAACCAGTTGAATACAGTACAACCTGTAACAACCATGGACATTACCCCGCCATATCACGTTAGCTACCGTGAATTCTGTGGAGGAAAATGTTACATCATTAATGCTGTGTTAGATGTGTCAGTCACATATGCAAAGTGTAACACCCAAATACAATTTTATACGAAAAAGTAAATGAATAGATTGCTCACCCTTACTGGTAGGGGAAAGGACCTTACCTCACCTGGACCATGCTCAGGTATATAAGAGGCTCCGCACTACAAAGACATAAGGAGGAAAACAGAAAGGTAGCACAATAAAGCAACAGATTATGAGCTTTTAGTAATGCCCAAATATCATTCCTGTAAAAGAGTTTCCCTACATCTAGAGGAAAACATGTGAGGAAGGTCAACCTAAGACTGAATGGGCCAGACCTCAAAACAACTCAGAAAATTCACTCTGACACCAAACTGTTGGAGGTACAAAATGTCCTATGCCACCCAGTTTAAAATAACTTGAAAAAAGCGCCAAGACTAACAACTTAGTATCTATATAGTATTCATAGTATACATATTCTTGTTAACTCACCTTTCCGTCTGTACCTCAAGCTACTTTCTGAGGCTTGGGGGAGGCACCGACGTCTAGGTGATCTCCTATTTTATAGTCCTGTGGGGGTTTGTTAGACTAGTAACCCTCTGCTTAGTTAATCTATGCTGCCACCTAGCAATACTGTGTCAATATGTCTTAAATCCTCCCACTCCTTGTATTGTGAGAAAAGGAAGGGGGTATCAAGAAGCAGCTTTTAAGTGTACTTAAAAAGTGTATTTTGATAAGGGAACCAAGCGCACTACTTTGCGCTCGAAAAAACGCGAGATCCTGCGTTAAAAACTACTCAATGATGTAATCGCGGCCATTTTAGTAGTTCGAAAAGCTCTGTATTGTTACTTCACCTGGCACCACACTCCGCTGGTCTTATAAGTGAGGCACAGGTTGTTTGTAGAGTATCACAAAGGTCTGTCTTGCAAACCTATCCTAAATAATAACGGTACTAATCCGAGCGTGTTGCTCCGCGCTCGAAATCGCGCTCGAAATAGCGCGAGACAAGGAATTTGAAACTACCGTGTGAGGTCATATCGGCCATGTTAGTAGTTCAGTCATCGGTCTGTTTCTAATATAGCCCAAAGAACTACCTGCAATTATCTTATTGAGGAAGACAGAAGTTTTATAAAAAGATGTCTCTTGGGTATTGTTGGTGTTATGGGGTATCGCGAGAAACATGCATTGCAAGATACAATCAGAGCGTCCTGCTCAGCGCTCAGAGATAACGCTCGAAATAGCGTGAGACCATGTTTTCAAAACTACCCAATGAGATCATATCGGCCATATTGGTAGTCCAGCCATCGGTCTGTATCTAATATAGCCCAGGGAACTACATACAATTCTCTTTTTGAGGAAGACCGAAGTTTTTATAAAAGGATGTGTCTTGAGTATTGCTCGCGTTCTGGGACAGCGCGAGAGACATGCATTGAAAAATACTGAAAAATACTCTCTGATTGACAGAAGGACCCATACACGTTATACTATAGGTCGAATTAACATAGTTCTCACTGGCTATAATTCAAAAATCTTATGGGAACAACACCATGATAATGGTTATTTGCTATGTTATATCATAATCCAAAGCCTAGCGTGTTCAGTTAGTGAAATAGATAGCAACAATTTATAAGCACATCCCAAGTCACAGTTGATATACAATAGGGATAATCTTAATGGAACATCCCCAGTGCTTGGTATTAGATAATAGCATAGACCAGTGATTCTATCTCCAATCACGACTATGGTGACCATGTGGGGTAAGGCTGTGTTGGTACTTTCATCTGTTTAATGCCTAACCCGATCGCTATAGAAGGGTCCAGGGAATATCATCATTTAATCCCCCTTATCAGACTGAAGCTTATAAATCCACTTTTGTTCCTTGGAAAAAAGGTACCCCGACACATCGCTGATGTGGCCGGGGATGTATGGCTTCTCCAAGACAGTCCATTGAAAATCCGTTCCAAGAAATGTCTGGTAAGTTTGGTGTGACTTTTTTTGCACAGGAAAGAGCTCTTATGCTCTAACATTCTTGTCCGGACTTTTCGAGTGGTCATGCCCACATATCGTGTGGAGCAGGGGCATGTCAGCATGTAAATTAAATTGGTACTATTACAATTGCTGAAATTGCGCTGTAGCCAAGGTCTATTTGTGCCTATGTCTATCTCCCTAGTGTGTTTAGTCTGTGGACAAATCGAGCAGGTTCCACATGAGTGGTGCCCAACCACAGGAGGAAGATTCCATAGGGTTTTGCCAAGTTTCTTAGGGGTCTCTTTGGGGCGTGTATGTACAAGCCGATCTCGGATATTACTGGACCTTTTGAACGCAAACAAAGGTTGCGCTATTTTTTCTTTACCATGGTTCAAAAGGCGCCAGTGTCTTCTTACAATTTTTTGAATGGCGTTGCTTCTGGTGTTGAAGGTACAC
Source organism: Lissotriton vulgaris (assembly GCF_964263255.1). Classification (NCBI taxonomy): domain Eukaryota; kingdom Metazoa; phylum Chordata; class Amphibia; order Caudata; family Salamandridae; genus Lissotriton; species Lissotriton vulgaris. The sequence continues at coordinate 310,367 of NW_028245914.1, read as the reverse complement.
ACAAATGTGAGTCTTTCCAACGGTGGTTTAGAAATAGGGGCTTCAAGGAGAGCCTCCCTGTTATTGTTCAACGCTCTTTTCCTTGATCTTTTGATAAGCGTGTTGGGGTAATGCCTATCCCTTAGCTGTACACAAAGATTGCTCGCATGCATATCGAAGTCCTCTCTTTTGGAGCAGTTCTACGAACACGTAGGAACTGGCCATAGGGTAGATTTTGGCGCAGGGACTTAGGATGATAACTCTCATACAAGAGGAGCGAGTTTCGGGCCATCGGTTTCTTGTAAAGCTCACTCTGCAGACCTGCAGGAGTGACATAAATGGATAGATCCAGGAATGCAATTCTATCTTTATGCGCTTCCATGGTAAATCTAAGAAACTGGTTTCTACTATTTAGCCATTGATGAAATTCTTTGACTGAATCTAGCGTGCCTCTCCACACCACCAACACGTCGTCAATATAACGCTTCCACCACCTAATAGAGGTGTGGAAGCGGTTGGTGGGTGTCAGTACGTGTTGTTGTTCGAACTGGGGCACGTATAAATTCGCCAAGCCCAGAGTCCGTCATGGGGAAGAGAGACCAGATCCCGAGGACGGCCAGGCAGGAAACCATCGATAGCTATGCTACGACGCGATCCCAAAGGCAGATGGCCCCCACGCCACTGGGCATGCGCACGTACACAACCATAATTATGGAGGCGATCCAAGCCTCGAGGGCTGATATCTAAAACTCTAGAACGGCACTTGAGACAAAAATAGGCGAGGTGGGTTCGGAGGTCCTCTTGTTGCATCAGGACTTCCGGAATCTACCGGAGAGAGTGACGGCCACTGAGACCAGAATTGGAGAATCAAAGGACTCCCTTACTACACTCAAGAGAGATGGCAGAGCTACAGGCGTCGCACAAACAGCTGCTGTGGAGAGTGGATGATGCCGAAAACAGGGCAAGGCGCAACAACCTCCGCTTCGTAGGATTTAGAGAGGGCATTGAGAAGACCGACGTAGCAGCATTTCTTCGCGTCTGGCTATCATCAACATTTCCACAGGCCAAATTCTCGAACTGCTTTATCATAGAAAGGGCGCACAGAGCTCTGCTCATGAAACCTCCGGAGGGGGCAAGGCCGCGGCCGAACATTGCCCGTTTTCTTAACTTTGCAGACATAGACCTAGTTTTGAGAGAGGCAAGGAAAAAAGGGGAACTCAGACTGGAAAATGCAAATATCATGATATTCCCGGACTATAGCCAAGATGTGCAGAAACAGCGCCGCTCTTATGACTCAGTCAAGGCAAAATTGCGGGAAATGCATATATCCTACATGTTGCTCTTTCCGGCAAAACTGAAGGACTTGTACAAGGGTAGATCACACTTCTTCAGCCGCCCTGAGGAGGCCTGGCAGTGGTTGGAAGAACGACCCCTGATCCATGGAGCAGAGGAAGAGGGACGCAGAGCTCGCTTCGAAATAGCGGCAGCCAACTTCTGGAGGAGCCCGCTTAAGACGCAACGGTCCCACATTACAAGGATGAAACGCCATACATCCTCTCCACAGGACTCGGAGCGTACTGCGGCGACCGGAGGAGAACGGAACCGGAAGGCAACCACGGAGTAGAATTCGACACCAGGAAACAGATTCAGCAGCTTGGCCCACCACAATGTCGAGGAGTTGGAGAATGTGGCAAATTAACATTTGTCAGACCTGGAAGATTCGACAGAGCATTCGCTGCATCCCTTGGTCGCGGCGATCCGAGAGATGGAACAGGGGGCTACAGGAGGTGTGGAAGAGCGTGAACTGGACACACAAGATTCACAATCGTGAGGAAGTCTGGAACTGGTATCCGGAAACGCAGTACACCATTGCCGAGGACACGCAATTTACGACCGCTATTTTCTGAACACCGTTTGACACTGTTGTTCTCTGACGGGTGGGGAAGGTGGGGAGGGGATGGCGGGGGTTGGGGATGTTCGACCAGTTTGCAGGGAGAGACAGTGGCGTAACACAAGCCCCCGCAGACCCCGCCTTGCGGGGGGGCCTCGCCCTCCTGGGGGCCCCGGCCGAGCCCCTCCTCACGTCACTCAGCAGTACAATACAATACGCTGTAGGCTGAGGCAGTGCGCTGGCCTCGGCAGGCAGGGGCCCCTGCGAGTATTTGAGATGGTGCGGGCGGGGCCCGCCCCCCCCCTGGGAGGCTGGCTGGGAATCTTTTAAATGGTGCGGCCGGGCCCCGGCCAGGGCCACCCTGAGTCTAGTGTTCAAATTGGTGCGTGCGGGGCCCCGGCCGGGCCCGAGTCTTCGATGGCCTGGGGGGCCGGGGCCCCGGCAGGGGCCCGAGAGCAAGTCCGAAATGGTGCGGGGGGGGGGCCCGGCCGTGGCCCCCGTCACCCAGTGAGTGTCTTTAGGACTGGACTGGCGGAAAGTGAAAGAATGAAAGGCCTGTCCCGTGGCCCACCGCCATTTCATAGAATCGGGCGGGCTTAGACTAAGATAACAAAAAGTCACTTTTTAGGTTTTGCCTCGCCAAAAAGATGCGCTCTGCGCATCTTTTTTGCGCAGCAAAAACCTAATGAGAACTGTAGTGTGGCTTTGGCTCGGCCCTCGTCATTCATTGGCTGGCTCCGTAAATGGAGCCTTGCCATTGGACGAGGGGCCTGTCCGTCAATGCCGGACCAGACACGGGGGCGTTCCCGACATTCTTTGGCTTTTGGCGACGTCACGCTACGTCAGCCAAAAGCCCTCGGGAACGCCCCCGAATCTGGTAAGGCACTAATGGCACCCCGAGCGCTCTGCCGCCTCCTACTACGGCGGCCCCCCTGATTGACGCCGCTGCCCGGGGCCGTGAATAACTTTAGGACCTCGCCGGGGCACAGGAGAGCAATAACGAAGGAGCTGCCCTCCCATTGGCTGAGGCGGTCGAGCCCCCTCAGTGCCGCCGCGCTAGGAGTGGTTCTCGAGCCGCCCACGTCATCGCTGGAGCCGCGCATCCATTGGCTACAGCCATTAGTGTAATAAAAAACAGGCTGAGAATAATGAATGCGGTTCGTCCTCGGTGCTCCTGACACGACGTTGCCATCTCTGAGGTCAGGGGTCGCAGTGGCAGTACCAGGGTTTGCAGGGAGCAAGCCAGGGATCAAATCTGCGACCCCTAAATGACTTCATGGATCGAACTCTTCCCTACTCTTGCTTCTCGCTTCTCTCTCCCACCCAAGAAATGTATACTTCGCTCTTGCCTTAACCTGTCTGTCGTTCTTTCTTTCTTTCGACCGCTGTTCCTGTTAGATCTACCTTCCAAGCCTTGCAGCGCCTCCTTCCCTCTTCCTTTACGCTCTCAGCCCCGCCTTGGGCTTTCTATCCCAGACCCCGGCTCCCTCTCTTCCAAGCACGATGTGTGCCGGGGGTTGTTCTCTCTTGCAAAGTTCTGTTCCCCCAGTGCCCCTCGTCTCCATTTACCAGTTACAGACCCTCTCCCGTCTCCCTCTCATCTGATTCTCTTGACCCTTCCCTCTCTTTCCGCGTTGAACACAGCAGACCCACCTGATTGGACAAGAGATAGCCCAGCTCCACCTTTAACAGGTAGACGCTAGAACTACCGCACTACAACTCCCGGCATGCCCGCCTAATCGCTTTATAGCATGATCTGTAGTACAGGCCTTCTGGGAGATGATGTTCAGAAACGAGATACCTTTCCCTCAAGCAATTTTCAGAACAGGGGCATTGGATTACAGTCTCCCAGACAGACCTCAGTGGAAACGGTGCTATCTGAGCTTCACTCCGTTTGACGTCAAAGAGGATCTCATTGGGGACAGGGGAAACGTTCACAGGTAAGGGGGTAATGTGAGAAGAGGGTGGTCATATAGGCGAGGGGTTTTATTTTCATCCCTGCACAGTGCACGCCCTATGCTCGTGCTGTGCAAGGAAGCGATCCACCCCTTAGTCCGTTTCACAGACCTCTTTGTGTTTTAGTGTACAGTACAGGTGTGTTTATTTAAAACTAACCAGTGCTGGGAGCCGGAGCACGCGGCGCCTGGTGCTCTTGCCTAGGGTATTAATCTTCACTATCATCCAGTTGTGGTTTTTTAGCAATTACACTGTATCACGTGCAAAAAAAGTGTCTTTTGAATTACTTGTCTTTAGAAGTGCAGGAGAAAACCAGGTGGAGTATATTTTCACTTAAGTAATAGGTGCAAGCTTTCTGAAACAAACTTTTTAAAGTATGCTTTGAATTAGTTGCTAAAGGTTCCTATGTTATCTTTGTCCAAAGGAGTCATTCTTCTATTTTATCACAAGCACTTTGAAAACTGGAGCTGTTTTTGTGCTTTCTTACAATGTTAAAAGCGAAACTACAGGTCCCAGCATTCTACCAACCTTTGGCTAAAACGATCGGACTGAATGAAGGCGTCACACATGACAGATATTGGTATAGGGCAAACGTGGCATTTATGCTTTTAATAGCATATTTCAAAACAATATGTTAAAAGCTCATTCCTGATGGCACACATGAGCTGGGAAAGTTGCTGTAAAGAATTCAAGTGCCTAGAAACCCTTGTTGCACTCCATCACGCAACCTGTTCACTGTGTGCGCTGGATGGGCCACCAGGAGACATTCACGGGTGCTTTGTGTAGGGTGACCTTATTAATCTTAAAATTATTATTAGGCGCTCAAAGAACATACTTTTTCACCAGTTTCTTTTTTATTTCTGTTGCGCATTTTGATAATTACGGTAAATTCTAAAGCGTTTCTGTGTATTCGTTTTTCGGTAGGCACTGAGTGAGCCCGAGGTATAATCACTGATTCCCCGATGCCCACGCTGTGTGATCCCGGGCAAATAAATTTCCCCCATCCGTCCCCGCTTTCATCAGGGTGGCGAATGGAGTATAAAAAAAGGTGGCACTTTGGGTGCACAAGTTTTGTTTCCGTAATTCACCTGCGCTGCCGCTGCGAGGGAGGCGGGTTGGGAGCGGTCACCCCCGTGCCTGGAGTGTTGGAATGTGCGCCAAGTGCGGTTGCGTCAGCTGGGGTTCGAGCAGGAGATGAAAGCAATGCATGACTAGGGAAGGGAATGCCACGACATGATTCCAGACTGTACACTTCGTTTTTTTTCCCCACCAACAATTATTCGCAGCGAACTCCCAGCCAGCCCCCACGCTCGCTGCCTCCTTTCATCTCCTCGTTAGGTTTTGCCTCGCCAAAAAGATGCGCTCTGCGCATCTTTTTTGCGCAGCAAAAACCTAATGAGAACTGTAGTGTGGCTTTGGCTCGGCCCTCGTCATTCATTGGCTGGCTCCGTAAATGGAGCCTTGCCATTGGACGAGGGGCCTGTCCGTCAATGCCGGACCAGACACGGGGGCGTTCCCGACATTCTTTGGCTTTTGGCGACGTCACGCTACGTCAGCCAAAAGCCCTCGGGAACGCCCCCGAATCTGGTAAGGCACTAATGGCACCCCGAGCGCTCTGCCGCCTCCTACTACGGCGGCCCCCCTGATTGACGCTGCTGCCCGGGGCCGTGAATAACTTTAGGACCTCGCCGGGGCACAGGAGAGCAATAACGAAGGAGCTGCCCTCCCATTGGCTGAGGCGGTCGAGCCCCCTCAGTGCCGCCGCGCTAGGAGTGGTTCTCGAGCCGCCCACGTCATCGCTGGAGCCGCGCATCCATTGGCTACAGCCTCGAAGAAGGACCAACAGCGATCACCTTTACAGAAGGAGCGCTCCGACATCACAGTCGACCCTAGTTTCTTCTTGCTGCAATCCATAGGAGTGGATTTTTTTCTTTTTGAGGATTTCCATGAAGGAAGCATTATTTGGTAAGGAAGGGTTCACCCCTTACACAGGCGATCATCAATCACAGACCTGTTTTGCCCCGTTGGGCGAACCTCCGGATGATGTTAGTAGCAGGCTCGCCTTTAGAATGACACCTACTATGCTGACACTACATAAAATCAACCTGATGAGAAATGCCTCCAGATCCCTCATGTGAGGATTGTGCTGGAGTCAGGAAATCCCGGGTCACTGGCGCGCGACATTCGCCCCTCTGTACTCCAGCAGACAACAGCCACTGTTGCATGTGTGACCGTGTGCTGTGGTGGAGTCGAGCGTCGCAGCGAGGCTGTGGCAGGCGCCGTGTGTGACGGGGGTGTTCCTTGCCCTCAGAGTGAGCTGGCAACACAAGTGCCCCTTGTTTCCAGGCGCCATTTTGTGCTCCTGTGTCCTGGGCAGAGTGTGAGAGGGGTTATTGAAGAGGAGCCGGGCTGCTGGCGGGCCGGGGCAGCGAGGCTGCACCCACCGTGCGTGCAGCGAGGAGGGGGGCTCTGGGAACCCACCCCGGCCCACGCACACCGGCTTTTTGTGGCATCGCAGATACTTGCGGAATTCCTGGAGCAGCAGTAAACCCCGTCCCCTGCACTTCCCTTGTGCAGTTATCACTGGTCCTTTCAAAGACACTTAGGACTTCAAGGGAACGGTAACGCTTTGTCCTAATGTTCTGCTCGCCTCCCTCTGGGTGGGGCCCGGGGGCCACCAGGCCAATTAAGGAACCAATAAAATTTGAGCTCTAAAGCTGTTCTCCGTCAGGTGTGAGTGACTTACTGCAGATGTGTTTCTTTTTATATTTTTCCAGTTTTTTTGTTGTTCAGCTTGCACTGCAAAAACGTGTTGGTTTCTTAGCGCTTCATCAGTGAGGTCTGCTTGGCAGAGTGACGTAGGGGCTAGATTGTAGGCACACCGCCCCACCTTACGAGAGGTAAGTGAACAAGCATCATCAACACTGAACGGCAATGATGAAAACGTCACAGTGTAAATAAAACCGCCTGAGTGTTTGATTCAGATGCTCCGTCCATCACGACCACCTTTTGTACCGCGTTCTGCATTTGAGGCATTTTTTTTTCTTTTTTGGGGCATTTTTCTATAGCCCAAACTCGACCCACCTGAACGTATTGGAGAGTTTTGTAATTTCAATAAGCTTTACTGTTTTATTACACACAGGAGATTTAGTAATGTTACCATAATCCCAAAATGTTGAGCCGAGGCTTGAACCGGGATCCCCTACTCCAAAGTCTGCAACTTGAAGCACTGTCTTAATGAAGCCCGTATTTGACCACCTGTAGAACTAAAACGAAAGACTGGATTCAAACATTGAGCGACCAGAGGAACTTTTAACTAAGAAAGTTTAGTACACTGCACTTCGGGTTAGATAAAACTACTTAAGCATTCTGAATTAGTATGCATTTTGTTAGGATGTTCATTTTTTTTTTTTAGAATGAAGAAAACGCTGTTTAGGTATGGCCATCTGTGTAACAACCAATACTCTATCACAACATTCAGAAAAGCACTCAAGATCTGGCTCTATGACCTCCGCAGGGTCCTAGCGCCTGGCTACCCTCACGTGTGATTGGTCACGCTCTACAAATCCTGATTGATTGGACTAATACAAGTGGGTAAAATGAAAATGTAATTTGTCTTAGTGGAGGTCGACACCTTAAGGTGTAAATCCAGATGTTCTTTTTTTTTTTAACCAATATTTTGAGAACCAGAACAAAAAAGCTGGGTTTTATATGTCTGGTCGTGGTGGCAGGAAACCGCAGCGTACTTGTCGCCTAGGCAGTGAAGTCTGGATTTATCTCGGTTGCTGAACGCTCAAATGTGGAAGAGGCTCAGTCTGCAGAGAAGAGCAGAAACCCCGTGTGAAATTGCCCCGGCGCAACGCCGTGTCATTTCTGCTGAAAACTCGTGAAAGCCGTCAAGAGTCCCCAGATAAACCCTACGTGTGCAGTAATGGGCTGGCTTCAAGTCCATATCAGATCTAACAGCCTCACAGTTATGTCCCTTAATCCCAAAAGAGTATACTTTACGTCGAGGCAAGCCAGTAGGTCGCAACTATGTGAGAACTATTGGTTTTGATCCATGTTGCACAGCAACATGACTGAAAACAAAGAAAAGAACTGCACCTTGGTTCGGCCATTGTTGACTGCTTCATAGCTTTTTAAAAACATGTATACTATTCAGCCAAGTTGGGTTGTTGTACTACATGGTTAAAAAAAAAACATGTGAGACATTTTTGCTTTGCCAATGTTTGTTTTCACATGCTGCACTAATCAGCGTAGTTAGTTGAGGCGTGTGAGTAATCGGGTTCTGACAGGTTCAGGGGCTCGGGGCCATGTCCACCCTCCTGAGTTTTGCTTCTATCTTCGTTTTCTTGAATACACGTTAAGTTACAAATTATAACTTTATAGCTAGTGCCTATTATCGCACTGAGCTACCTCACTCTGCCGCCCCTCATGCCCACACCTCGCTGCCCTTTCCATCAACCTGCACCTCTTTTGCTCAAAGAATGAGCAAGCCACGTGGCAGTGCCTGCAAAGAGGCCACGGGATCGCATGGGCTCGGCTTTGGGGGTAGATTGCTGTAAATCTTTTTGCATGTCTTTGTAGGGCGGTGTCGGGTGCATCACGTCTTGTTTTCCTGCATCGAAGCCTCTGTTATTCAGTCCTTTGCCAGCGGTGCCTCGGCACCAGCTAATCAGAAGTGATCTTGTGATGTAAAGTTGTAAGTAGGCCCTCCTTCGAGGGGTGTGTCGAAAGTACTCGCCCCAGACAACAATGGGCTTATTTGACAGTGAGGGAAGGACCCCTCCCCTGTGCCCGTTGTTAGGTTAATCTGCCCCTGCCCCAGATGGCTGCACACAATGGCGGCGGCTGGGCTGTTGGTAAATGCAGATGGTGCCCGGTGGGGTGGTGCTGCTGCGCACCGGGCCAGTAGGACTGTGAACTGGAGGGGTGCTCCGGAGCGAATTGCTGCCTGGTAGGTACGTAGTGTTTAAAATTTGACCGTGAACGTTTGCGGAGGGGCATTCCTTGTGTACGGCGGCCGTCGGCTCCTGTCTGGAGGCCTGGTGTGCACAGTGAGGGAGGGTCGCCGTGTCCTTGACCCTCCCTGTGCCTGGCTACCCTTTGCCCCTCCCTCGGCTGATGTGCCCCGAAGCCGCTCCATCTGCTGCCGGAGCCCCCAGTGTCTGATGCGCTTATCCGTCTGGTACTCTTCCCCCCCCCCCCCCCCTCCCTCCCAGCCTAGTCTGTTATCGTTTCCCCCATGCGTGTGGTAGCTCGGCCTGTCCCTCATGGGGTTTCCTCCATTCCCTGGTGGTTCGGACCCTCTCTCTCTTCTCTGTTTCCTCCATGCCCATGGTGGCTGGAGCTTCCCTCTCCTGTGGTTTCCTCCATGCTTGTGGGGTCTTGGACTCCCCTCTCTCCTGTGGTTTTATCAATGTGAGTGATGGCTGGGACTGTTCCTCCTCCCCCCACATCTCCTGTGGTTTCCTCTATGTAATGGCTCGAGCTACCCTCCTTCCTTTGGTTTCTTGTGGTTGCCGGTGCTCCCCTTGGGTTTCCTCAATCGGTGAGGTGGCTGGGACTCCCTCTCTTGTTGCTTCCTCTATGCGTGTGGTGGTTGGGACTCCCGTCAGTTCTAGTGTTTACTCCAGACGTGTGGTACCTCACACCCTAGATCTAGCCGGTGTTAGAGTTTTTGGCTTCGCAGTACAAAATGCAGGTTGTGTGGCTACCATTCTGAGAATCTGAGATGCAGTGAGTACAGACATCGGTCAGGTGGAGAGAGTGTAATGTGCAATGAGAGAACCCTCCAAGGTTGCATTGCTTGCATGCATTTGTCTAATGTGTGAACCTGAGGTGAAGTGAGTGTCACTCTTGGGAGCAGTGAGTGTGAATCTGAGGGGTGGTGAGTGTGACTCTGAGGTCCAGTGAGTGTGACTCTTAATCGCACTGAATGTGAATTTGATGGGCAGTGAGTGTGACCCTGAGGTGGAGTGAGTGTCACTCTTAGGAGCAGTGAGTGTAAATCTGAGGGACGGTGAGTGTGAATCTGATGGGCAGTGAATGTGAATTTTTGGGGCAATGAGAGTAAATCTGAGGGACAATGAGTGTGACTCTGAAGAGTGTGATTCTGAGGTAGAGTGAGTGTAAATATGAGGAGCAGTGAGTGTGACTCTGTTCATGTTTTATTTGTTCATGTTTTATGATTGCCAACCCTTTAAGCTTGGTAATCACTCTTGTTTGACACCGAGCTGCCCTGAAAAGTGTGATGCACACATTTGTAATATTGCTGCACTTCTTGAGAGAATGTTTTTGCAAAAGTAAACCTTCTTTTCTACCTACGGCGTTTATCCTATTGGGATTTCTGCAGAGAGGTGGGTTTGATCCCAAATGCAGCTACATTTCAAGTATTGAAGACTCGTTACTTATTTTTCACTGAGGCACTCATTTCTTTTTAGTTGGAAGGGGAATGCTTAGCCAATATGTCTTGGTCTGAGGATGACGACAAATGTGGTATTTTGTGCAGTCAAATGCAGGGACTGGGCAAGTATTGCGGTCTATCCGGGGTGCTTGTGACTGCTATAATTTTACAATAAGTAAGAATCTTTCTGTGGGCTTGGACATAACTAACATTATGCCCGAAGAGGGGCTGATTTTGTTACCCATTTTTTTGTTGGACTTTTTTTTATAGCCCCATGCATTAAAATCAAGTAGATGAACTTGTGTGTCTTCTGTTGATGCAGCTAAAAGTGGACAAAATTCTCAGCTATATTTTTGGTATATAGCGCGGATGCTACCCGAAGGTGTCGGAGCGCGTCACAATAGGAAGAGTAATGATACATGAGGAGAAAATTACAAGAGAAAAAATACGAAAGAAAACGATAAGTTACATGAGGCAAAAGTGACAATTGTGAGCACACAAAATACAAGAGGTAGCAAACGGTACATTACAGGAGGAAAAAGTGACGTGTTCAAGTTACAAAGGCGTACAAAGTACAAGTAGAGGTATAATACTGCAATAAATGGCAGACACTCAAGCACAAGAAGAAACGTAACGTAGGCAATGGTGGCACTTTGGCAAGTATCTAAAGCAAACAAAATGAGGTCTCGGGAACGCTCCTACCCCCAGGGAAAGGAGAAGGAGGGCGTTGGATGAGGCCGGGGGAGGAGGGGGGGGACATTCCAACACCCCCCCCCCCCCGAAAAAAGGAGTGTAGTTCCAGGACGGTGATACTCGCCACATCTAATGCAGACAGGAACCAAAAATAAACTGCGGGCACTTATAATGTCCCTAGCATCTTCAGGGATGACGGCAGACTATATAATACAATATATCCAATGCCGAATATGTTCATACTGCAGAGGGCCACGGAGGTGCTTCGGTACAAGCGATTCCTATTCCCAGTCACGTTTTACACATAATTCAAAGAAGTTAGAAAAGACCATTTGTCAAAAGCAATACCAAAAGCTCAAACTTTAACAAAGGCAAAACCATTGCATTGTAAATGCTTGTTGTTATTTTAGTCTAAGCCCGCCTGATTCCATGAAATGGCGGTGGGCCGCGGGACAGGCCTTTCATTCTTTCACTTTCTGTTTCGCGCTTCCGCCGCCGCGTATGCGCGTGGGCACTAGGGCTGGCTGCTGCTGAGCGGTTGTGAGCAATGCCAGGCAGCCCCAGGGCACGCACAACACCTCATGCGCCAGCGCCGGGTCAATAAGCAGTAAGCACTCTGGTGTGGCGTGTGCGTGGCATCAGGGGCGCGGCGGCGCGCATAGCCATAATTTAAGAAGAAGTGAACTTCCCATCTCTTCGATTCCTAATCCTTCTAAGACAAAGAAAGCAGCCAGGCCCGCCCACGCTCAGCCTGTCAGATTTCCGAATCCATTCCGAAATCCGAAGACCGAAGTAAGTAGTTTTACTATGACCCGGTCCCGGCTTCAAGGAGGTGCATGGATTGCGAACTGCAGGCCTTGGTTTTGAACATTGTTTTTTCCTCAGTCTAGTTATTCATGGTTACCGGGCCACGGTGTTAACGAGAAAGAAAGAAACACCCATCGATAACCAGGCCTGATAAATTTGCACGTTACCTTTTGCAGGTGGGGATCAATATTCGAACTGCCGAAAGCAGCTTTTTTTTACTGTCACTATAACCTGCAGGAACGATAACACATGTTTACACAATTACTGCATAGGGGTATTGCTCTGCGCAGCTGTAATTGTGCAGTCGTTTTCCTCGTGTCTCCTGCTATTCTCAAATGAAAGCAGTTTAAAACAACAAGGTCCTCAATTATCCTTTTTTAAACGAATATTATTATCCCTGCTGGTTGAACTTGTGCCTTATGTTTTAATGCTTTTGTAACGCACAGATGTTAAAACATTTACAGTATACGTGACGTCAAATGCATTACACAGCTAATTTTGAGTAACAGTTTGTATTTGCATAACAACGCTTTGCTGCTTTTATCCATACCTGTGTGTAAGTGAATGTGTCTCATCTTCTTGTTCATATCAAAGTTAAAATATAACCTAAAACGTTTACCTGGTGTGAAATGCGTTGCACAGCTGTTTTTTTTTGGCCTGGGTGTGTATTTCGGTTTCCTTTCCTGCTGCCTATCGGTTAACAGTTACCTACTTTCTGATCGATATTAAAGCCAAATATGTATCCCTTAAAAAAAGCATTATTTCTTTTGTCTAAAGCGACACCCAATCTTTTTATTTCGGCTATGGTAAATGCATCCCGAGTGTTGCACATCTCTTCTCTTTGTGACGTACTTATGTAATGTAAGATTATTTCAAATCATAGTATTCACATCGTGGTTTAAAAATTAATTTCATATATTCATCCTTTGACGTTTCATTGTCTTTGCCGGCAGTTTTATTTCATTGGAACACCAGATTGGAATTACAACGGCAGTTTTTGCATTGGTTTCCTGAGAATGCCTGCTCATGAATAACGACACATTAGTATTTAAAATGAGTCCGCACACTGTTTACTGTGACATTCCTGGGTATTGTTCGTTAATTATTTACAATACATAGCAAAAGTGCACGTATTGGCAATTGTACCTAGCATAGAGAGTCTGCGTCTTTGGGTGGTCAGATCGGCTCACACTTTGGTCCTGGTGTGCAGAACACACGCTCCACTCCACTTTATTCCCCTTTACATACTGAAAACTCTGATTTGGGTGTCACGACTTTATCTGATACTATATGCATCAGGTGTGTGTGTTCTGTTTTAATTTTTTTTGAGGCAGAGATAGTGAGAAAGTATAGTTGTTTTTGTAATAGACCGGAGAGAAAATCCAAAAAGAAATAAAAACTATGCCTCTAAGCACCTGTGTCGCTCTTTATTCAATGGGAATGCCTCGGGCATTTAATTGTTTGGGTTGAACATCTGTGACATTATAGAAGTGGGCCAGTCCTATTCAAGTCAGTGTTGACCCGCCTCATAAGGAGGGGCTTTGCGGCCCTCCACATTAGTCACTGTCACTCACTCCGACCGTCACCGACCGCGGGGCTGCTGCCTGCCTCCAGGGGACAGGGTCCAACTTTGCCATCACTTGTCCGTCCTGCTCCGAATTACAATTGCACTGTAATGATTAAAATGATGAAAACTCATACCTAGTTTTTGCTTCATGAACAGAAGTGTTAGTTATGTGTATCCAATCCCTGGCCTTTAACTGTAGGGTAACGATTTGATGGAGAAGGGTTTTGTTCTGTGTGCGCACTGTCCTGACCATGCCCTTGAAAAGTAAATCTAGTTTTGAGTGAGTGGTATTTTAAACGTCCTGTAGTACATTTTTCTGCCCAGTGGTAGAATGAGTTTATCTCCTAAATGTATGGGCGCCCCGGCAGCAAACACAAAAACTAAACCAACTCCATCTTGCTTGTGTCATGTGACACATTGCTGCAGCACTGATAAACGCTTGGCTTGAGTGACTAATAATGAATGGTATTTTGCAGAGCTATACTGCGGTTGGCGTGGAGTGACAACGGAGTGAGATATGAATATGATGTTCTTGTTCTGGCATTTACAAGAGTTTGTCATGGTTGCATCAGCTTTGGGAAGAATGCATTTTTTAACAAATATTATCGCTGTACCAGGAGGGTTTGTTACACGTATAATGAATGCATATCTGTTTGTTCTACATGGAACCAAACTGTTGAGTGAATTTCCATTGTTGGACAAGGGTGTAAGTACTTGTGCGCAGCTGTTTGTGAGACATATTGCTGGAACTCGTGAATCTCCCATGTCATTCAGCTGCACAAAACCTCATCCACAGAGAACGATCCTTCTAAAACTCTTGGATTGTAGAAAATGGCAAGGCAAGCCTTAACAGGCTGAATCTGATCAGCTTATGTTGTTGTTCATACCAGTGCTACTATAAGCCACCTCGCTGGACCTCTTTTTTATTGATCTCCTAAGGACAGATTTATGAGCCAAGCTTGTGGCTAAATGTTTTTAAAAAGACTGCTCAAGCAGTTGCATTATTGTACTGAACTGTCCTACCCGCTAAACAGACAAATGATTCTTACAAAGTTGTAAACTAGAAGAAGCTATTTTTCCAGGAACCTAGAGTGAGGCCTTAAGCCAAAAGAAAGCTGGAGCCATTTTGTTTCTGCAGTAGGCAAGGGAAGGAGTTATGGGGAGTATTATCCTGAAACTGGCTGGAGCACACCAGAATGTTTTTTTTAACGTGGATGGATGCACATATGACTTCTCTTTAGGTCTGGGGTGACAGTGTAGGTGTCGCCTGATCTGGTTTTATCAGTAGAAATTAAACTCTTAGAAGCACTAGTGAGAGAGCCCAAATGTTGATATCATTGAGTACAAATTATAGCTCAGCTGAAAGAGTGCATGTATTGTACTTTCTGCCTTGTGCGACAACCTGTGCTCAGTACAAGGGTGCGTTGTTACGTAGACAAACCTTTGATCAACGCTATAGGTCTGATCTGTTTATTTGTGAAAAGTTTTGCCTATTCATACTTTGTCAGTTACTTATGATGAGGCATATTATTAGACGTTTGCGTTTGCACTTCTGTAGCTTGCATTGAACTATCAGACTGGTCTGGAACATCCTTATCCTGCTATGTTTTTACAGAAGTGCTGGTTTCAACCAACAACACCCCCTCAGTTACATAATCTGCTTTTGACAGGATTGTTGCAAATGCCATAGCATGTATGTTGAGAGTGTTTCCCACTTTCTCACTAGAACTTACAGAAAGACAATATAGAGGCATTTCATTTAAATGTTGGAGGTTTCAAAGCAAAATATTCTAGATTTCTTGGTGGTAGGGCAAAGTGGTACATGGTGGGCCGCGCCGCCGGGAAAGCATGATGGCCCGCGCCACGTGGGGGGGCCCCCTCCATGTGCTTTGCAGGGGGGCCCCCTCAAGTTTCGTTACGCCACTGGGGAGAGATGCAGGGGGGTGGAGGGAGGGAAACAGTTGATTGTTCACAGTCATGTGTATTGCTGCAGCATTCTATGCTCATACATCAGGGAACATCCACACTATCAGGTTAACACCTCAGAATGGCAAGTACATTAGATACACAACCGAATGACCCACCCAGACTCAGCGTCATGACCTGGAATGTGAATGGGCTCGGTAACCAGGTTAAGAGGGGACTGGTAAATGCATACATAAAAAGAATAGGACCAGACGTAATTTTCCTACAAGAGACGCACCTTAGGGAATCCAATTGCGCCTTCCTAGCTAGGGGACGCTATAAAGTGTTGGCCCACGCGGGATACACTACTGAGTCCAGAGGAGTTCCCATTATCCTAAAGACCACTTCCCCATTCTGCATCACACGCACGTGGACGGACCCACAGGGAACATGCGTTGGGGTTCGGGGGACATGGCGTAGACACACTTACACATTGATTTCGGTATACGCACCCCCTAAACTACAGGCTAATGCAATCAAGACACTAGCGAACATATTCCTCGATTCGGCCGACACCATTCAATTGGTGGGCGGTGACTTCAATGATGTTATGGATAGGAAGTTGGATCGCTCAGGGACGCCACCTACTAAGCATACCCAGACACCACTCGCCCAGATGATTACCACAATCGGTCTCACAGATGTATGGAGGTGGCTGCACCCGGGACAACCCGCATACTCCTTCTACTCAGCCCCACATAAGGTATTTTCGTGGCTGGACTACATCTTTATGTCCAGACAGGACTTGACTACTGACTCGACCGCAGAATATAGGGCAAGGGGAATCTCAGACCACTCGCCCCTGCTGATCAAAGTAGGACAGAGACGATACACGGCGGGGGCCACTTGGCGACTAGACGCTTGGGAACTTAAAAACCCAGCGGTCCTGAAGGGGGTACGGGCAGATGCACATGTCTACTTGGCAGAAAACGAGGGTTCAGTTGGCTAGGGAGTAACCCTCTGGGAAGCCTTAAAACTGGTCATGAGAGACAGGTTAATGAGTAGATTGGGAGAGGAGAGGAGAAAACTCCAAGGAGTGGTGGTGGAAGCGGAACGGGCCATAATAGACCTAGAGAGAGAGCACTTGGATACAAAATCCCCTATCGCACTGCGGAAATTGATAGATACACAGCGCCACTACAGGAAACTAGTGACAGACGAGACTAAGACAAAGAACCAGGCCACTCTCCACCGCCTATATGATGTGGGGGACAAATCGGGCAGGCTCCTGGCATGGCTCAGTAGGAAGGAGCGGGCAGAGCGCTGGATAGAACGCATCATAGATACAGACGGTAGACTCGCCTATACAGATACACACATTGCTGAGACTTTTGCGGCCCACTATGAAAGATTATACTGCTAGGAACCTAGGCTCTTGCAATGCTGCTCTCCGGTATATGAGCCAGACTGAAATTTCCTCTCTAGACTCGGAATCCGCCAGGGCCCTTGAGGCCGACATCACGCTAGAGGATGTTTCTTCGGCACTTGCTAGACTGAGACCTGGGAAGGCTCAGGGACCCAATGGTTTCCCGGCTGAATTTTTCCATGGCACGGCGGACATCCTGGCTCCACACCTGAGAAACCTTTTCTTAGGAGCGTATCAGGAGGGGAGTCTCCCAACTGACCTTGCTACGGCAATCATCGTCCCAATATACAAAGAGGGCAAACCGCATGAGGACTGTGCGTCCTACAGACCTATATCCCTCCTGAACACTGAGGTAAAACTCCTCGCGTCGGTCTTGGCACTCCGACTGCGGTCGGTGATACCAGATCTGATACACCTGGGTCAGACCGGCTTCCTGCCTGACAGGGCCACTAAATTCAATCTTAGGCGCATGCACAACTGGCTACAAGAGGTGAGGGACAGAGAGTCACCACACTGGTTCCTCTCCCTCGATGCAGAAAAAACCTTTGATGTGGTCACTGGCCGATTTTAGAGGCGGTACTAGAGAAATCTGGCTTTGGTCCCAAATTCCGAGCTTGGATTCGACTCCTTTACGCCAAGCCATGAGCCAGAGTACGGGTTAATGGAAGTCTATCACGAGAATTTCAGATCCAGAGAGGGACCCGACAGGGATGCCCTCTGTCGCCCCTTCTATTCACACTCACCATTGAAATCCTGGCGGCCCGGCTTTGACAGAATTCGACAATTAGTGGATTTAGAATAACAGACACAGATATTGCCCAAGAGAAGCTGTCCCTATATGCGGACGATGTCCTCCTATACATCACCAACCCAGTGACGACTATCCCGGAGCTCTTCCGGGAGTTGGAAAATTATGGTAAACGTTCGGGTTATACAATTAACTGGCATAAATCAATTCTATACAACCCCAAGGGCGGTAACCATTGGACGACGTTACCCCAACAATTAATAACTACTACGGAGGGTTTTCAATACCTAGGGATCTACATCACCCTTGACAAGAAACTCTCGCTACCGAAAAATATAGATACGATCTCTCTAAACTCAGCTGCAGACATGGAGAGATGGAAACGCCTGTCACTCACACTCCTAGGGCGGGCAGCCATGTATAAAATGATCATCCTTCCCAAATACCTGTACACCTTACAGAATGAATATTATCCCCTCCCAGACACATTACTACGCAGGATCCATTCGGATCTCCGGGCCTTCCTTTGGCTAGGAAAACAGCCTAGGATAGCACTAACCACGCTTCAAAGGCACCAATATAGCGGCGGAATCTCACTCCCAAACCTGGAAGCCTATTATTGGGCGGAACATACGACCCCGATTAATGAATGGTTACACTTGCCGGCAGACCATACCACGTATGCATTAGAAAGACATACCCTACCCACACACAACTTACTGCACTTCCTGTATGGAGGGCCCGCACATCGCACACTGCTTCCGGCGACCCTAATAACATTATGAGTCTGGAATAAGGCCATGAAACGCACAGGCTGGGACAAGACCCCTACTAGACAGACACCTCTTTGGCACTGTACGTGGCTACATGAGCTGCACAAACTAAAGGGCTTCAAGCGTTGGGATGACATCGGTATCTCCACCATCGGTGATGTAATAGCAAAGGGAGAATTGAAATCCTTTCAGACTATGAGAACCGCCTTCGGGCTTCAAAGTTCGCAGCTTTTTAAATATACCCAGTTTCGCCACGCGTGGAAGGCGCAACGTATAAGCTTGTCAGGGATACCAGAATATGCACCTTTGGAGGGGAGGCTTCTGCAAGACCGGATTCAGGAAAAAGCAGTCTCACTTACTTATAAAACACTAACCAACAACATGCTAGGGGACCTAGCGAAGCTTAGAAATGCATGGGAGAGTGAGGTAGGCACCCTTGAGGACCTAGATTGGGATCTGGTGTTAATGCACCCCCCGAGAGGTAGCGATTAAGTCCAGGCTGCGCCTCATCCAATACAACGTGTTACATAGAACATAATATGACCGGATACAACTCTATAAGATGGGGAAAATAGACAGATGTCTCCGTTGCCACTGGACAGAAGGGGGTTTCTATCATATATTATGGTCCTGCACAGTAATCCAAATCTACTGGTCCCGTGTCTTCTCAGAACTGAAGGAGATCCTGGGAGTACCACTGGCACAGGAGCCTAAGCTGGCTCTATTGGGGATGTCCAATGATGTAGACCTGCCCGCCACTTATAATCTTCTTGCTTCTGGCCTTGGTGGTGGCTAAGAGGGACGTTGCGAAACGGTGGGGGTCCCCGACTCCTCCTGACCTGGAGGAATGGAGGCGAGGGTTGGACCTATACATGACGGCTGAGAGGGTGACCTACAAATCCAGGGGGTGCCCTAGGAAGTTCCGAAAAATTTGGTCTAAGTGGAGAAACTATCATGGACTCGATGGTGGGTTGGGGGATGTCTGAGCATATGGTTGTTATACTAGTTCATTCGGGTGGAGGCGGGAGGGGCAGGAAGGGGGAGGTGAGGGACGACTCCCTGATACTTAGCTCTTTTTCACAACTATGTGGGGTACCGCGTATCAACAGCGTGCGATTGTGGGGTAGAGGGACTGAAATTACAGGAAAGAGTGTTGCTGAATACATGACTGTACTGTTGAGTTATACACAAAATGCAAATAAAAATGTTTAAAAAAAAAAAAGTGTGCTCCCTTCATACAGGTCTCCGATCACTCTGCAATCCCCCTGTAACCATAGGGCGAATGCTTGTGAGTGGAGGGCTGGAGGGAACAGTGGGTTACCTACAATGGGGTTTGTGGGGAGGGGAAGGTCGTTATACCCTTATGCACGGCTACCTTGTCCCATGTATCTAGGACTGTTTTAGTAGGCGCTGCGAGAGCGCACCGTATGGTCGAGCCACGTTAGATCCCAAATGGTATGCCCAGCTACCATCCTGTCCATATGAAACCACACCTTTTCACTTTCAGTGGTTGTCCATTCTGAGACAAAGCGGAGGTGAGAGGCCCATTAGTATTCCAGAAGGTTGGGGCACGCTAACCCCTCTTTCTCGCAGCATCATGAGGATCTTGTGGGAGAATCGTGGTCTACGACGACCCCAAATGAAGTTAGTTATATCTCATCGGAGGCCCTGTATCTGGTGTTGCGGGATAGGGGTGGGGAGACATTGGAATAGATACAAGATTTTAGGGAGTATCAACATTTTGACGGCGTTAAGCCTTCCCAGCCAGGATATAGCTAGGGGTTTCCACCCCTGTAGGTCCTCCAAGACCGTTCTCTTGCATTCACGACAATTGACTTGAGTCCATGTGTCCAGGGAAGGGATCCGTGGCCCATTGGTAAGGGGCGGGCGTCTTCAAGACTGGGATCTCCTCTTCGGGGATCGTGAGGTTTAAAGCCCAAGATTTCTCATGGTTAATTTTAAGGCCCTTGGCCAGCTCAAAGGACTATAGCAGAGTGTGAAGCGCCGGGAGAGATATATGTGGATGCGATAGTGTGAGGATAAGGTCATCCGCAAAGAGTGCTACCTTGTTCTGTTGACCTCCAAGAGTGAGACCATGTATGTCCGCATTCTGCCTGATCATCTCTGCTAAAGGCTCTATCACCAGGGCAAATAGCAGAGGGGACAGGGGACAACCCTGCTGCGTACCCCTATGTATGGAAAAGGGTTCTGTAAGCTTCCCATTGACCCGAACTCTAGCTTGTTGGGAGAGATAAGGGGCCATGATCATAGAAATCATGTTTTGGTCCAGTCCGATCTTGTGCAACAACGCTCGAAGGAAACACCAGTTCACCCGACCTAACGTCTTCTCCGCATCAATGTTAATGTTAATTTTAATGGGTATTTATAGAGCGCACTTACACCGGGTGTCTTCATGGCACTGACAGGCTTAGTTAGCTACCAGAATAACTATGTGTATGCTTGCAGAAACAACCAAGTCTTGAGAAGCTTTCTAAATTGCATAATATCAGTACTGGACCAGATTTCCAAGGGGAAGGAGTTCCAAAGCTTAGGAGCAAGGACCACAAATCTGCAGCCTCGCTTGAAGGTTGGAATAGTGAGCAGTGAGAGATGGACAGAACGAAGGTTTCGTATGGGAGTGTGTCTGTGTATCAGGCTGTTGGTAAATGCGGGACTTTTACCATGCAAGGTTTTGAATACAAGACAGCCTGTTTTGAAGGCACAACGCTGAGAAAAAGGGAGCCAATGTAGTTTCCTTAACACGGGTGTAACTGGTTGCCATCTTGGTTGTCGAAGGACCAACCGTGCTGCCTGGTTTTGAACCAGCTGCAGCCGTTTGAACAGGTAGAGTGGCATACCCAGATATACCGAGTTGGCATAATCCAAATGTGACAGAACTGTGGCAATTATAATCTGGATCAAGGTAAGTCTCAAGAGTTCGTTATGGGAACACAAGCTGTTTATCAAGACACTGGAGAATCCGGGCCCGTCTCGGACTTGTCCCCCTCCAAGGATCTGATGTGGTCAATAATGTCCTATTTAGCCTGCGACGATGATTGCTCATCAAGCGGTGGGGAGTGCCTGCGCTGACGTACGGTGGACCAAGACGGCTTGACAGGTATCCGTGTGGCGGGTGGGGCTGGCAGGCCGTGAGGTGGGGAGCCGGAGTAGTTGAGCCGCTTCTTTGTAGGACCGTATCACTTTACGAATGGACTCCCATGGAAAAATGAGGGCGAATGGGTGACCCCACTGATAGCAGATGTCCAGGCTTCGCAGTTTGTCTGTTACAGGGTTAAAGTTGCGGCGGCACTGTAAGGTATTGGGTGCTAGGTCCTGGAATATATGGATCTTGTCCCCATCATTTGTGAGGTCCTGCTTGGCTCTTGCCGCCCGCAGAATGGCTTCTTTTTCTGTGAAGAAGTGAACACTGGTTAAAATGCCCGGAAGGATGCCCTGCTTGCCCGCCGACCCGGTGAGCCTGGTCCAAAGCTGGCAGGGAAGCATCATCATTTCCCCAGACCTTGTGGAGTAGCTCTTCCACATCAGTTAAAATGTCTTTCCCTTCTGTCCCGAGAGGAACCCCTGGACGCGGAGGTTGTTCCGGCTACTTCGATTTTCCAGGTCCTCCAGCTTCAGTTGCAATTCTATGTGTTGGTCTTCCAGGGCGGCCAGGCGCTGCCAGAGTTGCTCCTGATCCTCCGTGCGGGGATCAACAGTTTTCTCCAGTCCGTCCACTCATTCGCCTAGGTCCGTAACTTCCTTCCTGAGTTCCCGGACACAGAGTGTACCTCAGTGTGAAGGGAGCCGATTTCCGTCTTCAACTTAGACATGAAGGAGCTCATGAATGCTTGCGTTACTGGTGTCAAATCCCCTCCAGCCTGCAGGGCCACCTCGGTGGGGGGGATATGGGCCCGCCTTTCCCCACATCGCTGCCACAGAGGTGCCTTTTGAGGTTGGCACTGGAAAGTCCTTGCCTCTATTGGTACATGTCATTGTTGAGCCGTGTCCATCCTGCAAGACCCCAGTCCCAAAAGCCAGCGAAGGCGCCGTAGGGGACGCAAGGCCCGACGTGGTCTCAACCCTCAGTGGTAAAGATGGCTGCCAAAGCAGGCCCAGGCCTCCTCTCCTTCCAACTATAGGGGGGCAGGTGCGCTTCAAGATGATTACCCCAGTCGCTCGGGGCTAAGATTTCCCTCAGAGAAACCATCACTCAATGCCCACTTCACCACCACAAGCCGCGTGTGCCAGGGCCTGCACCCAAAACGGTGGTGAAAACCCCCAAGGGAGCTGTAGCTTCACCGCCTGCCACGCAGCAGCCTCAGGGGGCAGACGGGACTCAGGGTGATAGGTCCAGCCGCAGGGGGGCCACAGTGCAAGTCAGAGTCGGAGGAGCCCCTCAAGCTCTCCAGGGCCAGCACCCCCGCAACCACTGGAGAAGTCCCGACCACTACCTTCTGTCTCTTGGAGCGCTACACTTCCACCATGCCTGGTCAGCCCCTGCGAGCAGGGGGGCTCAGCCAACAAACCCCTGGGGCTCAAAACTCCAGGGCAGTCTATCGCCTCCGGCCAACAGCACCACTCCAAGACCCCGTGCCCGCCAAATATCACTCCCAAAATTGCGGCCAGGTCTTCAAGGGGCCGGCAGGTTCGCCGCCCACCCCGCAGCCGTTCCAGGAATCAGGCGGGGTTCAGTTCAGCAGGGCTGAATGTGTAGCGGATGTCCGTTAATTAGGGGAGTAGACTTTCTGTGGCCCCCAGGCACCCCGGGCACCCCCGCTCGAAGGACTCAAGATAGGTTGCATAGCTTACCGGTGCCTTCCGCCAGGGTCCAGCTCCACCAGGGCCTACGTCTCTAATCCACTCGGCGGGGAGCTTTTAGCTGAGCCAACTAGGCCTACTAGATGGGTGCCATCCGCCCCCGCAAGCAGAGGTCCAGGGAAGTCTCACGTCAAAGCTCCCCAAGGAGGCAACCAGGTACACAGTCTTGCAGGCACAGAAGAGATCACCTCCGGGGGTAGCATGCAACTCCAGATGGGGTTCGCGTCAAGGACTGAGCG
Organism: Lissotriton vulgaris; assembly: GCF_964263255.1. Classification (NCBI taxonomy): domain Eukaryota; kingdom Metazoa; phylum Chordata; class Amphibia; order Caudata; family Salamandridae; genus Lissotriton; species Lissotriton vulgaris. The sequence goes on along the minus strand of NW_028245914.1, from coordinate 287,159 downwards.
CGGTGCAGAAGGACAGTGTTTGCTCTGCCCCAGACGGGGTCCCTCCGCTCAGTAGCTTCCCGCACCTTCAGTCACATAGCGGCACCACTCACCGCTGAAGAACCCTGATGCCAGAGAACAGCTCCTCGGATCACCTGCCCCGGGCGAGTTCAGGCTCCGTTAGGCCCGGGTCAGGATCTAAGATGGTGGGTCAGTGGCGCGGCGGGAGACAGTTCCCCTCCGATCAGCAGCACCACCAATGCAGCAATCTCCTCTAACATGTAGCTGAGCCTCTGCCAAGTGGGTGCAGCACCAGCGGAATCCCGCTGGAGTTCAGGCTGCGCTCCCTAGCCGCGGGGAAAGGCCAGCCCCGGGAGACCCAAAATGGCGGGTGTCGCGATCCAGGCAGGGGGCTGATTCAAGACGGCCGCCCTGCCGCTTCAGTCACGCCCCAGTCGTCGGGGGGTGCCCTTCACAGTTCACCACACATGCTCCCCGAGAAAGTACGCCGATAGACCCCAAAACCCCGCTTTGATGGCGTTGAAGTGCAGCGAGCGGCCGGAGCTCCCACAGCATGTGTCTCACACCATTCGCAGCGAGACCACGCCCCCGACGCTTCGGTTTTTAAACCCATTCTGACCGGGTTGGCATCGCGATTACGCAAGGATTTGAAACCCTGACTGACAGCCCTGAAGAAGTCAAGGGATTCTTCCCATTGTGATGAAGCACGTGTTGGTTTCCTTTGTATTATGGATTAAACTTACAAAGGAAATTTACTCGTGTCAACTACAGATAATTCATGCTCTATATTTGTGAGACTTGCAAATCATCCATGTGACTCCTAGGGCTTTGGTTCCACCACCTAAAGGTATTTCACAAACGTTTGCACAGACGTTTGCTTATTTTTCTTTATTTAATACATCTGACCCACGCTCATATTAGTATATGCTTGGTCTGCACCTTCATCTGCAAAGAAGAATATGCTCACTAACACAAAACAGATATACTCTGCATCCTTTATTGCCCTACTGTCTGCTTATGGAAAGACACTAAAGACATCAAATCAGTCTGGGGGACTAAAGAATGACAGGTTCAGGGTACCGAGGCACTATTTAGTGTTGGAAAACTATGTCTAGATTGGCTAAGAACCTCAACACTGTCTTAGGTGAAAAACCACTTGTACCTATTGTCAGATGACATGGATTTTTTACTAGGTTCCAGAAAGCCCCGTCAGAAACGCTTCTTATTTGCCACTTACAACGAAATTTGGAAATTTGTCTCAACACGAAGCTGCTGAGAGGTTGCGTGAAATTGACAGAATTAACTCAGAAAATGCCTTGGTTGTGGTTGACAACAGCATGACCACATTAGCCTCCACAATTTCTTCACTGGGCAACATTGTATCTTCTGCAATGGATATAATAGAAAAGGAACTGTCCATCTTACAACACTGACAATCACAGTTGTGTTCTGTTGTATCATTGAGCTGGCTGCTACATTCACTGCGCTCTGGTTATGGTCCCTGGAGATATATTAACAATATGTCTCTGTTCTCTGCATATAACTTAACAGACAAGCAGTCATCGATGACACAAAGAGGTGCAAAATATACAGTGCTGTGCATTGAAAAATGAGACCAATTACCTTTCACAATGGCAGAGTCACCATCCATAGAATAGTTAATTCATGACCATATAATATTGCCTAGAACACCACTAGGTAGGCAGATATGAAGAAATGGGTAGGGAATTCATCCATGAATCTTGGGAATTATCATATAGTTTTAGATGCAGCAACGGGGACACCATAGGTTTTCTCAGCTGTACAGACTGCGAGAATTCTCTGAGTGGATCTCTCCGTTGCCAGGACATTCTGCTTCACAGGGCCAGTAATGGTTCAGTTTCTAACTTATCCTGTTGTTTGAAAGGTTCCCCAACGGACGTGATTAATCAAGTATTCAGGCTGCTCTCGAATAGGAGGTACTTGATGCTGAATCATCAAGGTTGCTGTGGGATGCTTCCGGGCATCGAGTATGTTGTCACTGTAGGTTCCAGGGTTACTTGTTTTATGCAAGTATTGTTTCCAATGACCCACACAGTGAGGGAGGCACCGTTATGGCCTTCGTTGAATGCTTCTTTTATAAGGTTTGATACTCTGAGACGAATGAAAGCCGTGCTTTTATAAAAAGATGTGCCCTTAACCTCAGCCTGAGAGACTTTTGATCTTCAGGTTTCAAGGTCCTCTGCTGAGATACAGGCACTAGTATGAACAAATTGCCCTTTCCACTTCGGAGAAATTGTACAACTTTTCTTTTTTTTTATAGAATGTTTTTTCCAGTTTCACATTTATTGAATACATATTAAGTTTAACGTTATACAACCTTTACAAACATGCAACAAAATGTATAGCAATTCCAACCATCGCTCAGCGTGGTTTCCAATAATCCATTCCCATGTTCTGAAGGTACTTTAAGGTACACTTTGTGTGCTGAATAAGGTCAGAATAGGAGGTTCCTTCATTCTTAGTATCTATACTTTCTATGGGCAGGCACATCCTTCCTAATCAGAGCCTGATGTCCCTGTTTTCTGCCCTCAGTGTTGCTTTAAACTCCTCTATGGACTCCCTCCATGTCACCAATTCTTCGTCTGAATGTCCATCCACCCTACACCCTCGTAGCCTGACCTCTTCTGCCACAGCCCATTCTTTCACTTCTTTACCCCATCTTTGTAAGTTGGGTCCCCCAGTGCCCATCCAAGACATAGCTACTCGTCTTTTTGCTGGTATTAGCTCCAGTTGTGCGAATCGCCATTGCATTTTTCTTCCCTTGCATTGTTTAAGTATACCCAGTAAACAAGCAGTAGGTTCTGGCCTTATTACCACAAACCCCAGTTTCTGTAACTCTCAACCACCCAGCCCCAGTAAATGATCACTGCATGACATTCCCAAACTAGGTGTAAAAATGTTGCTGGAGCTGTTTGGCACCGTTGACATGCATTCGATTTTGTGGGGTCTATACGGTGCAGCAGCACCGGGGTGACATATGTGCGGTGTAGAAAATTGAAGTGGGCTAGTTTAAATCGTGCAGTCCTTTTTAGGTCACGACCTACAGCAATGCTTGTTTGTCGAGATTATAGTAGTAAGGAATTTCAAAAGTCCGCCCAAACTGCCTGCAGATCGGGTACAGTTCATGTGAGCCAGGCGAGTGCACATCCCAGCCACATCGCACACCATCTGTCTGAGCCTCAGCATCAGACTTCAAAGGAAGCCTCTTCCCCGCCCCCACCTCAGGGGCCTAGTCCCGACCCCCTATCTCTGAGTGCACTTTCCCTGCTCCCTAACACCGGCTTCTCCACCATAACCCTCTTTTCGTTAATTTTACTCAGCTCTCATCTTTACTCCAGCCCACAGACACACACACCCACACACACAAAGACACACACACACACACACACACACACCCACACCCACACCCACACCCACACACACCCCGCCCCCCGCCGCGCAATGCCGAGAGCTTCACTGACACTTGCACTTTAATTTGGTTCTGGAAAAGCAAAATGCGTTCTTTGACTGTAACATGTCTAAAAGGATTTTAAGGTAAATTTCCCACCATTTTCATGTAAAGTGGAACAATGCATGTGCCTAAATAGTAGTACAGCTTTTTCGGATGAAATTGGCGGCGAAAACTCAGTGAGAAAATTGGTCTCAGGAACCAAGAATAGTTTTGGTGACGTCATTTTGCAGCACTCATTTTAAAAAATCGTAAATCCTACTTGCGACAAATAAATATAACTTAATTTGAGCACGAATTGTGAAATGTTAAAAGTCACTCTGACAACAACAATGCTTTTGCTAGGTGGAAGTTTAATGTGTCACATCACGGCACGCAAGAAACATTTTTTTTGTGGGGGGGAGGAGTTATGCAAGCACGAGGTGCCTAATTGACAGCGTGCTCTTACTGTGTGAACGAAAACATAACATTTTGCAATCCCGAATGTGTAGGAATGTACGTAGTGAGCGCTCGGAGAACAGACGTCTCGCGGAATGACAGATGAGAACAGCATGGGGGAAATTCTCCGGTTCATTTTAAAATGGCTCTTGGGATGGCTTCAAGGCGGAGGAATGCACCTAGCCCGTATCATTTCATTCTATCGGACCTGAACCCGTGCCAAGTAAATGAAAACAATTGCTTTCAGAGACACCGTGGCCCAACCTCACTCACCCTCACAACCTCACCCTCACCCACCCTCACTCACCCTCACAGCCTCACCCTCACACACCCTCACACACCCTCACCCTCCACACAAACCCTCATACACCCGCACTCACCCTCACACCCCTAACCCCCACAACCCTCTAACCCTCACTCACGCTCACACCCTCACACACCCTCACACACACCCTCACCCTCACACCCCCCCACCCTCACCCACCCTCTCCCCCACATCCCCTCACATTCACATCCCCTCACCCTCCCTCACACCCTCACCCTCACACCCCCTCATCCTCACACCCCCTCACTCTCACACCCCCTCACTCTCACACCCTCTCACCCTCACACACCTCTCACTCTCACTCACCCTCTCACCCTCACCCACCCTCTCACCCTCACATACCCTCTCACCCTCACACACCCTCTCACCCACCCTCACCCTCACACCCTCACACCCCCTCACCATCACACCCCCTCACCCACCCTCACTCACCAACCTCACACCCTCACCCTTACACACCCCTCAACCTCACACCCCCTCACCCCCTTACCCTCACACACACCCTCACCCTTAGATATTTACTACAAAAAATGCTATATTTGAATGGACCAAGGTTATGTCTACTGTGTTTGACACTTAAAAACACCTAATTGTGAATGCCCCATGTTTAAATCCTGAGGGATCTCATCCTCGTTACCAGTTTTGTAAGAAAGAACTCCGAGGATAACATTAATTAGAACTTTATTCAGCAGGTTACAATGACCCCTGGCACATCCCTGATCTCTGGCCGATGGCAACTGCCTGCTTCAGAGATTCTCAGAATCCACACACACCAGATTCCAGAAGTGGAATCATCCATGTTGCGGGGAAACAGCATCACAGTACCAGGGTGAAAATATACAATACAGAACATAACACTCTGGGGGTAGAGGCTCGACTGATCAGCACAGCACCCTCAAGATGCAGGTGTCTGTTTACAGTGCATGGAGCTATCGTAAAGAAGCTAAAAGGAAATATGCTTATTTATTGTTACCTGTGATATTTTATAACAGCATAGACGGTGACAGCTACACCTATGTGAAATGCTTGGATAGTGCTAAGACATGACTTCAAACTTGTGACCGGCACAACTTTATTTTACATTGTAGCCTGCGGCAGCTGGTCTCATGGTGAAAGGCGCAGCTTTTATTTGGAATTCTAGTTTTCAACACTGTACTGTTTGGACACTCGGCGATAGGCCCACTATCAGGCTGTGCCACTTACATTGTGTAGTACTCAGGGTTCATGGTCTTGATAATGTCATGATGCAATGTCATGTCGCAATGTTGTTGGTGCGGGATTCTACCCGAGTAAGTTGCTCTGTGGCTGGGGAGGGGATAGTCACGCTACATTATTGGTGTCTGTTACTAAAGGTGTTCTACCTTTACAACTAATGTGGTGCAGTCACTTCAACATTTCCCAGCCACATGTTGTGAATGACACCAGTCTGTGGTGTGAGTAGAGTCGGTGCGGGGGCCAGCAGCAGCCGCTGGGTGTGTGTCACATCTAAAGAAATTTCAAGGCATAGGTAGCATTGAAAAAGGAGTTTCAAGTCAGAGCTTCCAGTCAAGATTTGCGTCAGGTGGCCAAAGTGAGGAATGGCACATTTACTTTTCACATGCCGTGTCTTCCTGCTGCATCTGCAGTGCAACATTACCTCACGCACGAGGCCTCTGCTAAACTGCTGTGTTAGGCGCGCTACACTACTGGCCTGATAGTATGTGAAGACTACATTTGTCAAGACGTGCGATAGGGGGCCGAAGTGTGACAAGGATCACAGTGAGTTATGGGCACATCAGACTGTCTCGCCAGCGGTGACTGCCCACTGCAGTTGGTGTATAACGTTGCCTCACAAGGAATATGACACTTTACAACATGGATTTTGCACCACAATGCAGTTACAACGCGGTCTTTATGTCAACCGTGTGGTTACAAGGCAGTACCATTACAACGCAAGTCGTTATAACGACTTGCGCTTGATGGTGCGCTGGACTGAGCAATAGTATGATTTACTATTCTAATGCCAGTGTGGGCAACAGAAGGAAAGGTGTTGGAATAGTGAATCATACCATTCCTTAGTCTAGAGTGCCATCTAGTGCAAGTTGTAAATGTATTGCGGTGTAAAATTTGGTTTGTAAAGTTTGTTTACCCTCACAAGGCCTCTGCTAATCTGCCTGGCCGGGCACACACACTACACAACTGGTCTTGTGTTGGTAAAGACCGCCCACTCTGTCTGCATGATGCGCTTATTGGAGGCAGTCCCCTACTGTTTTGGGTCCTTGTACGCTGTGGAGGAGGATTCATCGGTTCTGCTCTGTGGCTGGAGCAGTTTCAAAAGATGGAGTGTCTTGGCTCATGTGACACATTAGAGGAAAGGCTCTTTGGTGGTATCCTCTGGCATTTAATTGTGGCAAGTTCCTCAATTGTTATTCCACCCCCATATCTGACACAACAGGGTCAACTTTCCCTTCAATGGGAGGAGTAAAGAGACATGTTTGATAATTACTTTATTGCACTGGATGGCGCTGGAATTCACTCCTGAATGGAATAAAGTGTTATTATTAGACACCATTGGCAAGGAGGCTCATCGTAAATATTAAATATTTACCTTATGTGCTGGGTAGTGACAATCAGCCTTTCGTTTTATACCAGACCTCTAAAAAAAAGGGGGGAAAGGCTGAATGACTTTGTATCAGGCTTACGTGAACGTTCTATAAAATGTGATTTTGGCCAAATGACCGACGAGTTGATCAGGGACCAACGTATTGCCCAGTGCCAGAGTAAAAAAAACACAAAAGCATCCGTGGGCAGCAAAACATCCTTCCTTGAAGGATGCCATCTCCATTGCCAGGGTTGTTGAAAAATCAGAGGGTTGTCTGAAAGAGATGAGTAGGAAAGAGGCTGTAGATGGAGAAGCTGCAGCAGAAGAGGCACCCTAAGCAACAACCAGCAAATACAATAATATAACACGGAGAGGGGCAATAGTGGAGGGTTGCTCCAGGTGCAGCAGTGCGTATCATACCAGTGACTTAAAGTGGTGTTTCACTTCAAACAAGGCCTGCAGAAAATGGGAGCATAGAAGTCACTATGCCGGGGTTTCTAAAGAGTTTGCTGAATCCCATGTGGAAGTTACTGACGATTTCAGTTGGGAAGACAAGAATGATGATCTTGTGTTGATGGTTCTCACTGGCTTAGGAGAAAATGTCTGAAGGATTCGACCAAAGGCATCATTCCTAATTCTGGACAGACAGATGGAACTGATGGTGGACTCCAGCTCTTTATACACGGTTATACCTAAGAAGATATGGAGAGAGGAGAGGCCTCAGGTTACTCTTCTACCCAAAGAGGTTAATCCTAGAGGTACCACACAGTTATACCTAAGAAGATATGGAGAAAGGAGAGGCCTCAGGTTACTCTTCTACCCAAAGAGGTTAATCCTAGAGGCACCACACGGTTATACCTAAGAAGATATGGAGAGAGGAGAGGCCTCAGGTTACTCTTCTACCCAAAGAGGTTAATCCTAGAGGCACCACACGGTTATACCTAAGAAGATATGGAGAAAGGAGAGGCCTCAGGTTACTCTTCTACCCAAAGAGGTTAATCCTAGAGGTACCACACGGTTATACCTAAGACGATATGGAGAGAGGAGAGGCCTCAGGTTACTCTTCTACCCAAAGAGGTTATTCCTAGAGGTACCACACGGTTATACCTAAGAAGATATGGAGAAAGGAGAGGCCTCAGGTTACTCTTCTACCCAAAGAGGTTAATCCTAGAGGTACCACACGGTTATACCTAAGAAGATATGGAGAGAGGAGAGGCCTCAGGTTACTCTTCTACCCAAAGAGGTTAATCCTAGAGGTACCACACGGTTATACCTAAGAAGATATGGAGCGAGGAGAGGCCTCAGGTTACTCTTCTACCCAAAGAGGTTAATCCTAGAGGTACCACACGGTTATACCTAAGAAGATATGGAGCGAGGAGAGGCCTCAGGTTACTCTTCTACCCAAAGAGGTTAATCCTAGAGGTACCACACGGTTATACCTAAGAATATATGGAGAAAGGAGAGGCCTCAGGTTACTCTTCTACCCAAGGAGGTTAATCCTAGAGGTACCACACGGTTATACCTAAGAATATATGGAGAAAGGAGAGGCCTCAGGTTACTCTTCTACCCAAAGAGGTTAATCCTAGAGGCACCACACGGTTATACCTAAGAAGATATGGAGAGAGGAGAGGCCTCAGGTTACTCTTCTACCCAAAGAGGTTAATCCTAGAGGCACCACACGGTTATACCTAAGACGATATGGAGAAAGGAGAGGCCTCAGGTTACTCTTCTACCCAAAGAGGTTAATCCTAGAGGCACCACACGGTTATACCTAAGAAGATATGGAGAGAGGAGAGGCCTCGGGTTACTCTTCTACCCAAAGAGGTTAATCCTAGAGGGTCCACACGGTTATACCTAAGAAGATATGGAGAAAGTAGAGGCCTCAGGTTACTCTTCTACCCAAAGAGGTTAATCCTAGAGGCACCACACGGTTATACCTAAGAAGATATGGAGAAAGGAGAGGCCTCAGATTACTCTTCTACCCAAAGAGATTAATCCTAGAGGTACCACACGGTTATACCTAAGAAGATATGGAGAAAGGAGAGGCCTCAGGTTACTCTTCTACCCAAAGAGGTTAATCCTAGAGGTACCACACGGTTATACCTAAGAAGATATGGAGAGAGGAGAGGCCTCAGGTTACTCTTCTACCCAAAGAGGTTAATCCTAGAGGCACCACACGGTTATACCTAAGAAGATATGGAGAAAGGAGAGGCCTCAGGTTACTCTTCTACCCAAAGAGGTTAATCCTAAAGGTACCACACGGTTATACCTAAGACGATATGAAGAGAGGAGATTCCTCAGGTTACTCTTCTACCCAAAGAGGTTTTTCCTAGAGGTACCACACGGTTATACCTAAGAAGATATGGAGAAAGGAGAGGCCTCAGGTTACTCTTCTACCCAAAGAGGTTAATCCTAGAGGTACCACACGGTTATACCTAAGAAGATATGGAGAGAGGAGAGGCCTCAGGTTACTCTTCTACCCAAAGAGGTTAATCCTAGAGGTACCACACGGTTATACCTAAGAAGATATGGAGCGAGGAGAGGCCTCAGGTTACTCTTCTACCCAAAGAGGTTAATCCTAGAGGTACCACACGGTTATACCTAAGAAGATATGGAGCGAGGAGAGGCCTCAGGTTACTCTTCTACCCAAAGAGGTTAATCCTAGAGGTACCACACGGTTATACCTAAGAAGATATGGAGCGAGGAGAGGGCTCAGGTTACTCTTCTACCCAAAGAGGTTAATCCTAGAGGTACCACACGGTTATACCTAAGAAGGTAAGGAGAAAGGAGAGGCCTCAGCTTACTCTTCTACCCAAAGAGGTTAATCCGAGAGGCACCGCACGGTTATACCTAAGAAGATATGGAGAGAGGAGAGGCCTCAGGTTACTCTTCTACCCAAAGAGGTTAATCCTAGAGGCACCACACGGTTATACCTAAGAAGATATGGAGAAAGGAGAGGACTCAGGTTACTCTTGTACCCAAAGAGGTTAATCCTAGAGGTACCGCACGGTTATACCTAAGAAGATATGGAGATAGGAGAGGCCTCAGGTTACTCTTCTACCCAAAGAGGTTAATCCTAGAGGTACCACACGGTTATACCTAAGAAGATATGGAGAAAGGAGAGGCCTCAGGTTACTCTTCTACCCAAAGAGGTTAATCCTAGAGGTACCACACGGTTATACCTAAGAAGATATGGAGAAAGGAGAGGCCTCAGGTTACTCTTCTACCCAAAGAGGTTAATCCTAGAGGTACCACACGGTTATACCTAAGAAGATATGGAGAAAGGAGAGGCCTCAGGTTACTCTTCTACCCAAAGGGGTTAATCCTAGAGGGACCACACGGTTATACCTAAGAAGATATGGAGAGAGGAGAGGCCTCAGGTTACTCTTCTACCCAAAGAGGTTAATCCTAGAGGTACCACACGGTTATACCTAAGAAGATATGGAGAAAGGAGAGGCCTCAGGTTACTCTTCTACCCAAAGAGGTTAATCCTAGAGGTACCGCGCGGTTATACCTAAGAAGATATGGAGAAAGGAGAGGCCTCAGGTTACTCTTCTACCCAAAGAGGTTAATCCTAGAGGTACCAGGGAGAAAATGTAGAAGTGTTGGGATATTTTTAATCTCGCATTGAGTTCAAATCATGACACGTTGTTTGAAAAGTCAATGTGGCTGAAAATGGGCCACCTATTTTGAGGTGGGGGCATCAGTGTGACCTGCATATTGTTATTGATCCCGATGCCCCGGAGTAGGTATTGTCGGGGACTGACATTACCATTGATGAGGCGTTGATGGAAATGAAAATATATTTTTGGCACTCAACTTAAAACATTTCTAACTGTGGATGCCAGTGCGCATGGTTTGGGAGCAGTATAATCCCGGGTGTGGGCGGGTATGGAAAAAACTGTGGCTTTTGCCTCATGCTCGTTGATGGATGTGTTGTGTTATGGAGTGTGAGGCCATACCAGCTGCCTGGTCTGCCGAGCATTTTAGGACATTTTTAAGGGTTATACCTTTTTTGCATATGTACTGATGACAAACAAATGGTGAACGATTTGAGTCCAGGTGGTACTGGTGAGGGCTCAGCTATGCTGGCTGGACTGGCTTCCAGACTTCAGGAGTATTTTTACAAGGTTGCCCACATTCCAGTATGATAGAACACACAGGCTGACAGCTTTACTTGTATGTCTTTGGAGTGTCCTGGGGATAACGGTCACAGTGGGTCTGCCTGGGATCAGGAAGGGGCTGTGCCATCATTGTACAATGTGGAAGGATGTAGGGGGGGTTCGTTATGGGCTGATAAATGGTGTTTGCAGGGGTTTAAGTGGGATGAAAAACTGGAGGGGTCTCTCAAAGGGGCATGGGCCATGTAGTTTGGTTGTTATTTGCATAAGATAAATAAGCAACAGCTATGGATTCATTGTATATAATATTAAAAATGTTTCAGTTCTGAAATGAGACTGTGAAAGAAATAAAACGAGGCTCTTTGAAGTTTCATAAAAGTCAGTGAGCGGTGGTACTACTGCAGACATAAGATTTTTTTTTCACCCTGAGGGTAAGGTAAAAAAATGGAGAGCTCGACAGGGACCCGTCCCAGCACCTGCTTTTTAGAACTGCCGGTTCTGAGCTCCTGCAGAACCTGGCCCACTTAAAGCCCTGGGCGTTTGGCAATGGACCAGGATGGTCTCTTGAAGAGTTTTGAACAAACGGTAGTGCATGGTGAGCATAGAGAGAGCATGGTTGGTCCTTTTGTGAGACCATTTGTTAAGATTCTGGATGAACTAACTCTGAGTGACACAAAATTTCTTATGAGAAATGACAGGTTTGTACCACCTAAGTGTTTGAGGCGCATAATAATTAAGTTAGTCCATGAGAGGCACTTAGGGCAAACTAAGACAAAAAAACGGGCGAGGGAGAATTTTTGGTGACCTTGTATGGATGATCAGATCACGGCGTGGGTTGTGGATTGTGAAGAGTGAGGAGTGTGAGGAGAGCAAAAAAAGGCTTATGACTGACAAGTACCCTGATGCAGCTTGGAGTACGGAGTATGGAGTATGATGCCTTGATTAATAATTAAAGGGAAACTAAGGCAGAAAAGTGATGTTACAAATGTATATGTATTATTTTGTTTACAGTCCCATTTAGTATCATACCCGGGCCTTTCAGACTCTTACAACAACAACAACGGGTCGGTATTCATCTTGTTGAAAGGGGTCAACCCTACCTGAGGTGAGAGCATAAAAAGCACAGCAGAGTCATAGTGGGCTCTGCTCAAGCCTGCAGGATGGGGGTGGAGAGGTACCAGAGGCTGGCGCTGAGCTGTCTCCTGCTGCCATAGGTCCTGAAAGTTAGATAAGGAGCTGAAGTGGTGAAATGAAAGAAGAGTGACTTGATCTGGCGTGAAAAACCCTGGCCCTGTGCACCTGCAGAGCCCAACGTCTACCACATGTCTAGTCATCAATGAAAAGTGTGTACGGGGCTGTAGGCAGAGCCAGCAAACACTACCAAAACAATACACTCACGTGTTGGCACTGCAGTAACGAATCCAACAGGTTTTGCTTTTCACCTGACCCGGATCATTTAGCGCTGAGAGGTCAGGTGGTAGGAGAAACACTCGGAGACGGCCAGGCTTGGCTTGATTTAAGTAATGTAAAGACAGACACCTGTGTTTAACACAGCAGACTCTGCTCAGCACGGCACCACCTGAACAGATCAAAGAGCAGCTTTGTGGAGCATGCCTCGTGGTAGTTCCGGGGTGCTATAAATACATGACTAATCCATTTCAGTGCAGTGATGCAGACACCAGCACTAACATGCTTTTGTTTTACTCCTGATGCGTGGCACTTGGCAGGGCTGTAACAAAACAGCAGAGAGACAGGCTTTGGTATCAAAGCCTGGCAGAGGCCGCTATCTCAATATATCAAGAGGCACTTGTGAGCTTAAATCAGAAATTCGTCACCTAAATTTGGCCTAAATTTCAGTGTTGTTCGACGATATAAAACTATTAATTATAAGGAAGAACCCCAAAACACAGCAATATTAGAAAAAAAGGTGTTCTTTTAGTTTTCGCTTTGAAACATGACTTATGCCAAACTGAATTTGAACTGGTGACTAGCATTGTATGCATTTTTCTTTATTTACTTTGCTGTACGCTGTGCATTTGAAAAACCGATAAGTGTTTGAAAAAATAAAATGAAACTGGAAATAAACTGTACAGTTTAATTGCACCACTAACACATAATCTGTGGCATCTAAAAACCCAGGTCTTTCCTGCCACAAAATGTTTGTTCTGTGAAATGTATTCACTTCTCCAGACTAGAAATGGAGGTTCTGTTAGTGGCCAGCAGAGGGCGCGCCTCGCCTGCTGATGAAATCCACTGAGCACATTGTATGAAAGAGGAAGAGACAGCACCAGCAGCGGATGTTGACATCACTTCCGGACTCTCCCCCTGTGTGCAGCCTGCTGCAGAGGAGGAAGGACGCCCTGTCTGTCTGTGCAATTACTTTCTTCTTCAGACCCTCACAGACCGTCCTTCTCCCCCAGACTCCAAATCTGTGCCCCACCCCAGCCATAGGAGGAAAGAGCCTGGAAATGCCTGCACAGTTTTCTGCTCAGGTAGGAGATTGTCAGCCCCTTGTGCTGTGTTTGTAGAAATAGACTGAATAATCCTGGGGAAATCTCCGTCAGGAGTCGGGCTCTTCTATCCAGGGACCTCTGGGGGCCTTTCCGTCCAGCCCTGGGGGTGTTTGTGGTCATCATTTGTGTTAAGATCTGTGCACGGTGCTTTGCATCTTAGTGCACTATGAGAAATCTGTGCTTGCTGCACTGTATTTTACTGCACTATGAGAAATCTATGCACACAGCACTGCACCGTACTTAACTATGAGGAACCTGTTCTGTACATACAGCAGTGCATCTCACTGAACTATGAGGGAAATTTCCAAAGTTGAATTATATGTTCTGAGCTCAAAATGTGATTGAGGTGCAACGTGAATATGACTCTTCAAGCGTTATAGATGTAACGTACTGTTTAGTGTTTCCAATATTAGAGCCAGGTTTAGAGCTATGGATCTGGGATTTAATCCCAATCACCAAACGGTTTAAATAAATCAAATTGAGTGATCAAGGTATTTTCCTGCAGCTGATGGCACGCGGAGTTACCTGCTCAATTACCATTCTCACCTGGGCCCATAAATATACACACTTAGAACAGGTATACCTGCTTTATTCCCTTGCCTATCAGGATTATATTTACTTTAGGATTTATACTTATACACCTTGATTTACCAATCCTTGTCACCTGTAGTTAAAGTCCTAAGGGATCGAATAGGCTGTTAGAATAATAAGTAGAATAATAAACATTTATCTTTTTCATTAAATAACCACAGACTCAGGAAAGTTTAAACACTTTATCTATGAAAATTCTTAAATGCCAGAGTCCATACAAGCGCAGTTAAAGACTTCTCAATTAGAAAAATAACAACTGATACAAAGATATGTAGAAATATTACGAGATTTCTTTTGTGCATTGATACCTGGGAAGGGTAAGGAAAGGGAAACAATACAAGGACATACCCACACAGATTTATATTTACCTAGAATGGCGTGAAGACCAACCCTGGCCACGGGCTGGGGCAAAGGAAACAGATCTCCCAATAGTTCAGGTGTCAACAGGACAAGACAGGTGCAGCTCAGGACAGGTGAGGATCAGGACTAGACAGATGCAAGTCTGGACCGGTACCCTCAGCTAAGTGCAACAACAGCGTCACACCGTTCTCTGTGGCTAACAGTCGGACCCCGATTGGGTTATCAATTCTTCTCCCTCAGCAATTATCTATTCTTCTGACAAAGTGCTCCACCAGCACCTCTGCTCTCGATCTTCTACAGCATAAGTTGGGTCAGTGACAGGTCAGCTACTCGGACAAGTCGGACAACTAACTAACTAAGCCTACCTTAGTTATACCATTTTCCTGGGCAGTGTACCACCCCCCTGTGTTGCAAATTTGTGTATTCCCTTGATTTGATTGGTCAGAAAGGCGAGGAGAGGTCATCACACCATACCAGTATGAGATCATTTCTATGCAATAATTTAGATCAATGTTCCCGCCCATAATTTACTTTCCCATGATTTTATTCCACCCAGCATTACTGTAGCAAAAAGATATACAATTTATAACATTTTATATTTTTCTCTTCCCCTGGAGAGTTCATGAGGTTAGATTCCCAGGCGCATCGCAGGCAATACTGTCACTGGCATAGGTTCAATGCCATTGCTTGAGGACTCCTGGATTTCTGGTACATGCGCGGTGTGGGTTTCAATATGGCGTTACAATTCACTCTTCTGGCCCAAATAGCTAATGATAAAATCAGAGAAAGACACATTAAAATGCGAAAATAAATTAATGCACTGTATACCACTTATCTCAACTCTGTTCCCATTACTTTATTTTATCTATAGCAGTAATAGTTAAGCAGAACTAACAGAGTTTAGTTAGAGCACAAGGAGGTGCTTTAGTATGTGAAACATGAAACTGCCATCTTTAATACTAGTGCACAGCTGCAAGAAATTCCCACCAAAGCAGAGACACGTCACACCACGTGAGTGTGGTGAACGCATGTGCAGAAAGGTTCCCGCGTTTTTGGCAGCCATTTTAATGCATTTGGGTTATTGTTAGTTAAAGCACATAGTCAAGCTTCCCCTAGATACTAAAAATGTTGTGTAGTGCGATGGTAGGATATTTGCGTGTGTGCACTGCATACACTAGTAATGAATTGCACTGAGTGGTGTCTTCGATACGGTAGGGCCTACTTCGCATATTGGATTGGTGTGAGTGACCTATGGAAAGGCTATTGATCTGGATTTCCTACATGCAGAAGAGTGTCAGTTTAGTGTTTGATATCGATGATTTCTTAATGCAGTGAATTCGACACAACAGTGGAAATATCCCTTAGGGAAAGTGGCATTGTCTGTACTCATGGCTCTGTATGCCTATCCACCTGTCTCCAATTCACAACTGGCTGCTGGGGGGGATGGCTACATCTGTGCATTTCTGATAAGACCGCTATAAACTAGGTGCTCAAGGGATACTACAGACCTCGCACTCTGAGGGGCCTTCCTTTGTTGGTTAAGTGGGGGTTGAATTGGCACCGGCATTACAAGTGGCAGGATTGTGGCCCCACTAAAGATACTTATTAAGCCTTCCAGGGTAGGATGTCAGGCATGACAACATTTGGTGGTCTGAGTGAATTCAACATTACGACGGTGGAAAAAACACTTTGGGAAGTGGGTATTTTGGTACTTATGGCTCTGTATGCCTCTCCACCTGTCTGGCTGTGCGGGGGATTGCTACATTTGTGCAATCCGGACAAGACGACCATAAACTATGGGCTTAAGCCATACTGCAGACCGCTGACTCTGAGGGGCATTCCTGGGTTGGTTAAGAGGGGGTGGAATTGGCACCTGCATTCCCATGGGCAGGTTTGCGGCCCCACTAAAGATACTGATCAAGCCTCCCAGGGTAGGATGTCAAATAGGACAAAATTTAACACGCATTGGCATAGCCAATAGGTCTCGCCTTTGGGACCTTATAAGTGGTTCGTCATGCAGTGAGGGTAGGAGAGGACGGGGCAGTGCGCTCAGGTACTCTACTCGGGTAGGGGAGGAAAGAGGTAGACTAGCTTGTGAGCAGGAGCACAGATTCACATTGAGGGAACTGACGCATTAAGTAGGGGCTTGCATACATGGTAAATGGGAGAGGTACATTAGAGATGGTAGTATGGCCTTGGGTGCACTGCGGGTAAGGAGGAAATTATAGCTCGGAGTCAGAGTTTAGGTACACAGTGTGGAGAAGGGAGCTGGTGCTTGAGTACACCACACCGTAAGCATAGGGAAGGTTAACTGGAGCTGTGAGCAGGTGCTCGGGTTACGGTGTGGTGTGAGATGAGATGAGATGAGCCGTGCTGTGCTGTGAGCAGAAGCTCATGTACTCAGTGAGGGTAGGGAGTCTGAAGCTGTGTGCTCTGCGCAGGACCTCGGCTACACAGTTAGGGCAGGAGTGCATGGGAGGAGTCAGTAGAGGCTCTGAGTCACAGCAAGAGTCAAGCGGGACTTGAGCAATGGACAGTGGTTTCAGTTAGCGCTCTAAAACAAAAAACGCCTGTCTGCTTCTTACAAGCACTCCTCCCATTCCCATCCACTTTCATGGCAGTTGGGCCTTGTTATAATTTCTTTATATCCATGAGAGGCCTGACATGCCATCAGCGCTGCGGCAAGGGGCTGCAGGGAAGACAGAGCAGGGCTTCACGAGGCCTCCATGAGCCGTCATGGACCGGAAGGCCAGTGAGCTGTCAGCCACACACTGATCACCGCCGCCCGCAATGAATGCAGCAACAGAAAATTAAACAAGCGCAGCCGTGAAAGTAAAAGCAACCGCGCTGTGTTTATTTAGTAACCTGATCCACGAGGCGATGAGGGAGGAATACAGCTGCCACATTGCGAGCTGCTGCGCATTCTTGAGTCTAAAACGCAGTGGGAGTGAACATTTTAAGAAGAGGTGGGGCATGCACCTGTGTTTGGCCATTTGCATGCTTTCATTATTGAAAGCCACACACTAAGGCCAATTCAATGTGTGGGAGGAGTCGGACCCACACGGAGAAGTTTTGAGTACTAGGCTCGACCTAAAAAGGACCCATGCATTTCGAAGGTGGCCTTTTTAACTGATCTCATCTTCATAGGCCATTGTGGTTATAACTACTGGGGCTCTGCCTTTAGCAATTAGAGACGCTTTGAGGATTGGAAACATGCTACTCTGGTTCAACGCTGGGACATCCACAAGAGGAACTATTTGGGTGGGAGGCTACAACTGGATTATCTGCAGACTTGTGGTGGCCTGCGGCTTGTCATGCTCTAGGACAGAAACTATCACATGGTGGATTTTGCTGGATGTTGCTGGCCTGCAGCTAATTGCCAGCTGTCACGGCCCGGGTCCCTACGCACTTTCCAAGTACTGGTTGACTGGCCTCCTGTCCATGAGTTCCCAAGGACATAAATGATCTCCCCATTTCCACAAGAAGGGTGCGGCAGAAACGGGTGGAAGTGATTGTCGGTCGGGACAAGGACCCTCCTGACGTGTGCAGTCTTCAGAATGTGCCAAAGAGTGTGCTCGTAACGTTCAGCAGCACACTTGGGGTGGCCGTAGCATGACGAGTTGAGGAGTGTGGGGGAAGTTTGCGGAGTCAGAGGGTCCGCGCTTACAGCTGGAATCCTCTGCTAGAATGCATTCCTTAGCATGTGGTGTATGAGCGGTGTTGATAGAAGTTTGCAGAGTCAGCAATATCCAAGCTGGCAGCCTCCAGATTGGCAGGATGACAGTGCCTGACATCGCGGCCACAGTCCAAGGTTTCATTAATCTAATTAAAGTGTCGACAGCAGGGGCAACATGTTTTAGTTGGCTGGTGTAGTTTGAGTGGCTAGGTCACAAGGTGTAGAGAGAACCTGTGCATGTCGTTTTGATTTCAATGTGTGTGTAATACAAAGAACAGTGTATTATACATACAATACAATGTGGAGTATTTGTTAAGCATCCACAGGGTGTTGTGAGGTTTAGGGTTATGCCAATACTTTACACTTTGCCCCTGAGGATAAGCATGACTGGTCTGTGCCAAGCTATCCGAGGGAGAGTATAGGTTATCAGACAAGTGTATCCTACTCATCCTATCTAGAACTGATGTCTGACTTAACAACGAAAGCTCAAATCCCAATGGATTTTTAATGAAGGCGTTACTACGAAGCTGGCATTACCGCACCAGTTTCTACAATGAATGCAAACATCACGCCATGCCATACTGTACAGTTAAAAATTCAGCAAAAACGAACGTGATGCTAATGCGCCCAATTACGATGACTACCATTACAACAACTAATGGTAATGTACGACAGTAATTAGCTTAAAGCAATTTGAAGTAAAAAAACATTTCAATTACCTTTTCACATTCGATAAGCTTTGATTTCAGGCAAATAACATAACCACTTTGGGGAAATGCTTTCTTTAGTTCAAAGGCAGCATTGTAACAATTCTGCCCTAAGCGCTTATGCAGTAAGATAATGGAATTGTGGTTCTACCTTACTGTTTATTAATTTAATCAACGTTTCCCAATTCAAAATGGATATATTATTTGGCCCCTTTATGAAATCTTTGAATTTAAAACTAATTGAGGGAATCCTTATGGCCGTTGGCTGTGAGCGTTTATCCTTCACAGTGAGCTGCGTTACGCATACCAGAGCAATGACTTATGTCTTATAGTTACTGGCCATGTCAACACAACCCGTGAGCCTGATTCAAGCACTGCCCCGCGAGCCCATGCAGAGAAACACTCCTCCTACAGACAAAAGAGAACAGTATTAGGGGAACGTGCTGATACGGAGGGATGTATGATTGAACAACTACTGCCTAACCCACGAATTCCTACACCACGATCAATGCTAAACCACCTATAGATGGCACTAATGTACTAACAATACTTCCACGAAATATTTTTATATTGCTCATTACCCATTTTCACCACAATGTTCTTTTTAATCCGCATATTTTTGTCATTTTAAATAAAATAAATATGTTAATAGTTGATTTGAATAATAATCAATTATCATTTGATGATACTTTAATCAAAGTATATTTTAACAGCTGTCATTCCAGCTCCAATGAGACGCTGACAGCCGTAAACACTGGGAGTGAATTAGCACTTAGATTTCTTTTCTTTTTCACTTTCCCCCCTAATTCTAGGGAATTCCATGCCTTTTTTTACTCCCCTCCTAATAATATATTTAAAGCCCGCAGTAACCTGTACTTCAAATAAGCACTGGCGGAGAAGCTGTTGAAGATATGTCAACAATACGAGCGTGTCCTTTTCTGGTGATTTATGACTGAAAGCCCGCAGCTGCACCGCTCACATTGTGTTCTCAGCAAGAAAGAGCCAACTTAAATGAAATTTAATTGAAGATACTAGCGTGTTACTACTCACTGGGCTGATTTGTCCGCACACTCCAATGGCTTTGTTCCTCGTGAAGGTACTCGGATGTGTTGCCTAAGCTGTCCTTAGCAGGGGAGTTGAGTTGCTGGCAATGCCGTAACCATAAATATTCGTTTTGTGAATAGTCAAGTCAAGTCAAGAGATTTATATAGCGCGCTACATACCCATAGGGTCTCAAGGCGCTTGAGGAAGGGTGGGGAATTACTTGTCGAATATCCAAGTTTTAAGTTGCTTTCTGAATGCTAGGTGGTTCTGAGTAAGGCGAAGGTGAGTGGGAAGAGAGTTCCAAGTTTTAGCTGCCAGGTAGGAGAAGGATCTGCCTCCCATGGTGGTTTTGCTGATGCGAGGTACAGTGGCAAGGGCTTGGTTGGAGGATCGTAGATGACGTGAGGGGGTGTAGAAGGACAGTCGTGTGTTGAGGCATTCGGGTCCAAGTTCGTAAAGTGCTTTGTGTGCGTGGGTTAGGAGGCGGAAAGTAATCCTCTTATTTACGGGGAGCCAGTGGAGGTTTTTCAGGTGACCAGAGATGTGTTCTTTACGCGGGATGTCTAGTATGAGCCTGGCTGAAGCGTTCTGGATGCGTTGGAGTTTTTTCTGGAGTTTTGCGGTGGTGCCGGCGTATAGGGTGTTTCCGTAGTCCAGGCGACTCGTGACTAGTGCGTGGGTGACCGTTTTTCTAGTTTCGGTGGGGATCCAGCGAAATGTTTTTTTGAGCATGCGAAGAATGTTGAAGCAAGATGATGAAACGGCGTTGACTTGTCTGGTCATCGAGAGTGAGGAGTCCAGAATGACGCCCAGGTTCCGTGCGTGGTCCGTCGGGATGGGTGCTTTTCCAAGGGCCTCTGGCCACCAAGAGTCATCCCAGGCGGAGGGGGAGGTGCCTAAGATGAGGACTTCTGTTTTGTCTGAGTTCTGTTTCAGACGGCTGTGCTTAATCCACTCGGCTACTTCTTTCATTCCTTCGTGTAAGTTGGTTTTGGCGGTGTTAGGGTCTTTGGTGAGTGAGAGGATCAGTTGAGTGTCGTCAGCGTAGGAGATGATGTTGAGATTGTGTTGGCGAGCGATGGCCGCAAGGGGGCTCATGTATACGTTGAAGAGGGTGGGGCTGAGTGACGATCCTTGTGGCACGCCGCAGATGACTTCAGAGGCTTCTGACTTGAATGGTGGGAGGCGGACTCTCTGGGTTCTTCCAGTGAGGAACGAGGTGATCCATTCCAGTGCTTTTCCTTGGATTCCGACGTTTCTGAGGCGCTGTAGAAGGGTGCTATGACAGACTGTGTCGAAGGCAGCGGAGAGGTCGAGGAGGATGAGGGCGACTGTGTCTCCGTTGTCCAGTAGAGTTCGAATGTCGTCTGTTGCTGCGATAAGTGCGGTCTCAGTGCTGTGTTTGGCTCGGAAGCCGGACTGTGAAGAGTCGAGGGATTTGTTGGTTTCGAGGAAGGTGGCGAGTTGGTTGTTGACAGCTTTCTCAATGACTTTGGCCGGGAATGGAAGAAGCGAGATGGGGCGGTAGTTTTTGAGTTCGGTGGGGTCAGCTGTGGGTTTTTTCAGAAGGGCGCTGAGTTCTGCGTGTTTCCAGTTTTCCGGGAAGGTGGCGGAGTTGAGGGAGCAGTTGATGACATCTCGGAGGTGTGGTGCTATGATGGAGTCGGCTTTGTTGAAGATGTGATGAGGGCATGGGTCAGTTGGGGATCCTGAGTGGATGGAGTTCATCAGGCGGATGGTGTCCTCAGTGGAGATTGGGTTCCAGTCGTTAAGGATGTTCAAGGGGGGTGAAGGTCCTGCAGAAGATTGGGTGGGTTGGTGTCCGGGTTGGTTGTCGAAGCTGTTGTGGATGTCTGCGATTTTGTTGTGGAAGAAGGAAGCTAGGGAGTCGCAGAGGGCTTGGGAGGGGGTGATGTCGTTGGAGTTGGCTGATGGGTTGGTAAATTCTTTGACGATGTTGAATAATTCCTTGCTGTTGTGGGCGTTGTTGTCTAGTCGGTCTTTGAATGCGGCTTTCTTGGCAGACCGGATTAGTTGATGGTGTATGCGGGTGGCGTTTTTGAAGGCGTCTCTGGTGCTGGTGTTTGGGTCTTTTTTCCAGGCCTTCTCGAGGGAGCGACAGAGTTTCTTCGATTTCTTAAGATCATCGTTGAACCAGGAGGCGTTTTTGCTGCCTAGTTTGATTTGGCGTTTTTTCAACGGTGCTAGGATGTCGGCGCTGTTGGATAGCCATTGGGTGAGGTTAATGGTTGCTTGGTCGGGGTTTGGGCAGTGGGCGGGGGGGTTAAGAAGAAGCGATGAGGAGATCTGGTCGGTGGTGATTTTGTTCCAATTTCTTCGCAGGGTGGGTTGAGGATGGTTGTGGATTGTGGTCTTATTGTAGATAAAGTGAACGCAGCTGTGGTCCGTCCAATGAAGAGCTGTGGTGTGACTGAATGAGACATGTTTGCTGGAGGTGAAGATAGGGTCGAGTGTGTGACCTGCAATGTGGGTGGGGGTAGTGACAAGTTGTTTGAGTCCGAGGTTGGCGAAGTTGTCCACAAGGGTGGTGGCGCTGCTGTCATTGCTCTTTTCCAGGTGAAAATTGAGGTCTCCCAATAGAATGTAGTCCTCGGAGGGGAGGGCGTGTGGGGTGATAAAGTCAATGATGTCGTCACTGAATTGTGCACGGGGTCCTGGGGGCCGGTAGAGGAGGGTGCCTCTGAGTGTGGTCTTGGGGTCGGTGTGGATCTGGAAGTGGAGGTGTTCGGCGCTAGCAAGGTTGACGTCTGAGCTGGTTGAGATGCGGATGGAGTTCTTATGGACGATAGCGATGCCTCCTCCTGTTTGCTTGATGCGGTCTTTACGGATGGTCTTGTATCCTTCCGGGATGGCAATGGTGATGTCTGGGGCTGAAGAGGCATTCATCCATGTTTCTGTTAGGAAGGCGACGTCCGGTGAGATGGTGTATAGTAGATTCCAGAGGTCGATGGCGTGTCTGTGGACCGAGCGAGTGTTAAGCAGGATGCAATTTAGGTGGTTGGTGTCAGGTCTCTGTTTGGTGTTGGTGGATGAGGAGTTGGTTTTGGTGCCGTCGAACTTGCAGGAGTTGCAAGAGAAGGGTCCATGGGTGTGTCCAGGAGCGGCTTGGACGCAGTTGGGGGAACGGCCAGGGTTAAGAGCTAGGAGGGTGGTGGCATCGTAAGTGATGCGAGTGGGCTGGGCATTGCGGGAACCAGGGGGACAGGCGCTGGGCGCGGTCCAGGCGCGGACGGGCGTAGGCGGGCTTACCTTTGGCGCACCTTCGGCACGGCCGTAGCGCGTGGATGCTGCGCGTGGGGGCATCCGTCATTAAATGGACATTGAGGGGGGAGGGGCGTGGGAGGGTAGCAGGGAGGCGGGATCAGTGCGAGGAGGAAGGGCTCTGGGAGACAACAACAAACAAAATGGAGGCGGTGAAAAGTCGAGTGAGGCTGGGGCACCGAGATAATATTCACACGCGCTTTTAAACAGGCAGCGTTATTGTGCACAGATAGAGCGCAGTTCCGTTTCCGTCGCGCTGTTTAAATGGCACCAACTATGCAGCAATGCAGAACACCAGAAATGCTGTTGCGCTATAAAAATGGCACAAACTAAGCTGACTAATTAATCACCAGAAGCGCTATGAGATCAAACAAGTGCACAAATTAAAGTACAGACACACAGACAGTCGGGAGTCAATGGATGAGTAATGATACCACCTTGCCATGTGCGCAACTGGGAGGATGGCCTGGTGTAAATTCCCTTTGTGTGTATGTGCGCAGATGCTGTGTGCCATGGCTGGAGCAGCACCGATTTTTTTAATGTATTATGCCACTGCCGTTTCCAAGTTTCCTAAAGGGGTGGGGGGCAAAGAAGAGTGAAGTGCAACAAATTGTACCAGGGCCATTGCAGTCCGGGAATCGATGTTAAGAAAAGTCGTGATTTAGGTCTTCGTTGTTCAGGTAAGTCGTAATTCAAGTCAAGTCAAGTCAAGGATTTGTATAGCGCGCTACATACCCATAGGGTCTCAAGGCGCTTGAGGAAGAGGGGGGGAGTTACTTGTCGAATATCCAGGTTTTAAGTTGTTTTCTGAATGCTAGGTGGTTCTGAGTAAGGCGTAGTTGAGTGGGAAGAGAGTTCCAGATTTTAGCTGCCAGGTAGGAGAAGGATCTACCTCCCATGGTGGTTTTGTTGATGCGAGGTACAGTGGCAAGGGCTTGGTTGGAGGATCGTAGCTGGCGGGAGGGGGTGTAGAAGGACAGTCGTGTGTTGAGGCATTCGGGTCCAAGTTCGTAAAGTGCTTTGTGTGCGTGGGTTAAGAGGCGGAAAGTAATCCTCTTATTTACGGGGAGCCAGTGGAGGTTTTTCAGGTGACCAGAAATGTGTTCTTTACGCGGGATGTCTAGTATGAGCCTGGCTGAGGCGTTCTGGATGTGTTGGAGTTTTTTCTGGATTTTTGCGGAGGTACCGGCGTAGAGGGTGTTTCCTTAGTCCAAGCGGCTCGTGACCAGTGCGTGAGTGACCGTTTTTCTAGTTTCGGTGGGGATCCAGCGAAATGTCTTTTTGAGCATGCGAAGAATGTTGAAGCAAGATGATGAGATGGCGTTGGCTTGTCTGGTCATCGAGAGTGAGGAGTCGAGAATGACGCCCAGGTTCCGTGCGTGGTCCGTCGGGATGGGTGCTTTTCCAAGGGCTTCTGGCCACCAAGAGTCATCCCAGGCGGAGGGGGAGGTACCTAAGATGAGGACCTCTGTTTTGTCTGAGTTAAGTTTCAGACGGCTGTGCTTCATCCACTCGGCTACTTCTTTCATTCCTTCGTGTAAGTTGTTTTTGGCCGTGTTAGGGTCTTTGGTGAGTGAGAGGATCAGTTGAGTGTCGTCAGCGTAGGAGATGATGTTGAGGTTGTGTTGGCGTGCAATGGCTGCGAGGGGGCTCATGTATACGTTGAAGAGGGTGGTGCTGAGTGAGGATCCTTGTGGTACGCCGCAGATGACTTCAGTGGCCTCAGACTTGAATGGTGGGAGGCGGACTCTTTGGGTTCTTCCAGTGAGGAACGAGGTGATCCAATCCAGTGCTTTTCCTTGGATTCCGATGTTTCTGAGGCGTTGTAACAGGGTGCTATGACAGACTGTGTCGAAGGCTGCGGAGAGGTCGAGGAGGATGAGGGCGACTGTGTCTCCATTGTCCAGTAGAGTTCGGATGTCGTCTGTTGCTGCAATGAGTGCGGTCTCAGTGGTGTGTTTGGCTCGGAATCCGGACTGTGAGGGGTCGAGGGATTTGTTGTTTTCGAGGAATGTGGCGAGCTGGTTGTTGACAGCTTTCTCGATGACTTTGGCCGGGAAAGGAAGAAGCGATATGGGGCGGTAGTTTTTGAGTTCGGTGGGGTCAGCTGTGGGTTTTTTCAGAAGGGCGCTGAGTTCTGCGTGTTTCCAGCTTTCCGGGAAGGTGGCGGAGTTGAAGGAGCAGTTGATGACGTCTCGGAGGTGTGGAGCTATGATGGAGTCTGCTTTGTTGAAGATGTGGTGAGGGCATGGGTCAGTTGGGGATCCTGAGTGGATGGAGTTCATCAGTCGGATGGTGTCCTCAGTGGAGATTGGGTTCCAGTCGTTAAGGATGTTCAAGGGGGGTGAAGGTCCTGCAGAAGGTTGGGTGGGTTGGTGTCCGGGTTGGTTGTCGAAGCTGTTGTGGATGTCTGCGATTTTGTTGTGGAAGAAGGAAGCTAGGGAGTCGCACAGGGCTTGGGAGGGGGTGATGTCGTTGGAGTTGGCTGATGGGTTGGTAAATTCTTTGACGATGTTGAATAATTCCTTGCTGTTGTGGGCGTTGTTGTCTAGTCGGTCTTTGAATGCGGCTTTCTTGGCAGACCGGATTAGTTGATGGTGTATGCGGGTGGCGTTTTTGAAGGCGTCTCTGGTGCTGGTGTTTGGGTCTTTTTTCCAGGCCTTCTCGAGGGAGCGACAGAGTTTCTTCGATTTCTTAAGATCATCGTTGAACCAGGAGGCGTTTTTGCTGCCTAGTTTGATTTGGCGTTTTTTCAACGGTGCTAGGATGTCGGCGCTGTTGGATAGCCATTGGGTGAGGTTAGTGGCTGCTTGGTCGGGGTTTGGGCAGTGGGCGGGGGGGTTAAGAAGAAGCGATGAGGAGATCTGGTCGGTGGTGATTTTGTTCCAATTTCTTCGCAGGGTGGGTTGAGGATGGTTGTGGATTGTGGTCTTATTGTAGATAAAGTGAACGCAGCTGTGGTCCGTCCAATGAAGAGCTGTGGTGTGACTGAATGAGACATGTTTTCTGGAGGTGAAGATAGGGTCGAGTGTGTGACCTGCAATGTGGGTGGGGGTAGTGACAAGTTGTTTGAGTCTGAGGTTGGCGAAGTTGTCCAGAAGGGTGGTGGCGCTGCTGTCATTGCTCTTTTCCAGGTGAAAATTGAGGTCTCCCAATAGAATGTAGTCCTCGGAGGGGAGGGCGTGTGGGGTGATCAAGTCAATGATGTCGTCACTGAATTGTGCACGGGGTCCTGGGGGCCGGTAGAGGAGGGTGCCTCTGAGTGTGGTCTTGGGGTCGGTGTGGATCTGGAAGTGGAGGTGTTCGGCGCTAGCAAGGTTGACGTCTGAGCTGGTTGAGATGCGGATGGAGTTCTTATGGACGATAGCGATGCCTCCTCCTGTTTGCTTGATGCGGTCTTTACGGATGGTCTTGTATCCTTCCGGGATGGCAATGGTGATGTCTGGGGCTGAAGAGGCATTCATCCATGTTTCTGTTAGGAAGGCGACGTCCGGTGAGATGGTGTATAGTAGATTCCAGAGGTCGATGGCGTGTCTGTGGACCGAGCGAGTGTTAAGCAGGATGCAATTTAGGTGGTTGGTGTCAGGTCTCTGTTTGGTGTTGGTGGATGAGGAGTTGGTTTTGGTGCCGTTGAACTTGCAGGAGTTGCAAGAGAAGGGTCCATGGGTGTGTCCAGGAGCGGCTTGGACGCAGTTGGGGGAACGGCCGGGGTTAAGAGCTAGGAGGGTGGTGGCATCGTAAGTGATGCGAGTGGGCTGGGCATTGCGGGAACCAGGGGGACAGGCGCTGGGCGCGGTCCAGGCGCGGACGGGCGTAGACGGGCTTACCTTTGGCGCACCTTCGGCGCGGCCGTAGCGCGTGGACGCTGCGCGTGGGGGCATCCGTCATTAAATGGACATTGAGGGGGGAGGGGCGTGGGAGGGGCAGCAGGGAGGCGGGATCGGTGCGAGGAGGAAGGGCGCTGGGAGACAACAACAAACAAAATGGAGGCGGTGAAAAGTCGAGTGAGGCTGGGGCACCGAGATAATATTCACACGCGCTTTTAAACAGGCAGCGTTATTGTGCACAGATAGAGGGCAGTTCCGTTTCCGTCGCGCTGTTTAAATGGCACCAACTATGCAGCAATGCAGAACACCAGAAACGCTGTTGCGCTATAAAAATGGCACAAACTAAGCTGACTAATTAATCACCAGAAGCGCTATGAGATCAAACAAGTGCACAAATTAAAGTACAGACACACAGACAGTCGGGAGTCAATGGATGAGTAACAATACCACCTTGCCATGTGCGCAACTGGGAGGATGGCCTGGTGTAAATTCCCTTTGTGTGTATGTGCGCAGATGCTGTGTGCCATGGCTGGAGCAGCACCGATTTTTTTAATGTATTATGTCACTGCCGTTTCCAAGTTTCCTAAAGGGGTGGGGGGCAAAGAAGAGTGAAGTGCAACAAATTGTACCAGGGCCATTGCAGTCCGGGAATCGATGTTAAGAAAAGTCGTGGTTTAGGTCTTCGTTGTTCAGGTAAGTCGTAATTCAAGTCAAGTCAAGTCAAGGATTTGTATAGCGCGCTACATACCCATAGGGTCTCAAGGCGCTTGAGGAAGAGGGGGGGAGTTACTTGTCGAATATCCAGGTTTTAAGTTGTTTTCTGAATGCTAGGTGGTTCTGAGTAAGGCGTAGTTGAGTAGGAAGAGAGTTCCAGGTTTTAGCTGCCAGGTAGGAGAAGGATCTACCTCCCATGGTGGTTTTGTTGATGCGAGGTACAGTGGCAAGGGCTTGGTTGGAGGATCGTAGCTGGCGGGAGGGGGTGTAGAAGGACAGTCGTGTGTTGAGGTGGTACACAAAAGTGAGCAACCCAATATACCCTTGAGGGTTTGGGCAATATATATGTTATGGTAATTGAACCTTCAAGGATTTTAATTGTCTTAATGTTTCGAATATTATTTTAAATAGCTACAATTGTACGACCTGATATATTTGATGCCGTTAATGCACAACAACTGTGACAAATGTCTTTTTAAGTTAATTTCTGTTTGTCACTGAACAGTGATCTTTTTGAGACAAAAGAGAGCAAGAGAAAGGGTGTATATGAAAGAGTATTCGGATTTAATATTTGTTACAAGGGTACATGATAGATAAACAACGTTGTAAGAGAACATACAAATAAATTGATCTATAAAAATTCTCTATACAACAATTGTAAAAGCTTTTCTACCTATTTACAATCTAATTTATTATCCGGTAGAAAAAGCAATCGTCGACGTTTCGGTCTCTATTCTTGCGTTTCCGAGACCATCCTCAGGACATAAAAAATCATATCTTGGGAGACCCTCAATCACGAAAATTCTGAATATGGTGGTAATGTGCAACACAGCATAAATCAAAATGATTGTATATCTCTTAGTAGAATAACCTGTTTGAAGTCCTTATTCGCCTGACTTCATAGATGTATAGAAAAGGAATTGGGCAGATAGGAGATTTTCACCAATTTTTTTTAGATATCTTATCTGCCCAATTCCTTTTCTATACATCTATGAAGTCAGGCGAATAAGGACTTCAAACAGGTTATTCTACTAAGAGACATACAATCATTTTGATTTATGCTGTGTTGCACATTACCACCATATTCAGAATTTTCGTGATTGAGGGTCTCCCAAGATATGATTTTTTATGTCCTGAGGATGGTCTCGGAAACGCAAGAATAGAGACCGAAACGTCGACGATTGCTTTTTCTACCGGATAATAAATTAGATTGTAAATAGGTAGAAAAGCTTTTACAATTGTTGTATAGAGAATTTTTATAGATCAATCTATTTGTATGTTCTCTTACAACGTTGTTTATCTATCATGTACCCTTGTAACAAATATTAAATCCGAATACTCTTTCATATACACCCTTTCTCTTGCTCTCTTTTGTCTCAAAAAGATCACTGTTCAGTGACAAACAGAAATTAACTTAAAAAGACATTTGTCACAGTTGTTGTGCATTAACGGCATCAAATATATCAGGTCGTACAATTGTAGATATTTAAAATAATATTCGAAACATTAAGACAATTAAAACCCTTGAAGGTTCAATTACCATAACACAGTCGTGTGTTGAGGCATTCGGGTCCAAGTTCGTAAAGTGCTTTGTGTGCGTGGGTTAAGAGGCGGAAAGTAATCCTCTTATTTACGGGGAGCCAGTGGAGGTTTTTCAGGTGACCAGAAATGTGTTCTTTACGCGGGATGTCTAGTATGAGCCTGGCTGAGGCGTTCTGGATGCGTTGGAGTTTTTTCTGGATTTTTGCGGAGGTACCGGCGTATAGGGTGTTTCCATAGTCCAAGCGGCTCGTGACCAGTGCGTGAGTGACCGTTTTTCTAGTTTCGGTGGGGATCCAGCGAAATGTCTTTTTGAGCATGCGAAGAATGTTGAAGCAAGATGATGAGACGGCGTTGGCTTGCCTGGTCATCGAGAGTGAGGAGTCGAGAATGACGCCCAGGTTCCGTGCGTGGTACGTCGGGATGGGTGCTTTTCCAAGGGCTTCTGGCCACCAAGAGTCATCCCAGGCGGAGGGGGAGGTACCTAAGATGAGGACCTCTGTTTTGTCTGAGTTAAGTTTCAGACGGCTGTGCTTCATCCACTCGGCTACTTCTTTCATTCCTTCGTGTAAGTTGTTTTTGGCCGTGTTAGGGTCTTTGGTGAGTGAGAGGATCAGTTGAGTGTCGTCAGCGTAGGAGATGATGTTGAGGTTGTGTTGGCGTGCGATGGCTGCGAGGGGGCTCATTTATACGTTGAAGAGGGTGGTGCTGAGGGAGGATCCTTGTGGTACGCCGCAGATGACTTCAGTGGCCTCAGACTTGAATGGTGGGAGGCGGACTCTTTGGGTTCTTCCAGTGAGGAACGAGGTGATCCAATCGAGTGCTTTTCCTTGGATTCCGATGTTTCTGAGGCGTTGTAACAGGGTGCTATGACAGACTGTGTCGAAGGCTGCGAAGAGGTCGAGGAGGATGAGGGCGATTGTGTCTCCATTGTCCAGTAGAGTTCGGATGTCGTCTGTTGCTGCAATGAGTGGGGTCTCAGTGCTGTGTTTGGCTCGGAATCCGGACTGTGAGGGGTCGAGGGATTTGTTGTTTTCGAGGAAGGTGGCGAGCTGGTTGTTGACAGCTTTCTCGATGACTTTGGCCGGGAAAGGAAGAAGCGATATGGGGCGGTAGTTTTTGAGTTCGGTGGGGTCAGCTGTGGGTTTTTTCAGAAGGGCGCTGAGTTCTGCGTGTTTCCAGCTTTCCGGGAAGGTGGCGGAGTTGAAGGAGCAGTTGATGACGTTTCGGAGGTGTGGAGCTATGATGGAGTCTGCTTTGTTGAAGATGTGGTGAGGGCATGGGTCAGTTGGGGATCCTGAGTGGATGGAGTTCATCAGTCGGATGGTGTCCTCAGTTGAGATTGAGTTCCAGTCGTTAAGGGTGCTCAAGTTGGGTGAAGGTCCTGCAGTAGGTTGAGTGGGTTGGTCTCCGGGTCGGTTGTTGAAACTGTTGTGGATGTCTGCGATTTTGTTGTGGAAGAAGGAAGCTAGTGAGTCGCATAGGGCTTGGGAGGGGGTGATGTCGTTGGAGTTGGCTGATGGGTTGGTAAATTCTTTGACGATATTGAATAATTCCTTGCTGTTGTGGGCGTTGTTATCTAGTCGGTCTTTGAGAGCGGCTTTCTCGGCAGACCGGATAAGTTGGTGGTGTATGCGGGTGGCGTTTTTGAAGGCGTCCTTGGTGCTGGCGTTTGGGTCTTTTTTCCAGGCCTTCTCGAGGGAGCGACAGAGTTTCTTGGATTTCTTAAGATCATCGTTGAACTAGGAGGCCTTCTTGCTGCCTAGCTTGATTTGGCGTTTTTTCAACGGTGCTAGAATGTCGGCGCTGTTGGATAGCCATTGGGTGAAGTTAATGGCTGCTTGGTCGGGGTTTGAAGAGTGGACAGGAGGGTTTTGAAGGAGCGATGAGGAGATCTGGTCGATGGTGAGTTTGTTCCAGTTTCTACGCAGGGTGGGTTGAGGGTGGTTGTGGATTGTTGTCTTACTGTAGATAAAGTGAACGCAGCTGTGGTTCGTCCAATGAAGAGCTGTGGTGTGGCTGAAAGAGATATGTTTGCTGGAGGTGAAGATAGGGTCGAGTGTGTGCCCAGCGATGTGGGTGGGGGAAGTAACAAGTTGTTTGAGTCCAAGGTTGGCGAGGTTGTCCAGAAGTGTGGTGGCGCTGTTGTCATTGCTCTTTTCCAGGTGAAAATTGAGGTCTCCCAATAGGATGCAGTCCTCGGAGGGGAGGGCGTGTGGGGTGATAAAGTCAGCGATGTCGTCATTGAATTGTGCACGGGGTCCCGGGGGCCGGTAGAGGAGGGTGCCTCTGAGTGTGGTCTTGGGGTCGGTGTGGATCTGGAAGTGAAGGTGCTCGGCGCTGGCAAGGTTGACGTCTGAGCTGGTTGAGATGCGGATGGAATTCTTATGGACGATGGCAATGCCTCCTTCTGTGTGCTTGACGCGGTCTTTACGGATGATCTTGTATCCTTCTGGGATGGTAATGGTGATGTCTGGGGCTGAGGAGGCGTTCATCCATGTTTCTGTTAGGAAGGCGACGTCCGGTGAGATGGTGTCTAGTAGATTCCAGAGGTCGATGGCATGTCTGTGAACAGAGCGGGTGTTGAGCAGGATGCATTTTAGGTGGTTGGTGTCAGGTCTCTGTTTGGTGTTGGTGGATGAGGAGTTGGTTTTGGTGCCGTTGAACTTGCAGGAGTGGCAAGAGAAGGGTCCATGGGTGTGTCCAGGAGCGGCTTGGACGCAGTTGGGGGAACGGCCGGGGTTCAGGGCTAGGAGGGTGGTGGCATCGTACGCAGTGCGCGAGGGGTGGATGGGACGGGGGACAGGGGGTCTGGCGCTGGGCGCGGGCTTGGCGTGGACGGGCGTAGACGGGCTTACCTTTGGCGCACCTTCGGCGCGAATGGGGCGCGACCGCTGCGCGTTAACGCTGCACGCAAGTGCTTCTGTCATATATGGGTAGTGGGAAGGGGAGGGGCGAGGGAGGATCCGATGGGAGGCGGGTGCGTGGTGGAGGGGGCGGTCTCAGGGCAAAACAACAGCAACACAGCAAATGGCGGCAATAACACTAAAGCAGACCGGGTTTGAGGAAACTTGGAGCGTATTTAACAAAAAACGATCCCAAACTGTGAGCAAATGCAGCTTATAGGCACAAGGGTTAAAAAACATAAATATATGCAGGTACAGTTGCGCACAATCAGGCAGGCACGTTCGAGCGCTAAGCGAGGGCAGCAGCGCTATGTAGGCAAAAGTGAAAGTGAAGAGCAGCGTCAGGAAGTCTCAGCAGCGCAATGTCTACGATACCAGGCAGCTCTGGGTAGGAGTCAGCGAGGGCAGGAGGGAGACCCGTGGTCTCATGTATATCTTTTAGTATCAGATAAACAAGAGCCTGAAATAGTGAGTAGCTCTGACCTTTCCTATGTGAGCCTCCGCGCCCTCTTCATTGGGAGGGAGGGGTTAGGGGGGGGGGGTGAAGCAGACCAGGACAAGGAATATGTGGAAAAGGACGCTTTTATTGGAACAGGTGCGCATAACATATTAAATAAACCTCTGCAAAAGCCTTCCAAAACTAAACTTCACTAAATACGTAACATCCCTAACCCCGCCCCCGCCCCTAAAATGTCATGACCCCGCCCCCACCCATACAATACAACATTTCAAACATTACAAAAACATTACATCCCCATATCAACCATTATAACCTATAAATACAAGCCCTCCGTTAACCAACTCCCATGCCTGCACCTTCACATCTGTCAATCCCCCAAAACGTGTAACCAAACTAAAAACAACCAACCTATCCTTTCCCTGTCGATAACACAACTTACCCATTAATCAACAAACCTCTGCCAAAAAACTGCCCAAAAACAAATAGACCCAGCACAGCACCTGCTCCAAGCGACAGAATACAGCAAAACATTCCTGCTCCCCTGTTCCAACAAAACGAACCGAACCACTAACCCACTGAGAAAAAATTATAAAATAAAAAACAAAAACACGAACTGGCTGAAGGGAAGAAAAACATGAAATCTAGAAAAAGTGGGAGGGAAAAAATTCCTGCCTGAGCTCCCAGCCACCAGGTCACCAAACCTGAAATGGTGGCTGGGAGCAGGAGCCCAAAGCATTTATGCTTGGGCTCCTTTTGGGCTACATACTAGGAGAAGCCCAAAAACTGAAATGGCCGCTGCCCTGCCTCATAAACCCCCCCTCACAGCCCCTCCCAAATCGCCCGGGGGGGGGGGGACCTCCCTTTGGTCGGCTGCCCCCCCAAACCCCATTTGGGAGGGAGGGATGAGGGGGGGTGAAGCAGACCAGGACAAGGAATATGTGGAAAAGGCCGCTTTTATTGGAACAGGTGCGCATCACATATTAAATCAACCTCTGCAAAAGCCTTCCAAAACTAAACCTCACTAAATACGTAACATCCCTAACCCCGCCCCCTCCCCTAAAATTTCATGACCCCGCCCCCACCCATACAATACAACATTTCAAACATTACAAAAACATTACATCCCCATATCAACCATTATAACCTATAAATACAAGCCCTCTGTTAACCTCTTAAGTGCTGCGTCGGGGCGTTGGCCGACGGCAGCACTACCTCCCCAGTGCTGCGCACGACCATTGGACGTCCATTCAGCACTAGTTCCAATGGACAGCGCAGCACTGGGGAGGGATATTTGCGCCGCATCTAAGGTGTTAACCAACTCCCATGCCTGCCCCTTCACATCTGTCAATCCCCCAAAACGTGTAACTAAACTAAAAACAACCAACCTATCCTTTCCCTGTCGATAACACAACTTACCCATTAATCAACAAACCTCTGCCAAAAAACTGCCCAAAAACAAATAGACCCCGCCACCCAGAAAGGCGGGGGAAGGAAACTACCCCCCCTTTCTGCCCCCCCCCCCCCCCCCCAGTAGGAACAATTCTAAAACCCTTCACTTCTGAACCTACAAGCATCTAGACAAAACTTCTCTGAACTCCAGCAAATAAAGGTCCATACCCAACCTGGATACATGAACTCCATCATCACGAAAAAACTCAACCGACTCAAAGCAGATATTCCTGTGTGACACATCTCCCAAAACCCAACTGACGGCAAAACCTAAAACTCTCTGAATTCACCTACTTCCTAGCCCTGTCAATTGCTCTAGGGTTCACTGCCCCTCTCCAGATCTTTCACGTCACTAATTCTGACCGTAACACATGGCAACCAGACCAACACTTTTCAATTAAAGATAAATCCTTCTTAGTAGCCAGCAACAAAACCACTCCTTTCACCCCACAAACATCATTCTCTCCCTGGTGTATCAAGAAAATATCCAGACATAGTCCTCTCACCATCGCCTTATTCAAACACGGAATGAGTTCCCCCCAAAGAATACCCCCTTTCCCCTTCCACACAATATCGAACATTTGATCAGTAAAACCCAACATTTCAAAAATAACTTTGGGCTGCCTGCACCTGGGCCCCTTTGATGAACGAATGCCCCATTATCCAAACCGTCACTTCTTTAGACTGGGGCCCAGCTACAGAACCTGTAAAAAGAAAAATACAATGAATCTCTAATCAAGGAGGATGACGCATGCGCCTCCCCCGCGTTGATCTTCACATAACGCTGGAAACAATTTGACAACCAGCGCCCTAACCGCATGATTTCCCCTTGAGACCATCCCCTATTATGTGCTTCAGACGCTGCACCAATCCTAAAAGAGTGCGTTCCATATTGCTCCTTATTAACCTAATTTTCTGCGAGCTTTACGCAACACCATGCACAGTTGATATGCTGTAACTAGCGCCCCATTAAATGTGCTGAAAACAGTATTGCCGTCTGACCTCCTGACAATGTCTTCCAGCGGCGGGCCAATGCCATGGACAAGTAACCTGAGGAGCCCTCGCTTCCAACCATACCCCTTTCCCCAACTTCCCCTGATCGGTTTTAGAACTGGAAAACCAAACCTGCACCCCTTCTTCAAGGAAAAACACGTTTTACCAAGAGATTCCCTTTTTAGATTTGAAAACCTGATAACTCCGAGACTCAAAAGCCCCAAAAAACACAAATGCCTGCAAACCAAAGGTAAAACTTCCAACAACGAGCCAATTACTGCCACGAGAGGGGAGAACGGGTCAACTGAACACCTTCCCGCTCACTAGCCCAACCTTCAAGCATTCTGTTCCCGACTTCACCAGCCAAAGGAGAATAACCCTAATCGTCCTGCGATGAAAAGCCTCTCTCTAAAAATCCATAATGAATCGCACAACATCCTCGGAACGCCGCCAAGCTCTTTCACGCCTACCTGCCCCATACGCCAAAAATTCCTTCCATGCCAGGGCATGTGCTGTTAGCGTGGACGCAGACAAAGAACCTACCACAAGGTGTAATACCCTATGTTGCCTACATACTACAGATGTTACGGCATTGGGATCGGTGTCCTGTCCGCCTCCTTGTCCAGCCCACGGAATCCCCCCCACTGCGAACGAGACAACGCATCAGCTATGTCAATGTCCACACCCAGCATGTGCAAAGCTCGAAATGTAAAATCATGTTTCAGGCAGCCTAGAACAAAAACACTCATTAACGTCAAATTCTGTTCATCTCTAGTTGATTGCCTGTGGAAGATCTCAACCACTGCCATGTTGTCCACCCAAAAAAGGACCTTCTTGTGTGCCAGTTCCTCCCCCCAAA
The DNA here is from genome assembly GCF_964263255.1 of Lissotriton vulgaris. Lineage (NCBI taxonomy): Eukaryota > Metazoa > Chordata > Amphibia > Caudata > Salamandridae > Lissotriton > Lissotriton vulgaris. Next base: position 251,284 of record NW_028245914.1, on the reverse strand, counting down.
GGGTCAATGCCACTAACAATGGAAAAGGCTCAAGAAATGTTACGCACCTCCCTCCATCCCTCCAGTCCTGTGGCTACTTTTCTGCACACCACCTGCTGCACCAGTATAAGCCAAAACCGTCACAGCCCGTTGTATCTGACAACATTTGTACGTCCCACTGAACATCTTCCTCCCTGACCCATGGCACACCATTAAATGAAGTAAGAAAACAAAAGGACCACCTACGCAAACCCTCCATCACTCCCCTGACAACCGGACACAGTGATGAGGCAAATGCCGACCAGCCAAAGATCTTCCCAATCTCTTACAGAAAATCCTCCCTGCCCTGATCGCCCTGCAAGCGAAGTTAAGATGTCCCAGCAACACTTGAATCTCCTTCACCTCCACCTTCTATTTTGACAGCATCCTGACCAGTAAGTATCATTTTCAGCTTTTTGTCAACCGGCAAGCGAGCCCGCATTGCCACTGAACCGATGGCAATACCCAAAAAGGATAATACTGTAGCTGGTCTCTTTGTTGTTTCAGGAGCCAAGACCACTCCCAAGTCCTTCATGAGCTCATGGAACGTGTCCAGTGCTGACTGGCACTCCGTGGAACCCAGGGTATTAACAAAGAAAAATCAACCAAATCGTGTGTTACCCATAAATGACCTGTGTAGTGCGTGAAATACCATTGCCCAAAAGGTGCTGAAACATTCAAATAGAGCACATGACATGGAGCAACCCATCGATAATGCTTTGACCACGTACCATTTATCCTTGAAATGGATACTCAGAAGATCCTAATCATCTGGTTGGACTGGTGAGGAAATATAAATTTTATGGTCAAGAAATGTTCCCTAACGTGTACCCCACCGTCTCCATGTACCAGCTTAAAGTGCATGTAACTTCCCTCCTGTGTCAGCTATGAAGACGCAAATACATTTGCGTCCAACATTAACATGTCCTCTTTCAGACCCGCCATGAACGGGTTGAATATTCCGTTTCTAAATATGCCATGCCAACGTCTTCTTGTGGTGTACTTTACACGTTTTTCAGCTCTGGCGAAGTAGGCCCTGAATTCTGCCATCGAGCCTTTTTCTGCCTTCTGACTCTGAACGCCTCAGCCTGGACTGCCTCTGTACCCGTGACCTCTGCCTTACTCCCTGCGCGGCTCACGGCGCTTAGCTCAGCCTGCTGCCTGCCAAGACTGTATTCAACCTTCGAATTATCTGTTCCGCTCCTCGAAAATGCATTCCTACCTACTAGTTTAAGTAAACATCCCCCCAGCTGCAGAGCAAAGGGCCCGGCCTCACTGTCTCCGTGCAAGTAATTCATAGCCTCTGTTACCATGGTAGGCCCATGCCCCCTCGCATCTCATGCAGACACTTAGACGCTTATACACGCACTCACAGTCAGTATAGAGTAGCTTCTGCCCCAGAGACCTTTTCCTTTTAGATAATATGGTTCCTAAACATCAGATATCAGATATGATAGAGGCACGAGTTGATCTGACATGCCAGACTTCTGTCTCTTTCCGCTAGTGTAAATGTCAAGTCCCCTGCACCCTCCAGCTTCACGTCAATCACACGTCATGCAGCTGCGCGCGCATCCAGGCCTCAGATTTCTGCTGACATTGCAAGATTCTGCTTTGTAGCCACCCACTTGTGACACTTACATATGACGTTTCTAGCACACACCTCTATGTTCACGCCTAGTTCACGCCTTCTAATTACGTGTCACTACCACGTGTGTGTTCTTATCTTGTTTCTCTCAGCTGTTACGCCTACTGTATTGGTTTCTATAATATGATTTAAGTATATAAGCTATGTATTGTCAATAAAATATTGCTCTATCCCTTCCTGCACCCCAGTGGTGGCAGGAACATGATATCCGGTCTGGTACCATTCCTTTTTAAGGAATAAAACCCCTAAGAACTCTAACACCACGGCTGCATAGAAATTAGGACGGTAAATCAAATATTTACCACATTATTTTGGCGCCCGAACAGGGACCCCTCCCCCACCCCACGCGCCGGTTGGTGCATTGCAAGCTTTGCCCCCTGCCATCAGTCAAGACGGAACTACACGTACCCGCAGGATTTCCTGTATCTCCCTCTGGCCCACGGAGGTGACGGAGACTGCGATCAGCACCCAGACGAGGCGGTGAGGAGTGCGGAGGATCCCGACCAGAGCCTAGCCGAAAGAAGCAAGGTCCGAGGTGTCAAGAGGCCCACCAGTTTCCGAAGTATCCACGTGTCGAGTCGAGTCGAGTCCGGTCCAGTCCAGTCGAGTTTTCCGAGGCCTTCTGTTTCCGTGCTTCCCGGTGAGTACCATTGCTGGGACGTATCTAGACGGGTGCATTATTATGTATCCGGTAAAGACGGGTTTGGGTACACAAACGCGGTCTGCACTGTTTTAGACAGTGTATCTGTACTGTTTAGCAGTATATCAGTTATTCAAGTTCTTGCACTGTTCTCAGCAGTGTATCTGTGCTGTTTAGCAGTACATTCAGTATCGAGGGTAGTCATATATGTTTCAAATGTTTTTCATGTGATTAATGTCGTGGTATGAGTGACTGTTTGATATACATTATTGTGTTTTTGTGTAACTAGGTGTGTTCAGGGTTAAGTAGCAAGGATTGAGTATCCAGTACTAAGTAAACAAGATGCCGTTTTTCAATAAGTTAAAGCAGATAGGAACTAGGAAAGGGATACTAGAGGAAGAAATTCCTATCCCCCCTAGGGACACGCCTGGAAATTTCATGTACCACAAGCATGGCATAGACGCCATACTGTATCTAGATTTATGGGCCGATTATACTAAGCACCTAGAAGAAAGACACAGGTGGCCCGTTACAGGAACATGGGATGCCGAGTGCATCCTGAAAGTAGAAGAAGCACTATGGAGAAAGAAAGCCAGACAATCCCAGAAAGATGCCATAGAATTGTGGCGTAAAGAATCACATAAACGTGCTGAAAAAGAACTCCGAAAAGAAGACAGACATAGAGAGGCGTCGGATAGAGTCCGAGAAAACGAATTAGTTAATGAAGGGATCCGAGTAAAGGCAGAACAAGTAGACCGCGCACGAAACAATCTTGTAAATGGCATGTACTTAGTGGCCGAGGGTTCGCCTGAAGCCACTTCAGAAATACCGAAAGATCTGCCGCCACCATTGGTTCCAACTAAAGTAAAACACAGGACTACTAAAGATATATTTCTCGCTTCCTATCTAGATGATGTAGCACCCGCTTACACCAATCCACCTGCCCGCGGGCCGCCTGTTGACGGTGACGGAGGTGGCAACCCGCCTCAAGACCATATCCCGCCATTACCGCAACAAAGTTCCCCCGTTCGACAGCCTGTCCCTCCACCCCCGCCACTTCCCACACCTAAGGTTAATATACCAAATCCGTTTTTGCCTGATCCTATTAAGAGACAAGTTCAGGTACACATACAGACTCCACAGAGAGATAATGCTCAAGCCTCAGCCTCAGGAGGTGCGACGGGGGGTCTCCAGACCCCGCCAACAGCACACAGATTAAACTTTAGAGACATGCTGAAACAACGTACACCCCAATCACCAGGTTTGGACAGGCTCAGAGAACCCCTTCCAGTTTGCAGATACGATCCAGTACCCGGTAAAGACGATAGAATGTTGATAGCATCACTACGTTTGCGACAAGCCACAGATTACCTAGTGTTATTCCCAGGGATGGCTGAACACCTAGATAGAATATATCATTTTGTCCAGACTGGGGAAAATCCTGAAAGTATTAAGGAGGCCCTGGCACACCAGAAAGTTGACACTCAAGCATATGTATTACGTTTTTTCATAAATTGCTTAATAAGAGACCGAGACAGGCCTGGGGTAGACCAGGAAGAAATGGAAGCACTAAACAAGTGGGGTCAAAATATAGCCGAAGGAAAACATGATAAGCTTAATTGCATAGCAAGCATGTACAAGAAAATCAGAAAAGAAGTAGTAGAAATACACAAAAGAGAACAAGAAAAAGAAAGTGACAGGGACAACTCCTCCGAGGAGGAGGAAGGACCTGAAGAACCAGAAACGACTACAGATACGATAGCGTATGTAGGTAAGGGAAGTTACCTTAGGAAAGGCATTCGTCCAGAAAGCAAGAGAGTTTTTCTCTCTGGCATATCAAAACCGAATTCTCCTGAACATCTGTTTCAGGTTGCCGATAAAATGCTTCAAGAACGAATGGGGTACCATGTTCTCAATTCTATGGATGAACAAGAACTAGCCCGGTCAGCAGTACTATGGGCTGACAATCCTAATATATACAATGATGACACAGTAGCACAGACATTTCTGAACCTTTCCCCAGACGAGCAGAAATTAGCAGGTATATACATGATTCAGCACCTCCTCACGTTATACAGAAATCAACATTCTGACCCAGGTCCCTTACCTGATACATTAGAAGCACTACTTATGAACAGATGGAGAGGCCTAAGTACCAAGTTAATTCAAATAATTCTAGAACAACGGAACAGATATAACACTTTCTTAGGCCCACAATATGTTTCCGCTCCGCCCCCAGAAAGAAAAATGTTCCATATGGAGCATTTTGACAGGCAGAATCCTTTACGGGAAGTACATCCAGTTATGGGCACCGATAATACCCTGAAACGTGTGTATGTATACACACCTCTGACCAAGTTAGAACTATTAGAAATGAAGAAACTAGTACCTTGTCACGATAAAGACCCTGCAGGTTTTCACCGAGAACTTAAAGACATGTTACTTATGGGAGATTACACATATACGGATATTATGAAATTGTTAAAGGTTCTGTTGCCCACCGGCATCTACGAGAAACTCAAGGAAAGAGAATGGGAGGTGGGAGATAAAAAGATTATATGGACTGAAATAGAAGACGAGGAAAAAATTCGTACTCCAGGGCTAGGCCTTGGGAAGAAAGCTAAAGCATTACCAGGTTTAATAGTACAGGTTCTGCCAAGATTATTGACCACTAAAAAGGAAGACTGGGACGCAATCTCAGCCTGTAAACAGAAACACGATGAAGATACTAGTGACTTCTATTCAAGATTCGAGAAATGTTTCATTATAAATAGTGGCCTAAAACCAGGTAGCGAGTCATACCCACATCTTTTTGTAACGAAATTAGTCGAGAATTCCCTGACATTAGTTAAGAACCGCGTATACAAAGTTGAAAGTACATGGCAAGCAAATACACCATCCCAGATGTTACAGATGTTACAGTATCACCAGAACAGAATTAGAGAAGAACAGGATCATGAACAGAGACGCATGAAAGACACGAAAATGAAAATGTTAGTGGCCCAGTCGGTTCCAGCCGACGGCCAGAGAAAAGGTACGACCCAGACCCAGAATTCAGCAGCTCCCGTTAAAGGGACATGCAACTATTGCAAGCAGCCAGGTCACTACGTACATGAATGTCCAGTCCTGAAACACAATATATCAACAGGTAAAACTAAAGAAAGACCGCGTCAGCCTAGACAAGACCAGGTCCAGCAACAGACTTCACAGAATATACAGCCTATGCATGCTTCACCACATACAGTACAGACCGTAGCGGTACCACAGTCACAGCCACAGCCCATTGCCGCGACTCAGCAAGTTTCACAACAGATGTACCAGTATGCCCAATCTGATTACCCCGATTATCCGCGATACACATGAAACAGCCTAGAGAGGGAGGTTGGCTTGCCTCTTATCGAGATTCCTGTAGATCAAGAGGGTCCTTATGTACACAGTCAAGTATTGGGAAAAGACAGAAAGTTTTTAATTGACACAGGGGCAAGCCGCACAACAATCAGCCATGATGAAGTCCCAGGGGCACCCCTCTCAGGCTCACAGAATGTCTCCCTTGGTTTTTCAGGACAGCCTATTGTAAATGAGGTATCGAAACCCGTCCCCCTAGCAGTAGGTCCATTATCACGTGTTACAGACTTGTTACTCACGAAATCATGTCCAGAAAACTTGTTAGGAATCAAGACACTGAAGGCTCTAGGAGCTGTGATATGTTGTTCTCCGGAAGGAGTTAGACTTTTCTTGCGTGACTTTAAGGGTCACTATGTATTACGAGAGTTTGATGTCAGATTGAAAAATGTACCGGACCACTTGTGGGCACAAGGCCCAACCGATGTAGGCTGCATGCACATTACACCATACCGTGTTACACTCAAGCCAGGTGTTGTTTTACCCCGAATCAGACCATACAAGTTACCACCCGATGCTGTAGTGGCTTTACTGGAAATCATTGAAGAGCTCATTGCCCAAGGAGTGGTCGTAGAGACCGACTCCAATATCTGTAATTCCCCCATCATTCCGATTCTTAAACGTACTGATCCCAATGCACCGCCAGTATATCGGCTGGTGATTGATTTGCAAGAACTGAATAAATGCATTGTTCCACAGTACCCTGTGGTTCCCGACATCTCATCTTTATTGACTGCTATTGATTCAGAAGCAACGTTCTTTACTGTAATTGACCTCAAGAACGCCTTCTTCAGTGTACCTATTGATCCAGAGAGCCAATATCTCTTCGGATTCAGTTTAAATGGACGAAGTTTCAAATTTTCACGCGCACCTCAAGGATTCACAGAAAGCCCCAGCATCTATAGCCAAGCACTGAAAAGACATCTTGATTGTATCCAAATGCCAGTTAACACTGCCTTACTACAGTACGTCGATGATCTGCTGATCACCGCACAAAGTGAACCCGAATGTGAGCAAGCATCACTGACAGTTTTACATTTTCTGGCCGACAAGGGACACAAGGTGTCTCCTTCGAAGCTACAATTCTGTGTTCAGCAAGTTGTGTACTTGGGTCACTTGCTGTCCAAAGTGGGGAGACAGCTCACTCCTGACCGCATTCAGTTAATTGTAAATATGCCACAACCCCAGACACAAAAGGAAGTGCGGGCCTTTATAGGCCTCACCTCGTATTGCAGACAATGGATTCCTCAGTATGCATTTCTAGCTAAACCACTCATTCAGTTGACAACACAGGAGGCAGCGACTTCGACTGCCCTTCCTTGGACTCAGGAACATACACAGGCTTTTGAAGAATTAAAGAAAGCTTTATGTCAAGCACCAGTTCTAGCGACACCATGTTACAGCAAACCTTTTACACTTTTTGTTACAGAACGTGATGGTACAGCGTTGTCTGTCCTCACTCAAGACCAAGCAGGTTCACATAAGCCTTGCGCTTATTTTTCAAGTACATTGGATTCAGTAGCCCAGGCACTCCCTGCGTGCTTAAAGTCAGTTGCAGCGACAGCCCTAGCAATCAGACAGAGCGACTCAATTGTATTAGGACATCCATTAACAGTACAAGTTCCACATTCTGTAGAGGTTCTTTTAAACAGAACACAGACTCAACACTTGACTATAGCACGACTGACAGGTTATGAATTGACGCTATTCCAGCCACACATAGAAATCAGACGCTGTAGCATTCTAAACCCCGCAACATTGTTACCCTCGATTATGACAGATCCAGCCCCGCATGATTGTATAGAGATCATTAATGCAGTAACAAAGCCTCGACGAGACTTAACAGATGTTCCACTGACAAACCCAGACCTGACACTTTAAGTGGATGGTTCATGCATGAGAACAAGTACAGGAGAATTAGTGGCCGCGTATGCAGTGACCACTGAAACTGAAGTTAAAGAAACACATCGTATTGACACACTGTCTGCTCAAGCGGCGGAGCTCATCGCTCTGACCCGAGCCTGTATACTAGCCAAGAACAGAAATGTTAACATATACACTGATTCCCGTTATGCTTTCGGAGTCGTACACGACTTCGGAGTGTTATGGCAAGAACGAGGTTTCTTGACCTCTCATGGTGCCAAGATCCAACACGGTCCCCTCATTCAAGCACTGTTAGAAGCAATACATCTGCCTTCAGGCATATCCATCATGAAGTGTAAAGCACATACTAAAGTTACAGATTCTGTTTCCCAGGGTAACGACCTGGCAGACCAAACAGCAAAACATACAGCATTGACTCACACCCAGACAACTGATGTGACAAAGACAATAGTACCGACACAGTGTATGTCAGTTAGGGATCCCACACTAGATGTAATTGATATTCAGACACATGCCACTCCAGATGAAATCAAGAAATGGACTGAACTAGGAGGAATTCAGACAGATCAAGGATGGATGACGAAGGGAAAATCTACATGGTTTCTCCCTGACTCTATGGTTCAAGTCATAATAAATACAGCACATAGTCCAGCACACCTAGGAGAAAAAGCGATGTTAGACAGTTTACAGAATCTCTGGTACAACAAACACTTACGAGCAGCAGCAAAACAGAAAGTGCGTACTTGCATGATCTGTTGTCAGTTCAATCCAGGTAAAAGCGTCCCTGTAGAGCAAGGTGGATTTCATCCTCCCGATCACCCTTTTGAAGTCCTCCAGATGGATTATATCCAGATGGACCGTTGTCGAGGATTCAAGTATGTCCTCGTAGTTGTTTGTGCACTTTCCCGTTGGACCGAAGCATATCCAGTCTCAGATTACACTGCCCCGACCACTGCCAGGCAGCTGGTTCGAGAATTTTTCCCACGGTACGGCTTGCCTCGTATCGTGTACTCAGATAACCGACAGCCATTCTCATCCGAGCTCATGAAACAGGTTTCCCTTCTGCTAGGATATCAGTGGAGATTCCATTGTGTCCGACATCGCGAGGCCGCTGGCCTTGTAGAAAGGCATAACCAGACACTGAAAACACGCCTTGCTAAAATCTGTAAAGAGAAAGGGGGCGACTGGATAGTCGCCCTGCCAGTTGCGCTGTTCTATAGGAGAATGGTCCCCCATTCGAGATCAGGACTATCCCCGTATGAAGTGGTCTTTGGCCGACCACCGAATATGTGGGGGACGCCCATGCCTAAGAAAATAACCGATGTTGATTGTAATATGCTGACAGATTACCTTGCCTCCTTGATGTCTGCACTCCAATCATGTCGTTCACAGGTTGCCGCAGCCTTCCCTGACAACACTGATGTAAAGCCACACGATGTCCGTCCCGGCGATACTGTGTTAATTCGCAATTTCGACAGGAAAAGCCCGCTGGAGCCCCGCTGGAAAGAGCCGAAGATCGTCCTTCTTACCACGAGGACCGCGATTAAGGTGGAAGGCCGAAAGGGGTGGATCCACACGAGTCATATTAAAAAATGTAATGAACTGTTGCCAGAGACTGACTCGTCCACCCCCTCAAAGGACTGCCTTGAATCTAGTGACTTTAAAGTTCCCAAACGAGAGAAAACTCCCCAAGAGGAGTATCGAACAAAACTCCGATCTAGCAAGTCAGACAGTTTAATTGTTTAAGTCCTCCCCTAGGTGAATCGGTTAAATAGTTTCTGACATGTATCCCCTAGATCGAGATAGAGAGAGAGAGAGACAATTCAAGAAACGTGCATACTGTAAATCACTCCGCAGTCACTGTATAGTGACATTATTGGTTATGTTTTTTCTAAGTCTTTTGATTATTGTTGCTAGTATACTACTGCCAATATACTACCCTATCTTCAAGCGTGAACAATCTGCTTACAATGTCACTGCCGAACATTCTTTTAGTGAATTACCGCCTCATGAACTATCTTACAGACTTGCGCTGCGCAACAACACATTCATTAGTATGTTACATCACTCCCATCAGACTAGCAATGCTACAAACTGTTGGATATGTGGCCGACTCCCTCCCTATCAGAAATACAAGGGAGTTCTGCCCCTCTTTCCGTATCCGTTCACTCACAATGGCTCCTGTGGTGCATGGATTAGATTAATTAATTCTTTAGATCCTGATATTGCTGTTTTCGAGGGGAATTGGATTTGGGGAAACCTGAACCTAGTTCTGCTCAACGCCTGCTACCCTGACAAGAATGGACAACCCATTAGGACAGGAACTGATCTAGAAAACGAAGTATATGGATTAGGTAATTATACAATTAACCTCATGATTCTTACTATTGAATCCAAAGCTGCACCCGTTCTCCCCGCTGTGTCAGTATTACCAGTCACTGGTGATTTTTGTGTCAGAAAGAAGGGTTCAGTATACTTAGGTCATAGTAAATGTACTACTGTGGTCGATTCAATGATCAGGGCAGGTCCTCATTTAGAGCTACTCGTCATTCCTACTTTGTTTGTGGCCATACCGCATACATACGCTTGCCTCCTGATTGGGATGGTACCTGTTACATTGCCTTCCTTCTGCCCCCTGTTTTCCTAGCTCCTCCTGATTATCATAGAAATACAAATCTAGTAAACAGTAGACTCCGAAGAGATCTCCCGATTGTCGACTATACTGAAACGGCATGGGAGCAATACACAGATTTCAATAAAGGATTCTTTTTCTTCACAGGCCCCGTCCAAAACAGTAAACTAATACGTAGATTAACTAGAACACTCGAAGCAGTAGTGAATGAAACTGCCTCCGCTCTAGGTAACTTAACAGAGGAGCAGTCCGCCATGCGGATTGTTGTCCTTCAAAATCGTCTTGTTATTGACGTCATCTTGGCAGATAGAGGTGGAGCTTGTAAGGTCATCGGGTCAAGTTGCTGTGTTTTCATTCCAGAAAACGCGCCAACTGTATATAAAGCTATTACACGTCTTCATAAAATTGCAAGTTTTGAAGTAAATCGGGGTTCCCAAGGCCTACACGCTCCGGAGATAACCCACTTACACTCAAGAACTGTTGGCACGGAAACTGTAAAAGGCAAAGAACAAGTTTATTAAGACCCCATGGGGTGGTGGTACACTCAAACAGCACCCTTCGGTAATGCAAGAGGTATCACACCGAACACGGGTGTGACCCCGTTTATATACAGTTTTGGGGCAATAAAAGATAGGCGGCACAAGTTAAGACACATTTTAAGGACATATATGGTCATGTTTTGGAATACTGCCAGCTCATTGGAGGGGGCACAACTCCGCTGGTCAGTTTGGTGCACATTCCTGAAGGCTTACGGGTCAGCTAGAACTGCGCGTGTGCGGCTTGACCAGTACTAAAAATAGCCTGTTGCTGGGCAGATTGGAGTGGTCAGTGGAACGGACAACGGACTAAAGGGCACGCCGGCCACGAGGCCGCTTATGATCTAAGATGGCCGCCGCAACATTCAAAATGGCGTTTTAGTATATAGCCAAGTTAAGGAGGACAACGTGTAGGTTCAGCTAATCGCTAACGCGGCCGGGCCAATTACGACAGACGACCCTTTTAGCGTTTAGCTGAATCTACCTCATAGTGAACATAATCAGGATGTTCGTCCTCGATGTCTATTAACATTATTTGTGTTACCTCTTTGTGAAGCATCATTTTGTCATGGGCAAGAGCTCGTCTTGATGGTATGCAAGCTGATAAACACATTGAACATAAAGCTGGGCCACATTGAATACATAGGCATATGAAAAACATGGCTCCCACAAGTATACACAGAATCGTCAACAGTTTCCAGCCCCAAGTTGCAAGCATGGACCAGAACCATCCTGAAAGTGTCCAAGTTCCATTGTCCGGGTGTATTTCAGCTGCAATTTTATGAAGCTTGGAGATGGCATCATACACAGATGGAGAATTGTCCGGAATATATACACAACAGCTGCTTCCGATAATTCTACATGCCCCCCCCCACGATCAGCCAAAACGACATCCAACACCATCCTATTTTGGAGCGTAACAATCCTGGAAATCTGTAGTTCCTCGGTAATATTCCCCAGGGCAATGGCAGTGTCATTCGCTACAGCCTCGACAACACGTGTCAGTCGTCTGATTTTCCGGCTGTTTAATGCAGCCCCCACAAAGGAGAATAGTCCCAGATTAAAGTCCACATACTGTTGCAATGCAGTGTCTGTTTGGTCAATGTCCTCCAGGACAACAGTTCGTTTAACCCTATTCAAGACGAAGTCATGGTACAAGGTGTAATCATTGTGATACATTGGAGGGGCAATGAATACAGGCGGTAACACAAACGATACGTAGCACGTGCCCAACCACCCCAATGGAAGCTGATGGTAGCCCTTCGTTCCACAAATAAAATACGTATTTCGTGATGCAACAAATGAAATGCCATTCGGGCTATCAAAAGTGAGAGTAGTATTACATTCGCTTTTCCCCACTGCAATCGAGCCCTTATTCCTGATACATAAATCGGCTTTTGTAGCAATGACATTTATAACATGTGCACTAGATACATTAATGTTCCGCTGATTGCTGTATACACGTGGGGCAGACACATTATCAGGCCTATACTCCTCCCATTCAAACCTAGTGCCCTCAGCCCGTGGAAACCCATCCTTGTCATGGGAACATACTTTATTCAAGCGGAAAAGCACCCCCCTTTTGTTGGCCATCTCAAAGTAAAGAGGAGGGTGTACCAAGCGTTGCATGATCCATTATGCGAAAACGGGAGTGGAATAAGTGGGGTGCCCCCTCTCTTCTGGTGCCCTGGCAACATCCCACACACCCAGCAATTTGAGGTATTGGTCATGTTATGTGTGTGGTGAAGAATCTGAATGAAGCTGTTATTTAAATACGTTTGGCGGTGTCGTTCTTCATGAAAGGGCAGTGTAAAATGAAAATGTTCAGACGGAGCCGGGGTAGTCGGCAGCAAATGTTCACGTACTGGCACCACAAGTTCAACTACCCAGGCTATGACAGCTATCACCACAATAGTCAGAACAAAGAGAAAGGCACCCAAGATTTTCTTATCACGAGATGCCGCTGATGTATCACGAGATGCCGTTGACGCCATAGTTCAGAAATGTTCGTGCAAAGTCTCAAATAGCACAAATTGTTCACAAAGTCTCAGATACACGTGCGTGTATACCTAAAAAAAAAAGAAAAATACGGTGCTGAACTCCGAGGTAGCCGTTGTTTTCTTCTCCGGGCCAAGACGGGTGTCGCTACACTGGCAGAACTGATCCCCCCCCCTTGGAATTCCCGGTTTCCGTTTCACAAACCTGGAGCGGTAACCAACCAGTCATAAAATGCAAAAAAAAAAATCTTCTTATCGAGGACGCAAGTTGTAGCGCTCTCGTCCGGCAGCAGCTTGGTCCGGGAAGGCTCCCTCAACTTCGGCCGACGTCACAGCTGGGCTCTTTTCTTTCTCCAAGATCTCCTTGTAATCAGTCAGCACAGCAGGAGTCACCAGATCCGGAGAGACACGGCGACAATGTGTTGAATGCACCCACCGCTTCCTGTTTGTCACTCGTACAGCGGTGCGGGTCGCAAGGAGGACCTGCTCGGGGCCCTTCCACCTGGGCTCCAGACTGCTTGCTCTCTCAAACGAGCGAATCATCACATGATCACCAGGGCGGAGATCATGGCCCTCTCCAGTAGAGTTGTCAGGGAGCGCTTCTCGAACCTGTTGATGAATAGAGAGCAAATCATTTGTTAATCGTGCCAAATAATCATTCATCATAACACAAGGCACATCATGTATTAATCGCGGCTTGGGCACCCCCCAGATATTCATAGGGCGGCCAAACACCACCTCATAAGGCGTAAGGCCGGTTCGTGAGTGGGGTACTGATCTGAGAGAGAGTAGTGCTAGCGGCAAAGCATCTGGCCACTTCAACGATGTAGACGCCACAATCTTGGCCAGCTTAAGCTTCAACGTCGCATTGTACCACTCGACCAGACCTGCTGACTGAGGGTGGAATACAGCGTGGAACTTCTGCTGAATCCCTAACCCCTTCAGTACATATTCCACAATCTTTCCAACAAAATGGGGCCCATTATCGCTCCACAAAAATTTACAAACTCCAAAGCGAGGAAAGAATTCCTTAAGCAACACCTTAGCTGTTGTCAAAGCCATGTTGTCTTTCGTGGGGTAGGCCTCAACCCATTTGCTAAAAGCACATACCACCACTAGGACATACTTCAGGTTATTGCAGCGCTCGAGTTGGATGTAATCCATTTGAAGCACCTCAAATGGTGCAGAAGGTGGAACGAACCCTCCTTTCGGAGTATGGGTCCCCTTTCCAGGATTGTGTTGCAAACATACCAGGCAGGTCTGCACTACTCTCTTTGCAGTATTAGCAATCTCGGGATGTTCCCAAACTCATGTTAAAAGCCGAGTAATTGCAAGAGCTCCGACATGAGCCAGTCCATGTGTCATCTGGACCATCGCCTGTAAGTAAGCCGCAGGCAATTTCCACTTCTCCATGTCTTTGCTTCTCCAACAACCCTCGTCATATAGTACCCCATCTGCTGCCCATGCCGCGAGTTCAGATTCAGTAGCTGATTTTTGAATATCCCGTATTTCTGCTCTAGCATCACTCCATCGCTCAGCCTGTGATTGTACCACGTACATGGGGGAGCTAGTTCGGGACATAGCCGTTTGTCTTGCTATGCTGTCTGCAAAGGCATTTCCTTGGCCCACTTTATCCGTGATCTTTTTGTGGGCACTGCACTTCACTATCGCTACTTTCTTAGGGCCAAGCAACGCATTTAGGAGATCACGCACTAGCTCTCCGTGCATAATGTGCTCTCCGTGTGATGTCAGAAACCCACGTTCCCTCCAAAGTAGCCCGAAGTCATGGGCCACTCCAAAGGCATACCGGCTGTCCGTGTATATGTTCACACATAATCCGGCACTCAATTCGCAGGCTCTTGTTAAGGCTATCAGCTCTGCTGCCTGAGCCGACTTTTGTGGTATCCTAGCTGTTTCTACCACTGTCTTAAGCGTCGTGATCGCCTAGGCTGCGGAAGTCGTACCATCTGGCAGCCTTAAACACGATCCATCAACCCACAGTTCCCCATCCACATCTGGAAGTGGCACATCCTGTAAGTCAACACGACCCTTTGTCTGTTCCTCGGACAGGAAAACACAGTCGTGATGTTTTTCTTCCTGACCCTCCTTGGCCGGATAGGGCAATAAAGTGGCAGGGTTCAAAGTAGCGCATCTTTTCAGTGTAATATGTGGCGCCAAGAGTGTCAGCTCATATCCTGTTAGCCGTGCACTCGTAAGGTATTGGGTCTTTGTTTGGTTTAACAGGGCATCTACTGCGTGAGGAACTAACACCAACAATTTGTGTGATAACACTATTCCCTCACTCTGTCGTATGGCCACCGCTGTTGCTGCTACCGCTCGAAAACACCCAGGCAACCCTCGTGCTACAGGATCCAGAATGGCAGAGAAGTATGCACATGGTCTCTGCTTATCCCCGTGTAATTGCACTAACACTGACAACGCGCACCCATCATTCTCGTGCACGTACAATGTGAAAAATTTCGTGTAGTCTGGTGTACCTAACACGGGTGCGGAACAAAGGGCCTGCCTCAACTGCTCGAAAGCCTTCTGGCATTCATCTGTCCACTCAAGGGGCATTGGTGTAGCTTTGGACAGTAATGCTAGCAAAGGTTTTATGATATGTGAAAAACCCATGATCCATTGCCTACAAAAGGACGTCAACCCTATGAAGGCACGTACATCTCTCTGCGTGCGGGGGACTGGTGTGTCTAAAATTGCTTGAATTAGATCAGATGTTAATGCACGCCCCTCCTTAGACAACAGATGACCGAGATAGGTCACCTGGGGTCTACAGTATTGAAGCTTTTTCTTGGAAACCTTATGATTGTTTTGTGCCAAAAAGGAAAGCAACGCAAGTGTGCTCTGTTCACATTGTGCATAGGAGTCAGCGGCAAGCAGAAGGTCATCCACGTACTGGATGAGCGCAACGCCAGACTGCAATTTAAAAGAATCCAGCTGCCTTTTCAAAGCCTGGCTGTAGATGCTAGGACTTTCAGTATATCCTTGGGGAACACGACAAAATCTATACGATTTATTATTGAGCGTAAAGCCGAACAGATATCTGCTATCAGGATGAACAGGGATGGAAAAGAACGCATTCTTTAAATCAATAACGCTAAAGGTGGTGGCTGTCGGTGGAACCAAGGTAAGCAAGGTCGTAATATCAGACACCACCGGGTATTGGGGATTGACAATTTTGTTGATCTCTCGCAAATCAATAATAAATCGATAGATTTTGCCGTCAGTGTCTCTCTTAAGAATCGGAAGAATAGGACTGTTACAAACATTATAAGGGACCTCCTCCACAACCCCTGCAGAAATCAAATCCTGAACAATATGTGTCAACGCAATTTCACCTTCTCTCGAAATCTTATACTGTGGCACTCGTGGTAGAGGGGCCCCCTCCTTAACAGTAATGTGTATTGGTGGAATACGCATCTCTCCCACATCCGTATCTGAGGTCGCCCACAACGTATGCGGTAGAGAGGCCAAAGCTGGAATATCTAAAATCGCATAAAACCTGTCAGGGTCAAGATAATTGTCATTCAGGATAACCCGCACTCCCTCTGGAGCGCAACGTATGGTCGCTCGAAAATATTTAAGCAAATCAATACCCAGGATATTGTCTGGGGTATGGGGTGATAACAAAAATTGGCCAAAACTGAAGTATTTGTCAATACATAGTGCAAGGGGCTTGGACAATGGGCTGGGGGAGGGTGTGCCATCAAACCCTACACACGTAATCATTTCGCCAGACAGGGGAGCCCTCGGAACCAAGTTTTTCGACAAAGCGCTACGAGTAGCTCCTGTGTCGACTAGAAATTGATCAGTAGAACCCAGAATACCCGCTGTTACATATGGACCTTGCTGATCTATCGGCACTTCAACTGATTCCTTACCCCATCCTACGCAGTCCTATGCATGCACATAATCCTGGTGTTCCACATTCTCTCCCTCCGAAATCTGATATTGATTCCGTCTATCAAATGTATTTTGTTCGTCCTGGCCACGGCCCCTCTCTTCAACCTGTCTACGATCACCTCCACCACCTCTTGCTCCAGTATAACCTCCTCTTGACCTTCCACTTCCTCGACCACGCTGACTACGCTGTTCACGAAGTACCGGACAATCTTCGGCCCAATGCCCAAACTCCTTACAATAAGCACACTGATCCTCCGCTATGTCCGTACGACCATACGACGCGTGACCTCCACCTCGTCTACCTCTATCATTCCCTCTACCCTGTGTTCCCCGAACCTGCGCCAACATCACCTTCGTTTTCAATTCCTTCGCCTTTTTCTCTACACTTTCTTTAGCCTCCACTTCCTGCCGCTCATAATACTGAGCCATAGTTAACAAAGACGCAGGGGTCGCCGTGGCCCAGGAACTTTCACTCGACTTCAATCGCTTTGCAATCTCTGGTAGGAGATTAGCCACATACTTATCTACAAACAAATGCCGACCCGTATCGTCAGTTAAAGATTGACCACTGTAATCATGAAATGCCTCCTCGAAGCGTGTAAAGAAATCTGAGACCGTTTCATCGGGTTTCTGCTTGCACGACGTTAGCATGGTCCAATCAATCTTTTTAGAGGGAACAAGCGTTTTTAATTTATTCAAGATAGCTGCCGGAAGGTCTAGAATTAGCTGGCAGGGCTTACATGCTGGTTCTCTATCTAAATCTGCAGCATTTATTTCTTTCCATGTTCCCCCCAATATCGTTTCATCATTATTTTTACGAATTTGCCTCCACATATCAGGTGGTAAAATTAGCCCAAAAAACAAATCTATATCCACAAGAGTCATCACACAAGACGATATAGCCCCCTCCACCCCCTCATAGAATGCCGCCGAATTCTTCCGAAGATCAGGTAAAGAATTTTTTAATGCCATAACATCTGCTCTATTCCACGGCGTATATACCCAATTATACACAAAATACCCTTTCGCATCCTTCGACAATTTATCATCATCCGTACCTTCCCCTTTAGGTGGAACATACAAAGGCGCGGCTTCACGCATAGGCATAACATGCAATGCAGAACTCTTATCTGAACCACGGAGAGAGCACTCCTTAATCTGCCCATTATTCCCCGACTCGGACTCCTTTTGCCTCCTTTTTCGTTCCTCCCGCAATCGAGTTGTCTCATCCCGCAGCTTGATCAGTTGCTTGAACAGGTCGTCAACATCTGAAAGATCAAAATCACCTTTAGCCAAATTCTCACGATACACTGACAACGATTTAGGCTCTAACGTATCAGAAAGTTCACGAAACGCGCCTACAACTTCATCCGTCAGACTGGACAGAAAATACATTAATTCAAGATCCGAACACGCTTTCTTTTCTGTTAACAACTGCTCCTGAGTAACACAATGCTTATTCACTTTACGAGCCCAACTGCGTAAATGAGCGGACCTCTCCGCAGTAAACCTGAGAGCCGATACACCCTT
The DNA here is from genome assembly GCF_964263255.1 of Lissotriton vulgaris. Classification (NCBI taxonomy): domain Eukaryota; kingdom Metazoa; phylum Chordata; class Amphibia; order Caudata; family Salamandridae; genus Lissotriton; species Lissotriton vulgaris. Next base: position 233,079 of record NW_028245914.1, on the reverse strand, counting down.
CTGGCCCAACTGATCCTGTCTATCGTCCTCTGAATCCGCAGCCAGAGTCGTCGGCGAAACGTACGGAGGCGGTGACCGATCTAACAAAGAAAAATCATCAATTTCATTATTAAGGACAGGATAAAGTGGTCGGCGAATAGGAAATTGACCAGTCGTTTGCAATTTACGTTCCCGTTCCTCCCTTTCTTTCTTCCCCTGAGCCTCCTTTTCCTCAAGCTGTAAAGCCTTATCCCGAGCAGCCTTGCGCTGCTCTTTGTCCGCCAAGGCAACCTCACGCTTCATTCGGTCACGCGCCGCTTTCTCCCACATTCGCACGCAATCAAACATATTTTGTCTAGACCTGCGTTGAAACAGACATTGCTCCACAAATTGTACTTTAGATAAATCAAACGACCCGTGTAGAGGCCATTGCAATTCAGGATCGGCCTTGGTGTACTTATGCCATAATTTACTGTACATAATAGGGGGAAGGCCAAATTTTATGTACATCTCCCGATTTGGTGTTCCCTCTGGGGGAGCCGGCTGTGCCTCTGCTAACCTAATTGAGGTACCTTCTCCAAGACAGCACATTCCTCGGAGTGTGCTGAAAACAGGCATGTTCGAAAAGTATCACGAAAGCGTGACACCAGACAAAATGGCACTTACAGTTCTTCACACGATTGTGCCGCTCAGAGGGAAAAAAACAAAGTTAGAGAAACATCTCTACATGCCTGCCTATGTGAAGTGCACTACACATATAAGTTCAAAGATCACAAATTCACAATGTTAGCTAACTCAAATCAAAAACGTAGATTGTAGGACTTCGGCAAGCGTCCGAGGACTACCTTACCGATCACAAATCACAGAATTTCAGTAAGCGTCCGAAGACTACCTTACCGAACACAAATCATAGGACCTCAGTAAGCGTCCGAAGACTACCTTACCGATCACAAAGCTTACCCAAATTCCCAAATGTCCAGATTCCAACTGCCAAGGTCTTGTAAGCCAAATCAGCCAAACGGCACTTTCTCAGCGATGCAGACACTCGAAAACTCAGTCGGAGACCGGCGCCACCTGGAAAGTCAGATCGGAAGGAAAGGAAAAGACACCGTGGCAGCCAAGACTCGGGTCACTCGTGGCAGCGCGCGCCCATGGCGGGTTTCCAAGCCTTCGTCACGACCTCTCCTTCGGGCATCCGAGTCGCCGATGAGTCCCTTCGTGGTCGCCAATTGAAGTAAATCGGGGTTCCCAAGGCCTACACGCTCCGGAGATAACCCACTTACACTCAAGAACTGTTGGCACGGAAACTGTAAAAGGCAAAGAACAAGTTTATTAAGACCCCATGGGGTGGTGGTACACTCAAACAGCACCCTTCGGTAATGCAAGAGGTATCACACCGAACACCAGTGTGACCCCGTTTATATACAGTTTTGGGGCAATAAAAGATAGGCGGCACAAGTTAAGACACATTTTAAGGCCATATATGGTCATGTTTTGGAATACTGCCAGCTCATTGGAGGGGGCACAACTCCGCTGGTCAGTTTGGTGCACATTCCTGAAGGCTTACGGGTCAGCTAGAACTGCGCGTGTGCGGCTTAACCAGTACTAAAAATAGCCTGTTGCTGGGCAGATTGGAGTGGTCAGTGGAACGGACAACGGACTAAAGGGCACGCCGGCCACGAGGCCGCTTATGATCTAAGATGGCCGCCGCAACATTCAAAATGGCGTTTTCGTATATAGCCAAGTTAAGGAGGACAACGTGTAGGTTCAGTTAATCGCTAACGCGGCCGGGCCAATTACGACAGTTTGATACATCAGAATCCTGGCACCTGGACTTGGTCCGGTTGGTTCTGGACAACGTTGACCGCTTGGGGATGGAAGATCCTATCCTTCCTAGGCATTGCCCTTGTCATAGTATTCAGTTGCTGCCTGTGCCTACAGTGTGGGCCAGCGATTTGTGGACTGTGCGCCACATCGTGCATTGCACATTCCAGTTTTCTCTCAAAACGCGAAAAGAAGAAAGAAGAGCAAATGATGTTACAAGAACAGACTGATCGATTCATGAGGATCGATATATCATGAAGGGTCCGTAGGGAACAAGGAGGGAATGAGGAAATATAAATTTTATGGTCAAGAAATGTTCCCTAACGTGTACCCCACCGTCTCCATGTACCAGCTTAAAGTGCATGTAACTTCCCTCCTGTGTCAGCTATGAAGACGCAAATACATTTGCGTCCAACGTTAACATGTCCTCTTTCAGACCCGCCATGAACGGGTTGAATATTCCGTTTCTAAATATGCCATGCCAACGTCTTTTTGTGGTGTACTTTACACGTTTTTCAGCTCTGGCGAAGTAGGCCCTGAATTCTGCCATCGAGCCTTTTTCTGCCTTCTGACTCTGAACGCCTCAGCCTGGGCTGCCTCTGTACCCGTGACCTCTGCCTTACTCCCTGCGCGGCTCACGGCGCTTAGCTCAGCCTACTGCCTGCCAAGACTGTATTCAACCTTCGAATTATCTGTTCCGCTCCTCGAAAATGCATTCCTACCTACTAGTTTAAGTAAACATCCCCCCAGCTGCAGAGCAAAGGGCCCGGCCTCACTGTCTCCGTGCAAGTAATTCATAGCCTCTGTTACCATGGTAGGCCCATGCCCCCTCTCATCTCATGCAGACACTTAGACGCTTATACACGCACTCACAGTCAGTATAGAGTAGCTTCTGCCCCAGAGACCTTTTCCTTTTAGATAATATGGTTCCTAAACATCAGATATCAGATATGATAGAGGCACGAGTTGATCTGACATGCCAGACTTCTGTCTCTTTCCGCTAGTGTAAATGTCAAGTCCCCTGCACCCTCCAGCTTCACGTCAATCACACGTCATGCAGCTGCGCGCGCATCCAGGCCTCAGATTTCTGCTGACATTGCAAGATTCTGCTTTGTAGCCACCCACTTGTGACACTTACATATGACGTTTCTAGCACACACCTCTATGTTCACGCCTAGTTCACGCCTTCTAATTACGTGTCACTACCACGTGTGTGTTCTTATCTTGTTTCTCTCAGCTGTTACGCCTACTGTATTGGTTTCTATAATATGATTTAAGTATATAAGCTATGTATTGTCAATAAAATATTGCTCTATCCCTTCCTGCACCCCAGTGGTGGCAGGAACATGATATCCGGTCTGGTACCATTCCTTTTTAAGGAATAAAACCCCTAAGAACTCTAACACCACGGACTCTGCCTCTTTCTTTCCGATTGAGTTATTTTTGTTTAAGTACTTACCTGCATAGAAATTAGGACGGTAAATCAAATATTTACCACACTGGAAGCAACTGAAAAGCAGACTTAATATCACATTTTTGCCATCTCTGCAGTTACGCCCGCGGTCACCACTAGTGACATGGCCACGTCAACTGAGGAATATGTAACTGAGGCACTCTCCTCATCAATGAAATCATTCACCGAAGACCCCTCAGGCCATGACAAATGCTGAATTAGCCCGTATTGCCCTTGTTCTTTTTTGGGCACCACTCCAATAGGTGATATTATCAATTTCAGGATCGGCCAGTGAATAAAAAGGGCCTCCCATCCTTCCTCCATGCACTTCTTTGCTCAGTTTTTCTCGCACCCCCGCTATGCTCTGACGCTGACTTCAAGTTATCCGCCCACCTTCTCTGCCTTGATCCCTGATATCCCAAATGAAAACCATATTGAAAACCTTCTAAAAGCTTCTATTTCACTCCTACCTCCTCATAACCCTGGAGTGCCTGTTCTAGCTTTGACAGCCTAACTGGCGTTGGAGCCCATTGTCCCAGATCCATGTGCCCCTCTACCTCCCCAACCCCCTTGAAACTGCTGTGTGGTGCCCAGATGTACCTGCCCCATACTTATTACCTTGCTGACTACCTGGTGGTTTTGGCTCTGTACTTGCAATACTCCCTAGTGCATAGCCCTTTGTTGAAGTCCCAGCATGCTCCAGTTCCAGCCTGTGTAGCCGATCCGCTTCCCACCCCACCCCGGGTGGGGTTCCCCTAAAAGGGGCGATAAATTAACGGCAAACCATTAACTGTTAACAATAGATTTGCCGCCTGCAGCCGCCCCCATGGTATGCTGCCATAAAGCTATATGTAACTCCCCCCACTTTGCTTCTGAAACCCATGCAATCTGAGCCCGAAACTCCTCAACGTATTGGGCCCATGCATAGCCTCCCCCCCGTACGCTGGGCTTTCGAATCACATCCATATATTTAAAGATAGACATGCTGCCGTCCAGGAATGTCTCACAATATATACTTGCACATATTAGAAACGCTGCTGTCCAGTTCTCAATAGTCAATGTCACTTTAGGGCGCTTTGCCAATTCATACTTTTACTCCTTAGAACCTTCTTTTAACCAGACCTCCCTGTAAAGGAGTTTCAATATCTCAACATACTCACCCTTCCAAATGCGCTCTTTTGTTGCCACCCATAAATAAGCACCCAACGGCTTAGTTACCCCCATGTAAGGCAGCTTTTTAATTTTCACTTCTTTAATATTAAGTGGCTCTTTAACCCTCTTTGCTTTATCCGTATTAGTCCCGCTCTCCACCCTATTGTCCAAGGCCACATTTCCATCCTCAGTGCCCACTCATGTGACCTTGACATATCTACCCTCGAGCAGTCAACCCTCCAACTCCCCCTGACCCACCCCAGTCCCCACAAACACCATTTTTGGTTTGGCCTGTGTATGAGCTTTCTCACCTGGCTCTAAAGAGGCTGGTTTGGCTGACTCCGACCGCCGTGCCGATAATTCCACTCTTTCTCTTGTCCGAGGAGCCCTCACCAAGGGGCCGCGCTCTCTTCTGTTCCTTGGCTGCTGTGCCACTCCTGAAACCTGTAAAACACTATGAGAAGCGTGATAGGGCTCTCCCCCCTCCATATCCTGCAAGTCCCCTTCCTCGGGGCTGTCTTCATCATAATCAAGCAAACTCGGCCCCACCACCTGAAGCCCCTAATTATCAAAAGCAACCTCACGGGTCCTACCAAAAACCTGCATCAACAATACTGTCCTTCATGTACACTTGGCGTTCCTTTTGGCGGGGGAGCCGACTGTACCCGCCGGTACTCCCCCAAGCGTTGACTCTGAAGCTCCATAGCCGACGGTAAGGTAGACCACCTACACCTGCTATTCGTTGGGGCCAGCTTGGTTGCGCCGGACCTTCATGCGCTGACCAAGACGGGGTCCCTCTGCGGTACGGAAAGTGCAGCGCAAGGCTCTGTCCTCCATTCACCTCGGCGCAGCTGGGCCGAACTGCGCCCTACCGAGTCTGCTGCGCCGCGCTGATCTGAATCCTGAAAGTAAAAGTTTGGACTGATGTGCTGGGGCCCCTAATAGAAAAAACTGACTCTGGCCCCTGCCAACTAGACACCACCGGGCCCCGCTGACCGCCTTCTTACACGCCCTGACTGCACTGTCCTGCCTGTACTCGCCACAGGGAGATGTGACCCCCCTCCTCAAAATCACTCCAATCCAACCTAGACCCCAATGCTGCTGAAACTTGACCGCAACTCCTGTCCACTCTAGCAACAACACTCTCCCCGTACTGCCTCCCGACTGGCCCACTGAAATCCAACCGGCCCCCAGATACCCCACCGGGTCTTACTGTTCCACCACACCACGGCCCTTTACACCAACTGACCAAGAAGGAAAATTATCCAGGCCCTCCCAAGCTTGCCCACCACTTGCTGGCCCCAAGTCCCCTTGCACCCCCACCACTGAACTAGAAATAACACTCCCAATACTCTCAACAGGAGACATTACGCGTGTCCTCACAGGTGAAACAAAGAAAGCACCATCATCACAAGAAAAACTCCCTTTAACCTGCCCTGCACCGAAGCAGAAAAACCCCCTTTTGACAAACCCTCCAGTTGAAGTACCTCCAAATGTCTCCCTCCTTTCTATCTGCCTCACACCCGAAAAGAAAAAACCTTCTTTACTGGAGCCCCCTTCTCCCACCTGCGCCCACTCACCATCACCTTTTAAACTCCCAACCACTTTCTAACACCTCAACGCTAAATTTAATTAAACTAGTGCTAATTACAATTACCTCATAATACCACAAAAAATTCCTGCCTGAGCTCCCAGCCACCAGGTCATCAAAGCTAAAATGGTGGCTGGGAGCAAGGAGCCCAAAGCATTTATGCTTGGGCTCCTTTTGGGCTACATACTAGGAGAAGCCCAAAAACTGAAATGGCCGCTGCCCTGCCTCATAAACCCCCCCTCACAGCCCCTCCCAAGCACCCCTTGTCTCAGAAAGGTATTCCAGACCCTTCTTCTTTGTCTCACCTGTCAGTACCGCAGTTCTTAATGCGATATTTTCAAGTCTAACTAACGCAGGAACTGATTCCAGCAGAGAAGAAAACAGAGCAAAATGTATCATTGCGAAGGACATGCCTGTTAAAGTGACAGTAGTTCACATGGCTGAAGAAATACGAATACTTTTACAAAGAATAAGCCTTTAACATTCGTTGTACAGGCATTCGTGATAAAAGCATATTCGTTTGTAAAGGATGATTTCCATCTAGGATAGTGGATTCTGCCTGCCTTCGTTGCATCCCAGCCTGCCAAAAACCGCTGGGTCTAACAAGTTCCTAATAAAAAATAAATTACAACTTACTCCTAAGATGCACCATATTGCACACAAGTCCACCTCAAGCTGTACCAACTCTAGACATGTTTTTGCTATTGTAAAAGAGCTATGAAGGTGTCTTTTGTGGTCCAGCTAATATTTTGGTAGTAAGTAGGACAAGTGAACTTCTCTAAAGGGCAAGTTGATTCATGTATCAATCTGCCCTTTGTCAAGCAGATTTTAAAACATCCTTCCACACCCCATGAAGGGGTATGTACAGATCTGTAAGGTGCACTGATTATCACTTGCATTAAGAGGGTGTGTAGAGTTTAAGAAATCTGTGTGCTCTGCTGAAGACTTAATCTGTGCACCTGGCACTGCTTTTTGCCGTGGCAGGGGAAAAGAAGTTAGGATATGAATAATGTTATGTTAAGTGTATCTGTAGAACGCATTATCACCCGAGATGGTATCCTGGTGCTGGGAAGGTTTGGAAGTCTAGCCTAGAGGGCAGATTCAGTCGAAGAGCTAGGTCTTCAACTGCTTGGTTAACTCAAGAAGCGAGGAGGCTCTGATCAATCAGGAATTTTGAGGCGGCAACTCACCCGTGAGGGTCTCAAGACGCTGGGGGGGGGGAGCAGCTCCGGTCAGTCCAAGAGCCAGGTCTTGAGGGTCTTCCTGAACATGTGTAGAGTGGGGCGCATATGATGTCGCTGGGGAGCTCGTTCCAGATCATGGCCGCGATGTAGTAGAAGGTCCTTTTGCCGGTTCTGGCTATACGGATGCGCGTGGGTTTTGCAAGGGCGAGGTCAGCGGAATGGAGGTTTCTCTTGGGTACCTGGAAGGAGATTCTTTTGTTGAGATTTTGGGGTCCGGTGTTGTGGAGGCATTTGTAGGCGTGGGTGAGTATCTTGAAAGTTACTCTCCTCTCAACAGGGAGCCAGTGGAGATTTCGCAGGTATTGTGTGATGTGTTTGTGTTGAGGGATGCAGAGGACAAGACTGTCTGTGGTGTTCTGTATGATCTGAGCAGAGACTTGTTGATCACGCTTAGAGGAGGTTTCCATAGTCCAGTCTGCTGGTTATAAGTGCGTGGGTGACGGTCTTTCTTGTTTCTTGGGGGATCCATTTGAAGGTCTTCCAGAGGATACGGAGGGTTGTTGAGCAGGTGAAGGCAACGGCGTTGATCTGTTGGATCATGGAGAGATAGAAGTCGGGTACGATGCCAAGGTTTCGGGCATGGTCCATGGGGATGGGGGACTGCAAAGGGCAGTGGGCCACCAGGTGTTGTCCCAAGCAAAGGGGGAGGGTCTGAGGATGGGGACCTCTGTCTTCTCCGAGTTGAGCTTCACGCAGCTGCTGCTCATCCAGGATCCGACGTCATTCATTCCTTTCTAGAATCTGAGTCTGGGGGTGATGAGGTCCTTGGTGAGGGAGAAGATGAGATGGGTGTTTTTTGCTTAGGATACTATTCTGAATCTGTGCTGTCTGATGATGGCGGTGTGGGGCACCATGTAGAAATTGAAGAGTGTGGGACTGAGCATAGATCCTTGGAATACTCTGCAACTGATCTCTGGGTTCAGAGAGGAAGGGTGGAAGTCTGATTCTTTGGGTTCTTCCAGTGAGGAAGGAACGGAGCCTGTCTAGGGCGGTTTCCTGTATGTTGGTGGCGTGGAGTCTGGCAGTGAGTGTGCGGTGGAAGACTGTGTCGAAGGCTGCAGAGATGTCAAGTAGGACCGCAGTGTGGCCTTGGTCGAGGAGTGTGTGGATGTTGTCGGTAGCGGCGAGTAGAGCAGGCCCGCTGCTGAGGTTCCTGCGGAATCCGGATTGGGTGGGGTCGAGGATGGAGTTCTCTTCGATAAATTTCATTAGTTGGGCGTTGACGGTCTTCTCGGTGACTTTGGCCGCGAAGGGGAGGAGGGAGGTGGTTTGGTAGTTCATGAGGTCCGAAGGATCTGCTGAGGGCTTCTTGATTGGGCGCTTGACTTCTGCACGTTTCCAGTCATCGGGGAATGTGCCTGTTTCGAAGGTGGCGTTGATGGTGCATTATAGTTCTGGTGCATCTGTGGAAGATGTGCGGAGGGCAGGGGTCTCCAGAGTGAATGACTTTCATGGTCGATGCGGTGTCTTCGGTGGTGACTGGGGACCAAGAGGACTGAAGGGCTGACTGGCGATGCTGGCTGAGGGGGTGTTCCCTGAAGTTGTAGTAGAGGGCTGTTAGACCTGGCACCATTGATATGGGTCTCCCTTCCATTTTTGCTGTTGCCTCATGTAGTTTTGCTGGTGTTATATGATTTGGGCACTTGCCACTGCTATCCAGTACCACAGTGCAAGTGCTCCCAATTGTAAATTGATGTATTTATCAGTGGTTCCATGTTTGGCTATTTGGTTTACTTGTCAGACCCTAGTCTAGTGCACTGAGTGTGCCCAGGGCGTGTTAATCCAAATGCTGCTGGTGGGCCTGCAGCACTGGTTGTGCCACCCACAGAAGCAGCCTTGTAAAATGTGTCTACAGTCTGCCATTGTAGAGCCTGCGTGCAGTCTGGTACTGTCATGCTGACTGGGCAAGTGCTCTCACTTGCCAGTCCCTAAACCTTCCCTTTTCTTCATATCAGTCACCCCTATAGTAGGCCCAAGGGCATTGTAAGTATAAGGTAGGACAGGCCCTGGTGTGTGTGGCATGTCCTAATAGTGAATTACAGCCATTTTCATGTTTCACTATTGCAAGGATACCTGTTCTCCATTGGCCAGAATGGGCTGTTAGAGTTATTACATTTTATAATCCTAACTGTCTCAGAGAACATGGTAGAAATTCGAGTTTAGTATGCCTGAACTCAGAATGATAAAAACTTTTAATGAAGTTGGTTTTAACATTCTGTGTTCGCAAATACCACTTTTAGAAAGTCGGTATTTGCTTGTCTAACCATTCAAACCTGCCTCTGCTAGGTTGTGTATTCCTTTGTCTGGTTTTGTGAGTGACAGTGCTGGGTATTCCAAGAGACAGGCTGAGTCACCCATTGGTGAATAGAGAGATCTGCATATAGATGGGAGGGAGGAGTTGCACCTGCACCTTGAATAGGGCTGTGCCTGCATTCCACAATGCTGGCTCCACCTCCTGGGGAGCGGCTGAAGTCTCTGCCCTGCACACTCAAAGAAGAGAAGGAATCCGGTAAACAAAGTGCTCCAGGACTGTACTTGCCTTCCACAATGCTGGCTCCACCTCCTGTGGGGGGTCTGATGTGCCTGCCCTGCACTGTGAAAGGAAAGGAGAAGTCTAGTAAACAGAGTGCTTCAGAACTAGTTTGGACTGGGCACATGTCCCTCTCCCCTCAGAGAACAAAGGATTTGGGGGTATAAGTATTGGGACCCTGGTCCCATGAAATTAGATCACTGTTGGACTACAAGAAGAAACCTTTACTGAGGAGAGGAACCTGAAGAAACTGAGGAGAGACTATTCCCAAGCTGAAGTGCTGCTTAAGGGTTTGGCCTGCAGTGGTTGCCTTACTGCCAAAGGAAGGAGAAATTAACTTTGTGTACTTTGCTTTCAACTTGTGAAGGATCTCCAAGGGCTTGGAAAGGAGCTTGCTTCCTGCTGAAGTCTCAGGGACAACAGACTTCAACCCCCCAGATCCCCAAAGTTCTTTGGAAGTGCCTGCTGCTGTTTTGGGCCTTCTGAGGAATTGTGTGCCGCAAGGAGCTGGAAGCGCGACTCAACGAGAAGAAGCGTGTCGCCGTCGCTGTGCCTGCCGTCGCAACTCCGAACTGGAACTGTCGCACTGCACCGCATCGGAGAGAAGCGTGCCGCAACGAAGTGGAAGTGTGTCGCCGTCGCTGCTGCTGCCATCGCAACTCCGAAGGAGGGTGTCAAGGCTGTAGTTGCCGCACTGAACCGCATCAGGAGAAGAACCTTGCAACGAGGTCGGAGCGTGTTGCTGTCGCTGTGCCTGCCGTCGCAACTCCGAAGGAGGGTGTCGCTGGTGGAACTGTCGCACTGCACCGCATCGAAGATGAGCACCTCGCACCCCCGAGAAGCACACAGCCGTCGGAGCTGCTGCCGTCGCGTCATAGATGACGCCTCTGTAGTTGTCGCATCGTGCGGAAGCTTCACGCATCGTGGGAGAACAGTGTCGCCGCTGGAGCTGCTGCCGTCGCATTGCGGAACAAGGGTGTCGCCGCTGCAGTCCACGCATCGAACCGAGAACATCTCGCATCCCCGAGAAGCGTGCCACATCTGGAAGATCTTCACGTCTTTATTTCTTTGTATCTGAACTTTGCCGCATTCCCATCGCTGCGACATTGCTTGTCGTGGAAGCACAACGCAACCTAAGGTACATTGACGCAAAGTGTCGCATCTAAGAACTGAACTGAACTACACTTAATCTACCATCTTAAAGTAATAGTATTGTGTATTTTTGTCGTTAATGGACTTGTGGTAACTCTATATAAAGTCTACTTATTTTTTATATTAAAGCCTGTGTGGTGTCCATTTGTAGTGTTGTCACTGGGTTACTGTATGTGGTCACAAATACTTAACACACAATGCCTCTGAGATAAAGCCTGTGTGCTCGTGCAAAGCTACCAAGAGGGTGAGCAGGGGTTATTTTAGGAGTGTAATCCCCCTTGCCCTGACTAGAGGCGAGGGTCCCTATTTGTCACAAGTACCTACCTGTGCCAACTAGAGAACCCCAAATCTAACAAGGGCCTTGATTTTCAGGTGGAAGTAGGAGCCAAGCTTATTGTAGAGTTCCCGGGAGGGGGTGATGCCTGTGGATTCGCTGTGGGGTTTGGTGAATTCCTGGATGATGTTAAACAGTTCTTTTGAGTTACTGGAGTTGACGAGCATCTTGTTCTGTATGATGGATCTGATGATTTTTTATTCTGTCATGGAGTTTTTGTATGTGATGCGGTCTTCAGAGGATTTACTGTTTCTCCGATTCTTATTGAGACTTCTGCAGGTGCATCTGGATTCTAGGAGTTCGGCTGTGAACCAGGAGGCCTTTCTGGGGCGCTGTCTGTCGGGGTTGCAGAGGGGTGCGAGCTCGTTTGTGCAGTTGGTGATCCACCTGTGGATTTGTTTGGCCCTGAGGTAGGCGTCGGTTGTGGTGGAGGGAGCAACCCAGTTGAGGGTGCGGTTGAGCTGCTCCTCAGTGATCTTGCTCAGGTGATAGCGTGGGGCACGATGAGGTCGACGATGGTGGTGGTGAATGTGGTTCGCGGTCCCGGAGGTCTGTAGGTGAGTGTGCCTCGTAGGGTCATTCTGGGGCTGATCTGGATCTGGAAACGGAGGTGTTAGGTGGTAGGCAAGCTGTCGCTCGTGCTGGTGGTGGTGAGTAGGAGGGAGCTCTTGTGCCAGACCTCCTCCCGGATGGTTGGTACGGTCCTTCCTCTGGATTTTGTATCTGTGGGGGATGGCATGTCTAATGGTGGAGGTGGAGTTGGTCCATGTTTCTGTGAAAAATGCGACATCTAGCGAAAGGATGTTGAGGAGGTCCCAGGTTTCTATAGTGTGCCTGTGTAGGGTGTTGGCATCCAGCGTGGTGCCCGTTGGGGTCCGAAGGGTGGTGAAGTTTAGACAGCAGTGTCAGCAGGAGAAATGGCCGTGGGTGGGGGTTCAGCGTAGAAATCTGGCAGTTGCTGTTCCTTCTAGGGTTGAGTGCAAGGACTGCAGGTGAGTCGTAGCAGTTGGTGGTCCGATATCCAGGGTCTCGGGCACTGGTCGGGTCGCGGACGGGCGCAGATGGGCTTGTGCAGCGCCGCCATTAAATAGGGTAGGGGGAGGGAAGCGCAGCAGAAATGCGGGAGCGGGAAAGGCAGAGGGAGGGGCCGCAGGGGCTGCAGTGGCAGGAAAAGGGCAGTGTAAACAGGCACAGAGGACAAAAACAAAGGGCACGGGAACAACAATGAGGAAAAAGTGAAAAAAATAAAACAGAATCACAGAAAATAAACAAACACCTGACAAAGCAATAAAAAGACTGACAGAAAGAAGGTAAATTAGCACAACATATAGCTAGACAACAGCGGGCCTTGAACACCTACCAGGAGAGGTGTAGGTGGCAGCGGCACAACAGCGGAGCTGCAGTGACAGAGAGCGGGGAAGTAGGTCTACGCTTTAGGAGTGATGTATGAGAAGGGTTGGCCTCTGGATCCGTTTCTGTGTTTGCGTGAGATGTCTGAGTCTGGCTGAACAGAGGTGCCTTGGCGGTTGATGGAAGGAGATGTTGTTGATAATGGAGGCAGGGACTTGTTGGGTAGTGCCTTGAATGTGTGGATGAGGAGTTTTAACTGTGGGCGCTTATGTATCTTGAGCCAGGGGGCTGTGATATGTGTTCTGAGTGGGAGGTTGAGGATACGTCTGCCTGCTGCATTTTGGGTGGTTTGCAGCCTTCTGGTGAGTTGTTTGATGACTCCTGCATAGTGAGAGTTCCTGTAGTCCAAACTACTGTTGAGGAGTGCATGGATGACAGTCTTCTGGTGATTCTTGGGAGCCATTCGAAAATATTCTTTAGGGTGCAGAAGCAGTGACGCTATTCACCTGGGTGAACATGTCCACCTTTTTGTTGATGATGATCCCTGGGTTGCTGGCGTGCGAACTAGAGGTGGGAATAGGTTGTAGGTTGGAAGGCCATCACATGGAGTCCCATGGAAATGTGATGTTTCCAAAGATCAACACTTCTATCGTATCAGTGTTGAGTTTGAGACAGTTGAACTTCATCCTAGTGGCTACTACCATCATGCAGGCAGTGAACTTGTTCCTTGTGTTGTGGATTTTGTCTGAGAGGGACAGTATTAGTTGTGTGTCGTCAGTGTAGGAGAGGATGTTCATGTAGTGGGTATGGATGGCGTTGGCCAGTGGGGTTATGTAAGTGTTATGTAGGCTGAGGACACTATTCAAAACCTGGAAGGAGCAGATCAGTCGCATACAGGTCCTTGAATCTCGAACTTGTGAAGGCGCCTGATGAGGATTGGATGTGGTACCATGTGACATGCCGCCAAGAAGTACAATTGGATGACGGCCTTAATCTCTCCTCTGTCTAAGATCATGCAAATGGCGTTGGTAGATTCAATGAGCTCTTTTTCCATTGTCGGGTTGGGCCTGCATCCAGACTGGGTGGCCTCGAGGAGCTGGTGGTTCACAAAGTAGCTGGTCAGACACTTCTTTTTTTTTTTTTTTTTTTTAAAACCTTTATTGATGCATTCAAATACAACCACAGGGGCTGGCCGCAAAGTGGCAAAGCAATTCAAAGTACATGCATTTGTAAGTAATCCTGGCGATCTCTACGAAGAATTTACAGCAGACGAGTAAATGCATCACCAATATAACAAACATATTAAAGGTTTCATTTTTTCTTTTTTGAAGAGTCAGTAGTATCATTACTGTGAAAGGCGTCACACCATACTTGAAAGCAGTAAGAGACGAGGGGGTGTACTACGCACTGCAGTCAAAAGACAGGGAACAAACCAGTACAGTCTTGAGCCCGCAACAGACTAGGAGTAAAAAATATATTTACTAGCAAGCGATCAAGTGCGAGCTCCCTCCCGGACATCCACCCTCAAGAGACAATGAAATAGAAGCTGGTGTAGACGCCCCACGAATCAAGGAATGGCAGAAGGAGAAACAGCCAACCCACTGGGAAGAAGAAAGAAAAGAAAAGGACCATAGAACAAAACAAACTAAAATACCAAAACCCCCCTTAACACCCGCCACCCTGCCCCTGTAATGGCTACGGCCTACCCCACTAACAGCGTGCCTGTTGCCCCGGAACTACCCTAAAAGAAGGAAAGAAAAGCGGAGGAGGAGAAGAACATATACACTCCCGGTCTCCCTTGCCCCCCGCCAGTGGCGACCCCCCCAGGACATCTCAACCACTGCACAAAGCAAGTATTACACCCCAGCAACAGCAACAGCAACAAAACCACCTGACCCCCGTTGCAATATGAGGTACAGTCCCGACTTAGAGCACAAGACGCAGCAAACCCCAGAAGCCAAAATCAACCCTGCCCAGTACGTTCTTTAGATAGTCCTTGCTGCCCGATCCAGAGTCTACATAAGGAGATCAAAGCATTCAATACAGTACTAGACAATGGGGTCAGATCGAAAGTAGGACAGAACCAAATTCAACCCTGACCAGTACGTGTTTGTCCAAAAGTCCTTGCCGCCCAGTCCAGAGTCTTCACGAGGAGATCGAAGCAATCAACACAGTACAAGACAATGGAGTCAAATCGAAAACAGGATACAAAATGGCGGCATCCACAATTCCGTCCGGGAAGGATGAGGAAAAACCGCGAGCTTCTCTGACAGTCACTGAAGAGCTGGTCGTGGCGATCAACACTTTTAGCACCGATGTTTCGTCGAACAAGAATTGAGGAGGGAAGGCCAGCAATGATCTCAAGTGCGCCATCCACCAAGCCAGGATCATCCGAGTGGGCTAAAGCAGGCTTCCGCTCAGGGCTTTCAGAATGACAGATAAAGGACTCCACAGGAACCACAGGTTGCTGATAGCATGTCGGGGCATCGTGCACCGGTCTTAAACAAGCCTTGGTCAGCGGTATAGACATCCGAACGTAAATGTCGGCAATTTGAGAGCGGAGCGCCCCAATGACGGCCATTACAGACCTCAGCGATATTGTGTCGTCCGCCTCCTCCATCTCCTCCCCCAGAGAGACGAAGCAGGACACAATCACCGAACACAAACTCAGAGGCACTAGGCACGCACAAAGCCAATGATAGCAGCGGGCGCTCACCAAACAGAACGGATCGACACCTTCGCCGCCCGCGGGGCCAAGCCAGTCGACCCCGGCCCAGATAGGTCTCCGGGCGTCGAACCCCCGGTCACGGCTGTCGTTCTTCAATTATTGCACCGTACCATATCCACCGCTCAAATCGGTAACTGAGATGCCAATCGAAATTCCAAGAATGGTCCAAATCCGGGAGACCGGATGCAGCCCCGACCCCACAGCCGATATTGTTCAATTCCAACCCGGCTGGGCTAGAAATCGAGGTCCCGGCTTCAGCCCTGGAGTAGGCCAAGAATAGTTCTCGATATAACTTCGCCACCCGGTGAGCTGGGAAGACCGGGATTGCACCGCAAGAGTCAGGAGCACTTCATGCGCACGGGGGTCTGGTGAGAGGAAAGAATAATCAGCAGGATATACGAGCCGCCGGCGGAGGTCGGCGGAGCCGGGAGCTTATGCGGCCATCTTGGTTCGCGGCGTAGCTCCTCCTCCGGGCATACACTTCTTGATCGTTTTCTCTAGGACTTTGGCATTGTATGATAGGAGGGTGATTAGTTAGTAGTTGGAGAGTTAGGTGAGGTCCACTGAGGGTTTCCTCTGCAGGGATGTGACAGCTGCCTGCCTCCGGGTTTCTGGGGAGAGGACCGCATTGATGGGGTCATTCAGGATGGGAGTGAGGACTTGACTGATGTATGTATGTATGTATGTATAAACCATTTTATAACGCGCTCTGTTACTTGGGAGTATCCTGGCGCGATGGGAAAAAGCAGAGAAAAGACAAACGGAAATCAACTTATGTCACACTCGGGCAGCCACAACAGCTATGGACTGGCCCCCTAGTCTAGTTCGCTTAAAGCGAGGAAGAGTCATCTTGAATAAAGAGGATGATCTGAGGGCTCGTGTGGGGGCATAGAGAACGAATCTCTTCTTCAGGTAGGCAGGTCCTTGATCATGGGTTGCTCTAAACGAGATTACCAAAGATTTGAACAAGATGCGATGTGACACTGGCAACCAATGAAGGCTACACAGCTGGGAGCGAACGCTCTGCCATCTCGGGACATTAAATAAAAGACGGACAGCGGCTTTCTGGATCACCTGCAAACGTTTAACTAGGTAAGCGGGGATACCGCTAAACAGAGCGTTCGCATAGTCCAGCCTTGCTAGAATGAGAGCTCGGGCAACAGTCTCCCTTGCTTCTCTAGGGAGCAATGGAAAGAATCTACGTAGCATTCTCAGAGTAGCAAAGCATGTCCCCGAAAGTTTCTTTATGTGGTCCTCAAATCTTAGGTCCTCTCCAAACCATATGCCAAGATTTTTTGCGGGCCACCCATCACCTTAGGGCAGGGAATGTTCGGGGGCCACAGCGAGTTTTTGAAGTCGGAAGGGAAGGAACTATAGAAGAGGACCTCGGATTTGTCCTCATTACATTTCAACTGCGCCATAGTTAGCCAGCAAAAAACTGAGGACAAACATAGCTGGACTACAGAAGTATCCAGATGATCATCAGGCCAGGTAAACAGCAGCTGTGTATCATCCGCATACCCTATAATCTTAGCCCCGTACTGTTCCGCTAGGTATACCAGGGGAGTGATATAAATGTTGAACAGTAGGGGACTAAGAGTGGATCCCTGTGGGACCCCCGTGAGGAGCGGTTTGGGCTGTGAGGCATGAGGCGGCATTCAGACCTGTTGTGTTCTGTCTACTAAAAAAGAGGACAGCCAGGCCAGGGCACCACCACCAATGCCAATAGCCGACAGCCTGGCAAGGAGGAGCTCGTGAGGGACGGTATCGAATGCGGCAGAGAGGTCCAATAAAATCAGGACCGCTCTGCCGCCTCCGTCCAAGCACTCCCGAACCGACTCCGCCATCTCAACCAGTGCCATCTCTGTGCTATAGGCCGCCCTAAAGCCTGATTGAGCTGGATGTAGAGCATTGGAGGTCTCCACAAAGCTCTGTAGTTGACGAAAGACCACTGTGAGAAGTTGGCCCGATATGCAACGTTCGCTATTCTAGCGACCGCTATGTATCGTTCCAACGACCCTTATGGTGTTTGGTTGTAAGTCAACCTATAGACCAGCTATCCTAGTAGCGTGGATACGAGCAGTCTAAGGCTAAAGACTCGAGAGGGCGCGTTAAGCTAGCTGTTTACCACACATGTACCCCTTGAACACCCAGTGAAAGGACACCACACAAGTGTTATGAAAATAAACAATATATTTATTAAGAATCACAACAGCCCTGTACTCTTTATGAGGACAGGGTACTAAGCACAAACCAAATCTCTTTAGCAAATACTTCAAGTGCACGTTTAAACAAGTGTCCGAGGACACGGAAAGGTTAAGGCAAGTCGGAAGCGAGGGACTCGGGACCCTAGAGCAAGGAGGCTATGCAGGCACCGAAATGCCGAGTTACCTAGCCACAAGGGCTGCGGCTGCACAAGTCTTACAGGCGTCGGGGTCTTCGCTGACGAGCCAGGAGCCGGAAGAAAAGGAGTTGCTGGCCGGCGACCAGTGATGAATAGTTCGTAGAGATCCAAGCCTGGATCGGAGATTGATGAAACCTGAAACCAGAGGGGACCAAGTTCGTACTACTAGCCAGTAGTCAGAGGGTACCAGGAAGGCACCGGTTGGCCGTCACCTCGACCAGGTGAGTGGGCGACGCTAGGCTCTGCAGTCTCACGGACCAGGAGGCGTTGTCGGCGACCACGGTGGAGGTGCGAGCTGTCCCACGAAGGATGGCGCTGTCGGCGTCTTGGGTGGACCAGGAGGGTCCGGGGTGCTTCTCTAAAAGATGGAAGCAAGGGCCAGTCTGGAGCAACCAGACCGGCAGTGATGATTCTCGGATGTCGTCACAGAAGGACACAAGCCAGCGGCTAGTGACCAGACAACGTGCTGAGCAGCGAGCAGAAGGGCCCCACGCAGGTCGTGGAGATGCTGGGAGACTGCACTTCGGTGCTGGAGCGGCTCAGGGTCGGGGCTTCTCGGACCCCAGTGCACTCACCAGAGAGTTACCTCGATGGTCGTGCTGGTTTTAAGAGCGTGCAGGTTCTGATGATGGCCGGTCCCTCGAGGTCTCGTCGCACCCACAGATCACAGCTGAGCTGATGACGTGGGTAGAGGTCAGAGGTGCCAGGGAAGCCGGTTCTCGTCGAGCTGGGCCGTCGGATTCCTTGAGGAAGGACTTACAGCAAACCGCAGAGTTCTTAGATGGTGCCCGCTGATGCAGGGTGACTACTCCTTAGCCACAAGGGAGAAATCTTGAGAAGAGTCTTGAAGTCCTTTCGTAGAAAGTATTCTTGATTCAAAGATGATCTAATTTGGAAGGGTCCCCGCTCCGGCCTTTATTCTAAAGAAAGGGGTGGGTACATGACTAGGTCCTGCCCTAAGGGTGGGACCAGGAAGGGGGGTAGTTACACCCCTCTCCCCTGCCGGACTTTCCCCAGGCCAGGGCTGTCGCCCCTGGAACTGGTTCTAACCGGCAGATGCGTAGTGAGCACCGGGGTGCCACTCCGCAGTCACCTTCTCGCAAAAGCCCTACCTACCCAGAATACACAAACCCTGTCTGGGACGGTGCGAACACCGCCCTCGACAGGAAACCCTTTGTCCAAGTGCTCCTCGCTGGAAGGACTCCCAGCAGCAGGAGGTCAGACTCGTGTCTGTGGTGGCAGCATCCATTTTGTGGAGCTGAGGCTTTCGTTAACTTTAACCGGGGTTCACAGTTACGTACATGTCGTGTCCCTCTAGAAGGGCGGAATGCTAACCTCGTCGCCAGGGTTGGTGAGAGGGCAGTACCCCGATTCGTATTACACCTTACTCGACATGTCTTGATAACGCGACACCGAAGTTACCGATGTGGTACGCGTTATCATGGAACAGCCATTGGGTCTCTTCTCCGCAAGCTGCAACCGGCTCGGCTCGGGCCTGAACCTAGCTCACACGAGCCCACGCACTCTGCCTTCAGGATTGTTAAGGCCTGCCATAGGAGTGACTGATAGGAACTCGGGTGTCCATGGTATGGTTAGATATAGAGCTACTATACCTAAAGCGAAGGGTGTTTACACGTCTTCGCCCCAGCTGTCGTGCAGCCAGTTGTGTCAAATTTAGGAGGCCAGCCAGGGGTGGCATAATACATGCTTCAGCCCCTGGCGGCCCTGGGTACACCTATGCCCTGCGTTACGGGGTCTGATAAGGTGGCCCAGTACCAATTGGAAATGCACCTAGGGTACATGGAATCCATTTTAAAGAGAGAGCAGTAGGCTTGGGGTCCTGATTGGCAGGGTCCCAGGTCGACTATGTCCAAAACCAGCTAAAACACAGGGCAAAAAGTTGGGGGCAACCATAGTCAGGATGTACCTTCCTACAACCACTTTCTCACATATTTGGGCCAACGCTGGCAAAAGGGATATTGAACGATAGTTCCCAAGAACAGTGACATCTAGCCCGGATTTTTTCAGAAGCGGCAAAACCTTTGCCTGCTTCCAGCTTAGAGGAACCTCTGCCGAAGATAGAGAGAGATTCACTATCTGGGTGACCTCACTGCAGACAATACTAGCCACCTCCGAGAGCACCCGAGCAGGGCAGGGGTCAGCGGGAGAGCCCAATTTGAGGGACTGAAGAAGAGGCAGTACATCACATTCTGCGGCCAGCGAGAAGCCTGTAAACTGTTGGATGTTACTATGGCATGGCGAAGAAAGAGGGCCAGCCGCTGAACTATCTGCTGGTAACGCAGAAAGTAAGTCCTGCTGAATCTTAGTTATTTTATTAATAAAGAAATTAGATAGGTCCTCGCACCATTGCACAGATGAAGGGAGTGTGGTAGTTTCAGCAACGGGGGATACAAAACTTTTAACAATAGAGAAAATCTCTCTACTGTTATTTTCGGCTGTAGCAATTTTCCCTGCATAGTAAATCCCTTTGGCTGTCTTAATAGCGGCATAGTAGTCTTTCTGGGCTGCGTGTAGTGCGGACTTTGTCTCCAAACTATACCTGAGTCTCCAAGCTCGCTCCAGCTTTTTACATCCCAATTTCAGCTCCCTCGGCTCAGGGGAGAACCATGGTTGAGAGGGGGTGCGTCGGAACCTGAACACAGTAGTATGTTTGGTAGACACGTTCGCCGCCTGCGACACCCACCCATTAAAGACACTAACCGCCTCACCCAGCACAGGAATAAGCTTCGGACGGGCTCTAGATAGCTCGTGGGCGGTGTGGGGACTAATCGACCCACACCCTCCACCTCCCAAGAGAACCTAACAAGGTCATGATCCGACCACGTTACTTTTTCTAGGCTTAAAGCCTTGATGGGAAAGTTGGAGCAAACTAAATCTAAAAGCGTGAGTCGGAGAGACCACCCATTGTTTGAGTTGTGCCAGATCAAAAACTTCCCCCAGCCGGTGAGCTTCAGTGGAGTCGAAGACATCCACATGGATGTTAAAGTCGCTGACCAGAAGAAATTTTGGAAAGCTCAAGGCCCGTGGCACTATGCACTCCTCCAAGGTGTCAATGAAGTGGCTGGCAGGACCCGGAGGCCTATAAATTAGTGAGCCTCCCAGGGTGAAATGAGAGTTAATAGTAAGGGAGAAGTGGAAGACTTCATAGTCAACCCCTGCAGCAGGTTGCTCAGAGGGGAAGTGCCACCCCTCCCTGAAAATTACAGCTAGCCCGCCCCCTCTGCCTAAGGGTCTATCAACTCTAACAATCTTAAATCCTCTGGGGACAGCAGATTCAACAATCTGGGCACACAAGTTGGTAAGCCATGTCTCCGTGATGAAAAGGAGTTCAAGCTTACCATCCACCAGAGTATCAAAGATGTGGGCTGCATGTTTCACCATAGATCTAGCATTAATTAGCCTGGCCCTAATTATCGAGTAAACTGTGCCGCCAACTGATCGTGGGGGTAAGGAGGGCTGGGGGAGAAAGCCACAGCTTGAGCACTTCGAAGTAGCACAGTCCCGCCCCGCCCGTAGACATATATCCCTTCCGGCGGTCAGATTAAGCTTCAAAAGCTCGCAGCGAGAGTACCTGATCCTATCAGGCCCCATGTGACCAGGGTGGAGTTGGGCAGAATGGCTGGCCCTGGGCCCGTCCGAGGCACGGACGGGCACAGACGGGCTCTCCTTTGGCGCTCCTTCGGCGCGCAGACGGCGAGCCCGCTGCGCGTTCGGTGGGGCACCGCTATTTGAGGCCCAAGCCCCTCCCCGAGCTGGACCGCTAACTCAAGTCCAGCAGGGGTGGGGGACTACCAAAGATGGCGCCCGACCTGGCCCTCCACAGCAATCGGCACTAGCAAGCCACGGTGGAACAGGGCACAGGGAGACCGGGAAGCAGCGCACACAATGTTAAAAACGGTACAGTTTTAATGAACAACATACATCACAATTATCAAATCAATTGGGTGTACAAAATTAGCAGTGCAGAGCGAGTAAGCAGAAGAGAATCTCTCGCAGTCTGCTCGCCTTTCCCAAACGCAATCTCAAGGTGCCGCCACCACCCTGGTCAAACCCTGGTAGTTAGACCTTTGTTGAAAGTGTGGTGGGGACATAGGTCTAAGGGGCCCCGGAGTGGATGGTCTTCATGGTTGCGGCAATCTCGTTTGTGGTCATGGTGTTCTACATAGTCAAGCTCCATTCTTTAACTGAGATTGGAAGACTGGCTACGAGGTTGCTGAAGTCAGGTTAAAGGTTGAAGTTGGGTTAGGTGGATGTGATCACCTTCCAAAAAAAGTTACAGAGATTGTTGCAGTGGGTCTTGTAAGGAGAGAGGTTGCTGGTGGTAGCTGCAGCACAGTGAATTCTCTGATTATGGAGACAATTTATGTGGTGCTGTTGTTGCGGGCTTCGATGCGGTTGGTGTGGGCTGTTCACTTGGCATTTCACACATGCTGGTGGAAGCATGTCAGGGCAGATTAGAAGACGTCATTGTCTGCCGTGTCTTGGATCATTCTCCACTTGCTTCCCAGGTGCTTACAGTGCTGCATCACCATCCTGAGTTCTTCTGTGTACCAGCTGGCTTGCTTTTGTGATATTGAGTTTCTTTCCTGTGCTCGAGGGGGGCAGGTTGTTGGTGCAGGTAGTGATCCATTCATTGAAGTTCTTGATGTCTTCCGTTAGGTTGCTGGTGTGCTTGGGGAGGCTTATGGAGAGGGCTGAAGCCCAGGCTTTCACTGAGATGTTCTTGCAGCAGCGACCGCCTGTCCAGGTGTGCTTGGTCTCCTGTGATTCAGGATGGTGAGCTTGAAACTCAAAAGGGTGTTGTCAGTTCAGGTGATAGGCGTTGATTTGTAGACTGATGCTGTTTAGTGTGGAGAAGAGAGGGTCCAGGAAGTGTTCGGCGGTGTAGGTGGGTCTGGTGATGTGCAGAGTAAGGTTGGTGTTCGTACGGCTTTTGAAGAGGGTATTTGAGTTTTAGTCATTACGATCCTCTAGGTCCGTGGTTCCCAAACTGTGCGCCGCGGCACCCCGGTGCGCCGTAATGAGGAGCCAGGGGCGCCGCAGCCACAGTGGGGAAAAGTGAAGCAGCCTTCGCGAAAATATGTCCCACCTGCAAAAACCGAGGACATGGTTTGTCCCAAGGACGCACTGCCGCCATTGCCGCCATAGGTGCGTACGTATCGTACGTGTGTTTTACAAGCTTCGGAGGTAGTCTCTATCACTGGCATACGATTGCCATACGCAGCTCTGGCCGTTGGAGGGGAAGTTACTTGTGCCGTGTTCTGTGCCCGCTGTCCTCCGCAGCTTGCAGCCTGGAAAAATGGCTCTTTAATACGGCGTAGGAAGACAGCAGTTCCGTCAGTCAGACGGCCTTTTTTTAACTTGCCTCTGTGCTCCACGCTGGCTTCATTGTTTTAATCCACTCATGCTTGGTACAGTCGCCACAAAACGTTTGGTCGGAACAGGTCGTTGAAAAATCTTTTTTTAAGATGTTGCTCACAACAGCGCACAATGAAGTAATCTAAATGACCGTAACCTAATGCCAGTCCACTTTCCTCACTGTCAGTTTACTTATATGGCTAATCGGTCATAATGTCTGTTTTTACTTAAGTCTAATGATACGGTTTTCTGTCGAGGTTTAACACAAATAATTGGTTTTGACTGCATGGAAATGTTTATGGTTTTAGTTAACTGAAATACATTTTACTTACTTACTGACAAACTCAGGCTTATAAACAACTGAGAACTCCCTCTGCTGTCTAAATTGATTTAGTTGTCAAATTGTATTGCACGTTATGAAATATTTTTGCTTTTGATCTCAGATGTAAAATAGAGGAGTCTGCACTGTGCTTTCTACATCTAGCTTTCTTACCATTTTGAAAATGAATTTTCTTTAGCATTGTTTTCTACTTTTAGGGTGGCTTCTCCTTAGTCTCGTTGACCTATATGTAGGCAGGTAAATACAAAGCTACCAGACTAAAGTTCTGAAACAATGTCCTTTCTCATGTAAAGCACTCTGATACCTCTGGGTCTAGTCACAGCTATATAAAACGTATTTATTTTGTTACAATATGATTATTATACCTTCATTGCATCCCAATTAATTTAAGGAAGAAAACAGGAAGCACTCCCGAGGTCGAGCTTACATCCCCTCCCACCGGCCCACCGGTAAAAAAATGGTGGGGAGCGACGGCCAACTGCCAATTAGGTCAAGGGAGCCACGGGTCAAAAAAGTTTGGGAACCACTGCTCTAGGTGAAAGTTCGGGTCTCAAAGGAGGATGAAAGTGCTGGAGTTGATGGTATTCTCAGAACTAGATTCATTCCAATTTCCATTCTTTCTGTTACACAGAATTATATCTCTATATCATCAAAGTCAAGAAAGCCTTTTCCCATTTTTCTTCTGCATTTTAATTTGGGACTGGTGGCTTCAAGTAATTCACTCTGTTGTTAACCTAGAAAGACAAGTTGACTGGTTCACTTTAATTCTTCCAAACAGTTTGAGGACACTCTGTGCTGAATGCTTCAATCTCTGACCCAATGAGAGCCTTCTCTCGTTTGTGAACATCTGAGCGGAAAAATAAATTGGGATTTTCCCTACACGGGGTTCGGTCCGTGTGAAGGTCACCTTCTTCTGATAGCAACCGTTGTATCCTCTCTGGTTAATTACTTGATGTCTGGAATACTATGTGGAATACGTATCCAGTCTCCTGTGATCCCATACTCTTTACCAAGAGACTAAAAAAGGTTGAAGTGTACCACAATCACACTGAGGACAGATATTTACCCTTCTAACAATGCAATGATGTGACTGGCTGTGATGACAGCAGATTATTCATCAGGGTACCATTGTGTTCACTTTCACCCCTTAGAGAAATACTGCTGGCTGAGGGTGGGGAGGGCAGGTATGTGTCTGTCTGTCTGACTGTTCGCTGTTACATGCTGGTTGTCCTGTGTCCCTGATGTGCCTGACAACCAGACCATTTCTATTGCTGATACTGGAAGTAGGTTGGGGTAGGGGGGTCTTGGCTCTGTGACTTTATTAGTTAAACGCCGATTAAGAAGGTGACCTAGAGCAGCTCTGACTCACCTGAACTTTGAACTGCTCGGTCAGGAAAGGAGCAACACCAGACTGGAAGAAAGCTCTGTAAGACCTGCAAGAGGCACCTCCTGCCTGGAGGTGGCTTCAAAGCTGTGAGTCGCCCACAAACCACGGGCTCCTTCCAGCCCAGCTGGCCTCAGGCATCAGAACAACAACAAGCATCATCCAGGGCAGTGGTGCTGTAGAAACACATTTTCTGTTGGTTGTTCTGTGACCACAGGTGTCATGGCACTAGAGAACCAAGAACATACTGATAGATCTGAAACAGACAGACAAGCACAAGCCATCAGGGCTGCATGGTAGCAGAATAAAACATTGACCCAGCTCTCCTGAAACAATTATGACTTTACAGTGGGAAGGAATGAGTTGAGGGGCCAAAGGTAGCTCAATTTGTATGTGCTGCCTAAGTTCACCAAAGGTCCCCATATCACATTTAGCCCTCTGGAAGGAAAGTATATGACGCAGGACCCGGGCACTGGATCGCAGAAGCGACATGGGAGTGTGGGGCACCAACACGTCAGCCAACGAGGTTGGACTGCCTTTGCACACTGTATAAGGCCTGATGTGTAAGACAGAGGTTTTAAAAGTGGATCAGTTGTTTGTCTGTAATCCATTGAAGAAACTTGATGACATTTCTGCATCCCTAACTCTAGCATTATTGGTATATTGTGACTACACTGTAGTCTTCTCAGTGTAGTTTCCAGCAAGCTGAGGTAGGAAATAAAGGCTCTTACCCCCTCCACTTGTTTAGGGCTGTGGTGCAATGGCAATATCATATCATGATCCACGGTTCTAAAATGCAAGAACAGCAAACCCTTTGCTTTTAAGGATGGAAAGTTAAATGTGGTGACCAGGTTCTTAATCTTTTCAGCTACAACCGGCATGGGCCAGTGGTCCAACAACCCAGCTGATGTTGTTCCACCAACAACAAGAACTTCCGTTTTATCTCTGTTCATCTGAATTCATTTAGTAGTCATCAGGACATGGATGACTGTCAAGCAGACCCCCAGATGACTGATGGAATTGTCAGAATCCTGGTGCATTGTAAGGAAGAGCTGTGTGTCATCGTCATAGGCTTACACTTTCAAACCAAAGGAGTGGACTAACCCCTCAGTGCTGCCACAAACAGATTACAGTGAAAGGGTGAGGTAGCGTCGCCCTTGCGTTGCTCAGTTATATTGTTAAGCGGAAGAGCAACATTCTGAGAATCCCTGAACTGATAGGAGCAGAATAGAGAGTCTACCTGCAATGCCTTCCATCGAGGGATATTCAATGACAAGCAAGTGTTTGACAGTCTCTGAAGCAATTTAGGGACTGGATTCAGTCCTCAAACTTCCTTCACTGCTGAAAACAGTGACTGCAACTGGAAGTTTTTAAGACACAACAGCAGAATCCTATTCATGTGGACTCCATAGAGGGCACTGACTCTGCACTGCCTTTATCTCCAATTGAGTACCTTGCAACTACCAGACCAGTTGAGGTCTTAATTAGTCTAACCCAAGCACTGGGCCTTGATAAACTGAGCACAGAGTGCCCAATCTGTTAAAAACAAATAAGGGTAAACGCATATAGTGGCAATGTATCACATTTTGGTGTCATGCCATTTTACCAGTGCATATTGTCATTCCCCCAGTTTCCCTTTGAGACACCCTTGTACACACCACAATGTTTGGTGGGTGATCCATTTGCCTTCCCACCATGGTAGGAGAGTTACCCCAGCATTCTGCTGAAGTATAATCTAACTTTTTCCAAGTTGTGGAAAGTTCAAATTGGAGTTCCACACATACAAACTGCCAAAGCAAACCATGCGTGTGTAATTCTGTGCATATATGACAGGAAATTATACAGTGTCAAAATAATTACACCTGTCAGGTATTCTTCAGTGGGTCACTGTCAAGCATCAGCAGATACATCAATGCCTTTCTGACTGGACACTGGGATGCTTGGTGCCATAAAACGAACTTTTTGGTGGGTCCTTTTGTGTCTTAAATGTTTTTGTGGGCAAGGAAGAATTTTTTGAATGTTTATAACTTGAAACACAGTAGCAGGTACTCAGGCTCAATGAGTTGTCCAGTTTATATTTGTCACCAATTTCCCATTGGCTAGTTTAGTTTACAAACGTAGGAAGAACCACTGAGTCCTAAAGACTTCTGAGAGCATCTGTTAGATTTGGGGTTCTCTGGTTAGCACAGGTAGGTACTTGTGACAAGCAGGGACCCTCTCCTTTAGTCAGGGCAAGGGGGATTACACTCCTAAAATAACCCTTGCTCACCCTCTAGGTAGCGTGGCGAGAGCAGCCAAGGCTTTACTTCAGAGGCGCTGTAAGTTAAGCAGTTGTGACCACATACAGTAACCCAGTGACAACACTACACATGGACACCACACAAGTTTTATATAAAAAATAAGTAGACTTTATATAGAGTTACCACAAGACCATAAACGACGAAAATACACACTCTGATTACTTTAAGATGGTAGATTTGAGCTTAGTTCAGTTCTGTTCTTAGATGCAACACTCTGCGCTTCCACAATAAGCAATGTCGCAGCATTGGGAAATACGGCAAAGTTCAGATACAAAGAAATAAAGACGTGAAGATCTTCCAGATGCGGCACGCTTCTCGGGGATGCGAGAAGCTCTCGGTTCGATACGTGGACTGCAGCAGCGACACCCTTACGATGCGACAGCAACAGATCCAGCGGCGACGCTCTTCTCCCACGATGCGTGAAGCTTTCACTCGATGTGACAACTACAGCAGCGACATCCAAGATGCAACGGCAGCAGCTCCGACGGCGGCGCGCTTCTCGGAGGATGCGAAGTTCTCTTGATCTATGCGGTGCAGTGCGACAGTTCCAGTGGCGACACCCTCCTTCTCCGGAGTTGCGACGGCAGGCACAGCGATGGCAACACGCTCCGACCTCGTTGCGAGATTCTTCTCCTGATGCGGTGCAGTGCGACAGCTCCAGCGACGACACCCTCCTTCTTCGGAGTTGCGACGGCAGCAGCAGCGACGGCGACACGCTTTTTCTTCGTTGTGGCCTGCTTCTCCCCGATGTGGTGCAGTGCGACAGTTCCAGCAGCGACACCCTGCTTTATCCGGAGTTGCGATGGCAGGCACAGCGACACGCTTCTTCTCGTTGAGTCGTGCTTCCAGCTCCTTGCGACGCGCAGTTCCTCAGAAGGCCCAGAACAGCAGCAGGCACTTCCCCAAGAACTCTGGGAAGCTGGGGGGTGAAGTCTGTTGTCCCTGAGACTTCAGCAGGAGGCAAGCTATTTTCCAAGCCCTTGGAGATCCTTCACAAGTTGAAAGTAGAGTACACAAAGTTCCTTTCTCCTTCCTTTGGCAGTAAGGCAACCACTGCAGGCCAATCTCCCAAGCAGCACATCAGCTTGGGAATAGTCTCACCTCAGTTTCTTCAGGTTCCTCTCCTCAGTAAAGGTTTCTTCTTGTAGTCCAAAAGTGATCTAATTTCTTGGGAGCAGGGTCCCAATATTTATACCCCCAATTCCTTTGTTCTCTGAGGGGAGAGGGGCCTTTGCCCAATCCAAACCAGTTCTGAAGCACTCTGTTTACCAGACTTCTCCTTTCCTTTCACAGTGCAGGGCATGCACATCAGACGCCCCACAGGAGGTGGAGCCAGCCATGTGGAAGGCAAGTACAGTCCTGGAGCACTCTGTTTACAGGACTCCTTCCCTTCTTTCAGTTTGCTGGGCAGAGAAAAAGACATCAGCCGCTCCCCAGGGGGTGGAGCCAGCATTGTGGAAGGCAGGCACAGCCCTATTCAGAGTTCAGTTGCACTCCTCCCTCCCATCTAGATGCAGATCTCTCTATTCACCACTGGGTGACTCAGCCTGTCTCCTGGAATTCCCCAGCCCTGTCACTCACAGAGACCAGGCATAAGAATACACAACCTAGCAGAGGCAGGTTTGAATGGGTAGACAAGCAAATACCTACTTTCTAAAAGTGGTATTTGCAAACACAGAATATTAAAATAAACTTTACTAAAATATGTATTTTATTATTCTGAGTTCAGGCAAACTAAACTCGAATTTCTACCATGTTCTCTGAGCCTGTTAGGATTATAAAATGTAACAATTCTAACAGCCCATTCTGGCCTATGGAGAACAGGTAGCCTTTGCAATAGTGAAAAACGAAAATGGCTGTAATTCACTATTAGGACATGCCACACACACCAGTGCTTGTCCTACCTTATCCTCACAATGCTCCCTGCCCTTGGGCCTACCATAGGGGTGACTGATATGAAGAAAAGGGAAGGTTTAGGGACTGGGAAGTGGGTGCACTTGCCCAGTCAGCATGACAGTACCAGACTGCACGCAGGCTCTGCAATGGCAGACCTTAGACACATTTTGCAAGGCTGCTGCTGTGGGTGGCACAACCAGTGCTGCAGGCCCACCAGCAGCATTTGGATTACACGCCCTGACACACTCAGTGTACTAGACTAGGGTCTGACAAGTAAACCAAAATAGCCAAACATGGAATCACTAATCCATACATCAATTTACAATAGGGAGCACTTGCACTCTGGCTCTGAATAGCAGTGTCACAGTGCCCAAAGCATCTAACACCAGCAAAACACATGAGGCAACAGCAAAAATGGGAGGGAGACCCGCGCCAATGGTGCCAGGTCTAACAGCATCTAATCGCTATCCCCGAAGTTATCATTGGACATGGGACTTGATATTATTTGAGACCCCACTTTGTGCTCAGACACACAGTAAATTGTTTTGACTTTGTAACTCCCCAAGAGGGTCCCGGCACCTTCTGTATATTTTTTCTTGCTCCTTTTTGTACCTCTTGGTGACAGTCAAATTCTTCTTTCACTTTGTAGCTGTGGTTGGGCATTGGCCTTATTGTATGTGGTTTACTATGTTGTGCTGCATCTGATTTCTAACCTGTGCCAGAACATGCCTTGACTGCTTGACCTTACTACTCCGAGAGTCATTTACTCAAAGAAAGTAACCTGATTATTTAGTTGAAGTGCTGCAGCATTGGTGTCCCTGAAAGCACTGTACCTGCCTGTAATACTGCCACGTCACCACTGACTGATCACGAGACCCCAAGAAAATGCTTCTCCAGCTCCTGCACCTGATAGCTCCTCCCTGAGAGTACTCAGGTGGAGTGGTCTGCTGGGTGTCTTCAGCTGTTCTGGTCAGGACGTCTTCATGCTCAGGACGTCTTCCTGCACCTGTTTGTTGCACTGCACTTGGTTCCTTTGCAGGTTTATTTTCACAAAGATGACCTCTCTGATTCCAGCAGGTCACAGGACCAACCTTTTTACCATGCTGTAACCTCTTGTCTCTTTGGACTTTTTCTGCTCTCCTTACCAGAGCTTTTTTGTAGTTTCTAACTTTTCAAGCCTCCAGGCTTCAGTTATACTGTTCTACGCACACACAGGTTTCTTGATCACATGTCTCAACACCTCAACTGACACAATATTGGAAGCATTTCATAGCTGGCCATTATTTACAACAGTTCTTGATCCAAAGTCACCGCAGGGACATTATTCCAACTCTAGAAAATGATACAATGGCAGCAGGACTTACTACTACAACTGAAATCTTCCAAACTCCATATTATAAAGTCATATCTAAGCGTACACACTTGACGTTTATAACTATTGCTGTGAAATGGGTACCACAAAGTCTTAAGCAAGGTTGATGTGGTCTATCTCACAAGTCCATATGTTGCTGCATGTGCTCTCTATCAGTAATCCAGCTGTTCCTCCTTGTGTCTCGAGCTGTTTCTTTGCTTTTGTGGTTGCTGATCTTGTTTTTGGAGCCAGACTAGTGGGCAGAAGGTTTATTTTCCAGTGCACTTGTGAAAGAACTTAACAAGGTGTGGCTTTAGGTCTCCTACTTCAAGATTTTGGACATTTGCAGAGATTCTGTCACAAAGACAATCTCAGTCTAATCTAATTAGAAAAACAGTAAGCTTGATCTGTCTGTCCAAGCAACCGTAGATGTATCCATGAGAAGGCTTCTGCTCCTGGCACGTAACCAGGGTCAATCACATCATTGCGCCTTGCTTCTCGCTCAACCCTTCATTGGCCGTGGTAGACTTGCCATTAATTTCTACCTCATCTCTGGTAACGGGCACTCAATGTCATCCCCACCGCACTAGAGAGAATCTCCTCGTGCTTAAGATACTCCCTCCCAACAATAGTCCCGTAAGCACCTGCATCCTTCAGGGTAATGACCTTCCTCCCTTCAAGGCTAGCTAAGAACACAGACCCCATGATATTTGGATTTATGCACTTAGGAACATCTGTGTCCCCTTCCAAAATGGTGGTTGCTGCTACATTGAGTCCAACAGGGGCACATTACCCAAGTCAACACACTCAGTATAATGGGTGCTGTGAGACACGTCTTTCACCTGACAGTTCTTTACTGAATGCCCCCTCATTCCCTGTAGCAAGTTATCTCTTTGAATTTGAAAGAATATTCTTTTCCTTTTGTACTGACTTGAAAACCAATTCCTTTTTGCCTGTGTCCTACCCGTGGGAATGTGCTGTGGTTCCTACAAATTAAGTAGGACTGTGTATTCTGGACTGCATAAATGTCAAAATATGAGAATGTGGTTCACACGTTTGATCAGAAATTGTTGGCCTGGCTTCTAACTAGCTCACAGTGCCCCATCCAGCACAATTGTTTAACGACATAAATGGTGTTCTGTCCCCGTGGGGGCAGAGAGAAGAATTCCGGCAGAGAGGACTGATCTGGAACAACAGCAGTGCCTGACATGCAGCCCTGCATAAACTAAGTTTACACTCATGATGCAGACCATCTAAATACATACACCAGAAATGGGGGTCTTGGGCCAATCCCAGATCGCAAATATATCCCTGTGCTCCCAAAATAAAGATAGAACTAGACAGATATATAATTTGACATAGTTAGGATGTGTGTCCTATACAGTCTGGTAGTAATTCTAATTACTATGTTTAGTTGCATTTGCCTAATGATCGCAGCATATTTGCTTCCTAATAGACAATGATAGTTTCAATAAATTTATCATAAACTTTCTTTGTGTCTTTCTTATGTTTACAATGGGCGTGCATGAGTGAGTAAGTGAGTAACAAAGGTGAGGATCTGTTTCCACAGTTCCCTTGGGGATAGAGGGTCGTGTTAGAGTTTGCTGAAATCACTTGTTACTCTGGGAAGACTAGGAGTTCAGGTGAGGCACTGTGAGCTAGCAGGATTGGCCCAACAGGGACTAACGTACTTTGTAGATAGACTCAGTCCCTACGCTCTCACGTCCTGTTGTCCTAACACACAATTCTGCTTTACTAGTGGAATCGTGGAAAAGGTTCAACCATTATAACATTACTGTGTGGTTATATAAATATATAATATTCTATTCCTACCTAACAGTACCTATACTATAGTGGGAGTACCCTTTGCCAGATACCTTGGGATACCCTAAACTTCCATACCTAACTGTGATGTATGACTGAGCCAGCCTGTGTAGAACAGGTTATCGTCCATCTTTTTTTGCCATCAGTCTTTGTGTGCGTGTTAAATTATAAGGCAAAAACCGTTCTGTTGTGTTTAGATATTTCCATGGCACACGGTTTGATTTTAACACATGCAATTTCCACTCAATTACATAATCGTTCTCAGTTGACTTTGCCCATGCTGTAAGAGAGAAGTGTCATTAAGTATAACATTGAATGCATATGATACAGTATTATTTAAAGAATATATGAGTTGACAATGTAGTCATGCCTTTGTCCACAACAGGCAATGACTTTTCCAAATGAATCCTGTCAATTTGTCTTTAGTGTTCAGCAGCTTCCACGGTTCATTGTAAGTGGTGTATATGAATCTGTTAGAATGTGGTGACCTAGGACTCAACAAGAAATCTTGTAATTTCATGTCATCAAAAAGGAGAGATAGATGTTCCTTAACTGCAGATAATGTGGAAGGTTGTGACCATTGCTGTATTGAAGCAGGTTCTGATTATTAAAAAAGTAGAACAGCGAGGCTTGGCAATCGGGAACAGGTTAAGTTTAATGAAACAATAATAGCCAGGAATAGCAGCCACATCTCTTACAGCTGTGTGCTGGAATTCAATTTGCATTAGGTACTTGGCCTGCTTTATACTGTACACCTGGTGCAATAAAGTGAAGCTTGTCCCTATTGTGCAGGAAATACTGGTGCAGTGGGGCATAGGCAGATGGTGGTCTCTGCTTGGGGTGACACTTAAAAGACACTGGACACGATGCACACCAAGGGTCTTATTTAGATTTTGGTGGACAGGTTACTGCATCACAAAGGTGATGTGTATTCCGCCCGCCATATTAGAAGTGCATTTAACCCAGTGACAATTGTAGTAAGATGGACTGGGATATCTGTCACATTTGTGATGCAATAACCGCTCTGCCAAACTCCAAATCGTTCTTCAAGTCTGCAATCAATGTTGTATCAGAGAGAACAAGCATTACAGGAAGGGGGCCTAGAAGCAGCTGTAGTCCCAGAGGCACAGGAAAGGGAATCTGAGAGAGTGGACTGATAGCAAATGAACCTTGGATCTGTTGTGGCTATGCCCGAGAAGCAGGGTGTTCCTTAGGATCCTTTTATGCCCCTTGCTGATATTGTCTGACATCTGGACCCTCACCTCCCCCCTCAAGACAGGCATCCTCTAAGTGTTGTGCTTTTTCAGGTTCTGCTCCTCTCATGGAAAGGTCAAAGTCCAATCTACCATAAAAGGTGGCCATAAAAAGGCGGCCAATGCACAGACACTGTCTTTGTGGTGACACATTGCTGCTAGACACAAGGCGCTTTTAAAAACTGGTGTCACTAAATTTTAACATTCTTAAACATTATGTGCTGCTACTGAATCCTATGAATTAGATTGTGTGGCGGGCGCGATTTGCTGGACGTTCTTCACTGTAGTTGAGCTACTGTTCTCATCAGTGGCCATTTTGTTCTGGCCACAGAGTGAGAGAGGTTAGCAATTGTCCCCATATTCAAGAAAGGAAGTAGAGATAACCCCCAATGCTACAGACCAATATCGTTGATCGATGTCTCTGCCAAAATCCTGGGCCGGGTAGTACTAGACCGACTTCTGCACTGGACAGAAGAGCACCACACTATAGTAGACACCCAGTACGGCTTTAGGGCAGGAAAATCAACAAGCGATCAGTGCCTTAACCTTTATTTACTGGTCGCCAAATATACAAAGGCCAGTAGCGAAACAATTTATTTGGGCTTCATGGATTTGGCCGCGGCTTTTGATAATGTAAATTGGAACAAGTTATGGGCTATAATGAGCGACTTGGGAACTGACCCTGGATTGATTAATATTCTTAGACAACTACACTGGAACACCAGCGCCAGGGTCCGCTACAGTATGGAGGGGGGGAGAACAGAACCTTTTCCATGCACTCTCAGGGTGAGGCAAGGTTGCATCCTTGCTCCGTTTTTGTTCTCTCTTTATATTAATAACCTGGATAGAGCTCTTATTGCCCTGAATACAGATAGCCTAAAAGCCGTAACCCGCCATATTCCGGTACTTTTGTACGCGGATGACGCGGTCCTGCTTGCCCGTACTCCGCGGAGCTTCTTTATATTAATAATCTGGATAGAGCTCTTATTGCCCTGAACACAGATAGCCTAAAAGCCGTAACCCGCCATATTCCGGTACTTTTGTACGCGGATGACGCGGTCCTGCTTGCCCGTACTCCGCGGAGCTTACAGTGCTTGATCGATGGATTTGTAAAATTCATGGACACCCTAGACCTGTCTGTGAATTTGAGCAAGTCCTTTGTGATGCTAGCAGGAAAAAAGCACTGTAGGAATCCTGGTTTTAAAATAGGGACTCACACTATAGAGACGGTGAAGACTTTTTCCTATCTGGGTCTTTTATTTGATGGGGCACTTAAATTAAACACTCTGATTGAGGAGCGCTATGCAAAATTGGTCTCCTCAAATGGTGCTATATTAAACTTTGCGCGAAGGCTGGGCCGTTGGTGTCCAGAACAGATGATGAATCTATATGGCTCCATAAGCACCGCAAAAGCCCTGTATGGAGCAGAGGTTTGGGGCTTTGGGGACGCAAAACAATTGCAGGTGGAGGAAGACAAATTCCTGCGGAGGATTCTTAAGATCCCGCAGAGCACTCCAGCTGCAATGGCACACAGCGAACTGGGAAGCCCGTACATTATAGACTGGGTAAAGCTGAGCCCCATGGTAGCATGGCTTAGAATATGGGAAAATCCTGAGGCAGAACTAAGCAGAATAATTGTAGCAGATTGTTTACAAAGGGACAAGGGGCCGTTAATCCCATGGCTTAATTATGTCAAATTGCTGAGAGAGAGGGGTCCCAGTAAACACACAGAAAATTATTTACAAACCATCAAGAAAAGTCAATTATAAAGACAAGAAGGTCAGTCTGCTAACATTGTTTTTATTTACAATGTAGCTAAGCCAATTATTAGGGCAAACATTCTAGATATAACATTTGCAATTATAGTAACGTGCCCTGGAAAAGGGGAGAGGGGAAGTGTGCAGTGAGTGTAGGAGAGGGTAAGTGACATAAAAACAAAGCCAAAAGGCTACAATCAATCGAAGACTCTTAAACTGATTCAGATTGTCAATGACCATAAGTTCAGTGATAATACTACAAAGTAACATGCTTCATGAATGTAATCAATAACGTAATTGTTGGAATGAAGCTGAAAACACAAAAAACAGTCGACGTTTCGACCCCTGTTATAAAGGCAGGCTGAAATTGATCCCTTGCAATGGGGTCTTCATCAGGACGGGAGACAGAGACACAAACCTATTTGGTACAAAAGAGGGTTTTACCATTAGGAACAGATCCACAGGATTGTAATTAAAACAAAAAAACTAAAAAAACTCAGCACATCAAAGTTGGAGAAAACAAGACATACCAGGGATGCTTGTTTTCAAGGGAGGAGAGGGAACTAGTACTCACACACGGCAGGCTCGGTGGAGCCTGAGCTGGGGGCCAACCTCTGGTGTCAGACACGACTGAAGGATAAATGAAGAAGCGTCATTCTGTGGAGGGAAGAATTCATGCAATGGGTAAGCTAGTGCCAAGCAGTTTCAATAGTAACTGGACAAAGTGAAATGAGTGAACTTACAATGAGCACCACTTATAATTCCAGACGAATTAAGATGAGTCGGGAACACCGTATGATTCAAAAGGGGGGCCGCAGGATTACATCAAAATAGAGTCTCTAAGGAAGAAAAAGGGGGGTGGAAAAGACCATCACTAATAATGCCACATGCCAAAAAGGCTTTGGAGAAATTCAATCGGGCATAAAGGTACAGAGGTAAAAAGCTAGCCTACTCCACTCTGCAGATTCACGCGTACCTGGTTGATCAAACCGGCATCTGTCATTAACAGAAAACTAAAGTCTCCAGTCAAGTTGTACGGAGAAACGGAGGCCAGTATGTAGATAAATAGCTGGGTCAACAAATGGAGGTCTCTGAGGAGGGAAGGAAGAGACCATCACTAAATGATCCATGGGTCAGGAGGCCCTTCAGACAAAGGAGGCAATTCAATCAGGCATACCGGTAACGAGTTGCATGGTGAAATCTCCGAGCTTGCTGGGAGTTGCGTACCTGGATATACAAAACGGCATCTGTCGGTGACAGAAAATGGGGGTCTCTGTTAGAAATGTACGGAGATAGTGGGGTTCTTAGGTGGGTTGCAAAAAGTAACATGAAAGATATACCTGCAGTGAAGGGAGTTAATCCGAGTGTCACCGGCAGCTGCGTAGCGAAGTTCGCGTAGCGGAGTCAACCAAGGGATTACAAACTCGAGTTGCGATCACGTGGTGTGGATCGTCATAAAAATAAAAGAGGGCAAAGGTGATGGATTGGGAAGCGTCATCCAGCGGCCATCGTAGAGTGGCTAATGGTATATGAATAAAGTTCCACGGGGATAGAAATACTTTGGACATCGTATTATTAGTAACAAGGAGCATGTGAAAATCGTGGATGTATGAAAAAATAGACATATACACGATAAACTTAAAACGGGGAAGGGGAAGGAACTCAGAATTGGCTGGTAGCATACTCCAATTTAAACAATGGACATTTCAAGTTAGTATAAAACCTAAGGTGTAAAGTGGATTGACCATGAAAACATGTATTTGTCACAATAGTTGAACAAGGAATTAAATATTATCTGAAATATTGTAAGGACCAGCACCACTACTTTACTTTATATCGCAAACCCACCGAACGTAACTCATTGTTACAGTATACGAGCCATCATCCCCGGGCCCTCCGGGATAACCTACCCTTCGGGCAGTTTCTTCGGACCCGAAGAAATTGCTCTTTCAAAGATCACTACATGGCCCAATCTGAAGATTTATCAACTCGTCTTCTAGAACGTGGTTATCCTAAAAGACTTGTTCGCCAGGCCAGAAAACGCGCCTGGTTTAACCCTAGGGAAGACTTGCTTATTCCCAAGACCAAACCTGACATTCTAAATGATCGCATTGTATGCGCAACCACCTTTTCCACAAAGAGCAATGATATAAAACGCACCATTAACCAACACTGGGCACTAGTGGCCGATGACATACATCAGAAAGAACCCCCCCTTCATGCATTTAAAAAGGGCAAGAGTGTGCGTGATTCTGTGGTTCGTTCCTTCCTACGAAGTCCGGAAGACCCTACTCTGTCATCTATGTGGAATTTACCACCCATTGTGGGTCACTATCGGTGCGGTCATTGCAAGGCCTGTGAGAGCACCATACAGACTAAGGAGTTTGAGCATCTGCACATTAAAACATCTATGAGATCTCATACCAACTGCAATTCTACTAACATCATTTATGCCATTCTGTGTCCATGTGACCTGATATACATCGGACAGACCCAACAAAAAGCCAAGGTCTGTATTCTTCAACATATGAGCAAGATTCGTTGTGAAGTTCAGGGTGCACCTCTTGTGCAACATTTCAAATCTGCTACTCACTCTCCAGAAAGTTTCAAGTGGGTCATCTTAGAACAGGTGACACTTGGTCCCAGAGGCGGTAACATTGCAGAGATTCTTAATGTAAGGGAGCTCAAATGGATGTTTTGCTTTGATTCTATCAACAATGGACTCAATGAATATGACAGTTCTTTTTCCCAGCTAGCGTTACTCCGATAGTGAGGTCTGGCTCCCACTCCGTAAGACATTAATTATAAGAACTGTCTATATTTTGTATAATTTGGCATGTTATAACATAAGGCAATAACTGTTATATGGCCTTTTACCGTCTTGTGACAGGTACGCCCTTTTTTGAAACATTTGCATTGGTTAATAGTTAATAGATTCTATATCGAATATATGACATCACTCTATGTTTAATGATTGTGCATTTTCAGATCCTACTACCACCCCTGGTTGGCCTATACCGTCATGTGACAGGTACGCCCTACTTTGGTGCTGGTCCTTACAATATTTCAGATAATCTTTAATTCCTTGTTCAACTATTGTGACAAATACATGTTTTCATGGTCAATCCACTTTACACCTTAGGTTTTATGCTAACTTGAAATGTCCATTGTTTAAATTGGAGTATGCTACCAGCCAATTCTGAGTTCCTTCCCCGTTTTAGGTTTATCATGTATATGTCTATTTTTTCATACATCCACGATTTTCACATGCTCCTTGTTAGTAATAATACGATGTCCAAAGTATTTCTATCCCCGTGAAACTTTATTCATATACCATTAGCCACTCTACGATGGCCGCTGGATGACGCTTCCCAATCCATCACTTTTGCCCTCTTTTATTTTTATGACGATCCACACCACGTGATCGCAACTCCAGTTTGTAATCCCTTGGTTGACTCCGCTACGCGAACTTCGCTACGCGGCTGCCGGTGACACTCGGATTAACTCCCTTCACTGCAGGTATATCTTTGATCTTACTTTTTGCAACCCACCTAAGAACCCCACTATCTCCGTACATTTCTAACAGAGACCCCCGTTTTCTGTCACCGACAGATGCCGTTTTGAATATCCAGGTACGCGACTCCCAGCAAGCTCGGAGATTTCACCATGCAACTCGTTACCGGTATGCCTGATTGAATTGTCTCCTTTGTCTGAAGGGCCTCCTGACCCATGGCTCATTTAATGATGGTCTCTTCCTTCCCTCCTCCGAGACCTCCATTTGTTGACCCAGCTATTTATCTACATACTGGCCTCCGTTTCTCCGAACAACTTGATTGGAGACTTTCGTTTTCTGTTAATGACAGATGCCGGTTTGATCAACCAGGTACGCGTGAATCTGCAGAGTGGAGTAGGCTAGCTTTTTACCTCTGTACCTTTATGCCCGATTGAATTTCTCCAAAGCCTTTTTGGCATGTGGCATTATTAGTGATGGTCTTTTCCACCCCCCTTTTTCTTCCTTAGAGACTCTATTTTGATGTAATCCTGCGGCCCCCCCTTTTGAATCTTACGGTGTTCCCGACTCATCTTAATTCGTCTGGAATTATAAGTGGTGCTCATTGTAAGTTCACTCATTCCACTTTGTCCAGTTACTATTGAAACTGCTTGGCACTAGCTTACCCATTGCATGAATTCTTCCCTCCACAGAATGGTGCTTCTTCTTTTATCCTTCAGTCATGTCTGATACCAGAGGTTGGCCCCCCAGCTCTGGCTCCACCGAGCCTGCCGTGTGGGAGTACTAGTTCCCTCTCCTCCCTTGAAAACAAGCATCCCTGGTATGTCTTGTTTTCTCCAACTTTGATGTGCTGAGTTTTTTTAGTTTTAATTACAATTCTGTGGATCTGTTCCTAATGGTAAAACCCTCTTTTGTACCAAATAGGTTTGTGTCCCTGTCTCCCGTCCTGATGAAGACCCCATAGCAAGGGATCAATTTCAGCCTGCCTTTATAACAGGGGTCGAAACGTCGACTGTTTTTTGTGTTTTCAGCTTCATTCCAACAATTACTTTATTGATTACATTCATGAAGCATGTTACTTTGTAGTATTATCACTGAACTTATGGTCATTGACAATCTGAATCAGTTTAAGAGTCTTCGATTGATTGTAGCCTTTTGGCTTTGTTTTTATGTCACTTACCCTCTCCTACACTCACTGCACACTTCCCCTCTCCCCTTTTCCAGGGCACGTTACTATAATTGCAAATGTTATACCTAGAATGTTTGCCCTAATAATTGGCTTAGCTACATTGTAAATAAAAACAATGTTAGCAGACTGACCTTCTTGTCTTTATAATTGACTTTTCTTGATGGTTTGTAAATAATTTTCTGTGTGTTTACTGGGACCCCTCTCGCTCAGCAATATACATACGCAGGTCCCAGTGACGATATTGGGTGAACCCCCCTTTTTGCAACTTAATTATGTCAAAGTTACGCTAGAAGATGTAGGACGGAAGGACCTTTTCATCAACCCTACTTTAATTTCTAGCTCGTGTAAACCACTGATCAAAAAATTGCTGCTAGAAAAGTTCGCTTTTTGCAGAACTGGTATTGATTTGGTGAAGAGATCAGTCACTGCTCATTGTCTTGTGAGTAATAGTGAGGGTATGAAACCCTATCTATTTTTAATGTATAATGCGCAAGACAGGTTTTTAATGTGTCGTTTTAGGCTCAATTTGTTACCAATTATACTGTCTTATCCATCTGGTTTTACTTTAACAATTGAGCAGAAGGGTGCTTGCGGATGCGACAATAGGTCCCCGCAGAACACCCTTCATTTTGTAGTTTTGTGTCCTTTTTACCAGATGCCTCGACGCAAATTCTTGGTGGCTATTTTGAAAGAGGCTAAGTTTCGACATGCCAAAACGGCTTTACTCTTCTTGCAAAGAGCAAACGATATGCGAACATTATGCTCCATTATGAACTTTTTAAAAGTGGCTACAATTTTAAGAATGACAAGAGGGTAATGCTAATGATTTTTATCAAGGAATGAATGTATACTGTGTTTTATAACTATGTATCTTAATTTTTAGATAAAAGTTCAGAAATGCTATTTAAATAATTTTTTAACTGTAGATATGTATTTTTATGATGGTTTTTAATCATCGAAATAAAGATTTACTGATCTGAGAGGTTAGCAGTCTAGTGGCTTCACCTGGGGAAAGTTCCATGAGCCCGATCTGCTATAAAATGGCAGTCAATGTTCGGATGCGCTGAAGGTGCACCTAAGGCAAGCCTGTCAGTGCCTGAGTCCAGAACCCCTGCTCCTTTGACATCGCCTAGGACTACCCACTCTGCCCCTTAACCGCTGTTATTCAGGCCACTTTGCACCAAGGTTTGCCTACACCCGTTCACCTTTGGGGAAACGGCATGGCCGGAGTGCACTGCAGACATTGTCGTTTTGCTTCAACTATTAAGGGTAACTTCACTAATTCTGCTACTACTTCCTCTAAGGCTAACTCAATGTCATTAACTTTAAAAATGCACAGAATTAACTTTCGCGCACTGACCTGCCACTATGCTGATATCCCCGTCCTGGATCACAAGCTCAGTGTCTTATTCCTCACAGAAACATGGCTCACTCAATCTACATATGTAGAACATGTTTGGGCTCTCCCTCCAGGATATCTCGTTCAAAGATGTGATATACCCTGTGGCAGATGGGTTGGTATCACAATCATTCACAGAACCTGTATTAAGTGCATTCTGTTCCCTGGCCTTATTTAGGACTGTGAAAGCATTCCATTTAAACTGCCTTTTTAGCAAAACTTTGACCTTTTCAGGCTTTCTTATGTATAGACTGCCAGGTCCCTCTAAACAGTCCAGGGAATCTCCAATAGAGCTTTCTACCTTGCACTCACTTCAACAATCCAACTTTAACATACTTGGAGACTTGAATCTTTATCTTGATCTAATCAACAATAAATAAATCCAGGACTTTACTAATGACATGGCCACTTTCCAATTAGCTCAGTTAGTAAAACATTCAGCTACGAGGCCGGCCACCTGCTGGACCCTATTTTTTCCAACCTAGCCACCCTTCAAACTGCTCCCCCTGTTCCAGGGACCTGGTCAAACCATTATTTGGTGCCAATGACGATAGATACTACTAGTATTGAAAAAAACATGACCGGTAACCCCACGAGAGGTAGTGGCATAAACTGGACCCATCTGCCTTTTCAAGGTTTATCGAAAGGAGTGTGCCTCTATTAGACTCCAATATAGAATGTGCGAAGGCTTCCACCAAAGCATGGCTCAATTCTGCCTTGGATCATTTGATTCCTGCTACAACAATACCGGGAGAGGAAGGGTCAAAGGGAAATTTTAAAGACCAGCCCATGTTCACATCCCCAATTACTAACTTATGAACAACAAAACAAGCCGGGGCTCTAAAGGCCAATACTGTGGCAGGCTATCTACAACTTCACAGAGGTAAGTTGGTACCTAAGTCACAAAAAAAGTAAACGGATACGGAACTCAAAACGGAAGAAGAACGCTACAGTGATATGTGGTAAGAACCAAACTCCTATACCTGGATTGCCATCAATTTCTCGTTGTGATATGGTAATGGGTTGGATCAACCCACATTCACTTTAGAAAACACAAGACCATAGAGAAGACACAAAAACGCAAAAAGATGTGGTGGTTAAAATAGGGTGATGTGGCAAAGAACGGAGAACATTTTATTAAGGTATAGACCCATCCCCTAACTAAAAACACAACAGTGCAACAGGCAGTTTAAACAAATAGCTG
Source organism: Lissotriton vulgaris (assembly GCF_964263255.1). Lineage (NCBI taxonomy): Eukaryota > Metazoa > Chordata > Amphibia > Caudata > Salamandridae > Lissotriton > Lissotriton vulgaris. Next base: position 190,551 of record NW_028245914.1, on the reverse strand, counting down.
CCAAAAAGGGCCAGTTGCTTGGTTCAATGAAGCATTGCTCGGAAAAGAAGCAATTCTAAGAAATAGAGTGCGCTTGGCACAAATCCTATCATGCTGCTGCATGAATGCCATACTTGAGAGCGATTAAATGCTATAAGAAACTGATTAAAACAGCCTGTATCGAAATATTTGCAGACAAATCAAAAACAGCAGTAAGCCTTCTGAGGAAGTCTTCTCTATTGTGAACACCTGAATAAACCCACCTCCACTCCTGGATTATCGGAAGCTTCTAACAGCCACTGCAGCAAGCTTGGTCAATGATCTTTATCTTTACTTTAACAGGGGTGAGAAAACAGTCAGACCTGTCTCTCTTGACACAGGGAGCTACCTCGCGCAATGGGCTACCTTGGACCAATTGGCTCTACTTGACGCAGATTCTATTCCTACCTTAATGCGTCAAGTGAAATCTGGATCTACGGATGACCCATTTAAACCTGATTATATTTTGAAATTTCAGGAGAGCGTCACACCCATATTTCTAGAATTAGCCAAACTCACGCTGAGCACTTCAGAAGTATCAATATCATGGAAACACGCCAAGGTGATCCCTCTTCTAAAAAAGTCTTCGCTAAATTCCACTCAGCCAGAAAACTATTGACCCATTTCTCTTCTGTCGTTTCTGTCCAAGGATGCCGAGAAACATGTAAACAATCTCCCAACCAAAATATTAGAACAATATGAAATATTAGATTGTTCCCAAAATGGATTTAGATCATACAGCACCGAAACTGCTCTTTTAACAGTTGCTGCATCCCTTTACAGTACTGTATATGCTGGCAAATCCCGGGCTCTGATACTCCTAGATTGAAGTGCGGCCTTCGACACTGTCTCACATGCAATAATGTTAACTCTCCTCACTGACCTGGGGGTACAGGGCAAAGGTCTGGCCTGGTTTACTTCCTTTTTAAAGGAGTGGTCCTTTCAAGTTATAGCACCCCCCTATCGTCTCATCACACAGAGGACTGGCTCCTGGCATCTCCCAGGGTTTGGAGCTCAGTCCTACCCTTTTTATTATTCACGTCAGACCTCTGGTAAAGTTGTTAATTCCTTTGGAATCTCACCAGTGTTGTATGCAGACGACACTCAGCTAATTATTTCCTTGTCAGCAGAGTTGACCAGCGGTTGTATCAAATATAGAAACTGTCTAACAGCGGTGGCGGCATGGATGCACAACAACTGTTTAAAACCTAACTCCTGCTCGGCAGACATACCCATCTTTGTAGTGATCAATGATGTCCAGAAATACTATGTACCCATCGAACTTAAAGTGGTGGTAGAAAACCTTGGGGTATGGATGGATAGCTCTTCATCCTTTGAAACCGGTGTCCAGATTCTAGCAGGTCACTGTTTTGGCACCCTAAGGAACCTCAAACCAATATTAGGACACTTTTCCTGGCAATCCTGCCAACTGATTGTACAGTGCCTTGTCATTTTGCTCCTGGACTATTGCAAATATCTCTATTTGGGCTCAAAGAAATCTGTTCTGAACCGATTCAGCTCTGCTTCCCAACTTTTGAACTATTGGAAAGCTTTCAAAGCTCTATCCATCTCACACAAAATCCTATGCAAGCAAGGAGAACCCAGCCTAGCTGCCTGGATGCAATTTTACAAGCCCAGCAGAACACTACGCTCCGCCAATCTAAACCTGGCCCACATCACTCGTCACAGCAGAGCCAGAACGGGAGGTTCCTCCTTCCATGTCTTAGCTCCGACCCGATGGAACTCTATGCCTCCTAACCTTAGAAAGAGTCAATATCACTTACTGATCCAGAAACAGTGGAAGACCCGGCTCTTTTGCCGCTGTGTTTCATAGGATCCATTTATGTCCCTTGCTGATATTGTCTGACGCCTGGAACCTCACCTTCCCCTCAAGGCAGGCAGTCTCCAGGTGTTGTGCTAACACCCCTGCAGCAAGTGCTACTATCAGCCGCAGGAATAAGATATAGTGCACACCAATACCCAGCCCAGTAAAGTCCTGAAACAGACCGAAAAAGAAGCATATACCTACAGGTTCGCCTACTCTGTTTGTACCTCATTAGTAGCTACCTGTGCACTTCCTCCGTTTGTATGTCCCTGGCGAGCCTCTTTATTGACGGTTGGGATCCTGGTACTGCCAAGCATGGCCATTTGTCTGTCAGATCATTACCTGATGTCTGCTGTGTGCATCGAGTCACTCCTCTGCTTTAGCTGTAAGTGAACCCTGTGGAGCGAGTACGCAGACACAAGGGAGTATGGAAGGCGATGAACAGGGAGTAAGGTGAAGCTGATTTCAAGAAATGCCCAAAGGTATAAATTCTGCACTCCCCCTCAAGCAACAGACATCTTGTCCCATTCTGCCAACGCTCCACCCACCCACAGAGTAGCATGCTGGCACCAAACGGAAAACATTAAGTCAGATGCCATGGTAAGGTAGAAAAAGACAAAAAGCAGACGCATTTGCAGAAGAGATATTGCAGGTATATTACAGGTTGTGATGGAATCTCTATAATCAATGCTGTAATCTTCCCACAAATGCTTGAACCAACCCCAGGAAACTGGCAAAGATAACTTAACAAACAGAAAAGTAAAGACAGGAGTTGTAACTTCAGCTGCTCCAGTGTGAACAGGAAAGTATTGTCAAGAAGAGAGTGAATGGAGCTTCATTTCTTATATACTTCCTGGAGCGTTACCTTTATTATATACTTCCTGAGAGTTTTGTTTGTGATACCGTTCTTGAAAGGGTTACCGTTGTTATACTTTTCCTGAAACTGAAGTGACAGCAGCAGATCCTGATCCATCTCTTTTTCCACAATCCCTTCTTGTTTAAATCAAATCTTGGCCATGTTGCATCTTCCGAACGCTGTACCTCTAGCGAGTGGGCACTCCATGTGCACTCTTTCTGTACTAAGTTACTCTGTGAACACTGGAAAATCACCTCCTTTTCTGAAGTAAGTAAGAGTGACATGTTCAATGAAAGATTTAGTTAAATATCTGTGTATGGTGAAATAGCCCTTGGTAACCTTCATAAATGGTAAAGAAGAGATATCTTTTACAACTAGTTAAATATTGTGTATTCACATTCTCTTACATTTCCATTTAATGATTTTAAATCTCTTTACATCCAATAGGAAACCTGCCTTGAATGCACAAAGGATCGTGAAGAATGACAGTAATCGTGCAATTCTGAAAAAAGTGGTTAGACAAAATAAGCTCCAATATTCAGGAAAAGATCTGCACAGTCAGAGACTGAGGACCCTGAACATAAACTGATAGATCCTGGAAGAAGCAGTCAAGAGCATATCAGTGGATGCACGCAACATGACTAAGAAATGACCTCTAGAAAATTAAGGCAACAACACTGACAAACCACCTCCTGTAGAAACAGGCCTGCACCACCAGCTTTGATCATGTGTTTGGTATGAGGTGGATACAGCATTGCTCTGCTTCCTGTAATGATGGCATACCACCATTCAGCGTGCTAAGAGTATTATAAACTCTTTCTGGCCAAACCACATGAGCACGAGAAAAACACAAGGGAGTGGAGCCAGACAACTGAAGGGTAATAGAAAGAGAGGGTCCTTGATCTACAACAGACTGTGCTAATTTGCATCGACCAGAAGGAAGACTAATCTTTACCCGTAACACACAAAACTATTATGCAATCTAAAGACATACCCACCTACAAAGAAGCTTTACTTGCCAAGATAATAATATATGTAGCTGGCGAATCTTCTATTTCATTGTGAAATCTGAAATCAACCATCCCAAAATACCACACACACACACCGGGAATGTGAGAATAACACAAGTGCTTCATCAACCATGTTAGCTCCTCAGGAAACACAGTCATGGGATGCAGACAATTATAAACCCGACTCACAGACACTAACCAAGAAAGAAAAATCATTCCCATGCAGCAAGAGCTTTAGTTTGTCGTCGCTACTAAAGAACCATCAGCAAACACACACGGGAGAAGCAATGTGCAATTGCAATGAATGTATGAAGAACTGTAGTCAGTTAACACACCTAAAAGATAATCAGCGAACCCACACAGGGGAAAAATCATACCATTGCAATGAATGTGTGAAGAGCTTCAGTCGGTCATCAGACCTCCAAGTACATAAACGAACACACACAGGGAAAAAACCATTTCAGTGCATTGAATGTATGAAGAGCTTTAGTCAGTTATCACATCTCCAATCACATCAGCGAACACACACTGGGGAAAAGCCATTCCAGTGCAGTGAATGTGTAAAGAGCTTCATTCGGTTATCACATCTCCAATCACATCAGCGAACACACACAGGGGAAAAACCATTCCAGTGCAATGAATGTGGAAGTAGTTTTAGTCTATCCTCAACTCTCAGGAGTCATCAGGGAACACACACAGGGGAAAAGCCATTCCAGTGCAATGAATGTGGAAGTAGTTTTAGTAATTCCTCACATCTGAGTAGACATCAGCGAACACACACAGGGGAAAAACCATTCCAGTGCAGTGAATGTGTAAAGAGCTTCAGTCTGTTATCACATCTCCAATCACATCAACGAACACATACTGGGGAAAAACCATTCCAGTGCAATGAATGTGGAAGAAGTTTTAGTCAATCCTCAACTCTCAGGAGTCATCAGCGAACACACACAGGGGAAAAACCATTCCAGTGCAATGAATGTGGAAGTAGTTTTAGTAATTCCTCACATCTGAGGATACATCAGCGAACACACACAGGGGAAAAACCATTCCAGTGCAATGAATGTGTAAAGAACTTTAGTCAGTTATCAACTCTCCAATCACATCAGCGAACACATACTGGGGAAAAACCATACCATTGCAATGAATGTGGAAGTAGTTTTAGTCAATCCTCAAATCTCAGGCGTCATCAGCGAACACACACTGGGGAAAAGCCATTTTAATGCAATGAATGTGTAAAGAGGTTTAGTAAGTTATCACATCTCCAAAAACATCAGCGAGCACACACGGGAAAAACCATTCCAGTGCAATGAATGTGGAAGTAGTTTTAGTAATTCCTCACATCTGAGGAGACATCAGCGAACACACACAGGGGAAAAACCATACCATTGCAATGAATGTGGGAGTAGTTTTAGTCAATCCTCAAAACTCAGGAGTCATCAGCGAACACACACTCGGGAAAAGCCATTCCAGTGCAGTGAATGTGTAAAGAGCTTCATTCGGTTGTCACATCTCCAATGACATCAGCGAGCACATACTGGGGAAAAATCATACCATTGCAATGAATGTGGAAGTAGTTTTAGTGATTCCTCAACTCTCAGGAGTCATCAGCGAACACACACAGGGGAAAAACCATTCCAGTGCAGTGAATGTATGAAGAAATTCAGTCAGTCAGTCAGTCAGTCAGTAAATCTTTATTTCGAAGAATAAAAATTCCTCATAAAAGCACATTACATAAAATTTCATTAGATTTCATTACATTTCATTCCTTAACTTTACATGTTAAAAACAGCGATAGAGAAGAGAGGATATGATTCGCGGGGCACATATAATTTTACAACACTAATTCATTTCTTGTATTCCTCAATCTTAATGCTACTTTTAAAAAGCTTAAAATGGCACATAGGGTGTGGGGATCAGTGGCTTTCTGTAAAAACAACAATGCAGTTCTTGCTTGGCGGAATTTCTGCTTCTTTAAAATGTCTACCAAAAACAATCGCCTGGGGTTGCTATAAAATGAACATAAAAGTACAAAATGAAGGGTGTCCTGCGGAGACCTATTGTCGCAGCCGCAGGCACCCTTCTGCTCAATTGATACAGTAAAACCAGCAGGGTAAGCTAAAATATTTGGTAACCAATTGAGCCTAAAACGGCACATTAAAAAACGATCATTTTGGCTATACATAAGAAACAGATATGATTCCATTCCCCCTCCATTTCTTACAAGGTCATAGGCTGCTCGTGATTTCTTTGCCAGGCCACAACGTCTTCTGTCAGCAACATATTTTTCTAAAAGCAATTTTTTTACCTTCATTTTACAACTATTTACAATCAAGGAGGGGTCATTAAAAATCTGTCCCTGGTCAATACTTGTCAAAGAATCTTTCACATATTTCAACCAAGGGATTTGTAGGGCCTTGTCTCTTTGTAAGCAGTCTGTAATTATTTCCCTGGTCAGAGCTGCCTCTGGATTAGTCCAAGCTCTCATCCATGCCATAATTGGCCTTAGTTTAACAATGTCAGAGATATATGGCATCCCCAATTCATCATGGGCAATTTCCGCAGGGATGGCTTGCGGAACTTTTAAGATTCTCCGAAAAAATGTATCTTCATGCTGTTGAAGTTGCTTACAGTCCCTAAAGCCCCATATCTCAGCACCATATAGGGCCTTAGCTGTACTGATTGAGGCATATAGTGCCATTATCTGTTTTATGGGCACCAACGTCCCAATCTACGGGCAAAGCTCAAAATAGCCCCAATTGAGGACACAAGCTTGGTGCAATGGGCCTCGAGCAGGTGATTAAATAGCATGTCCCCATCCATTAGCAGCCCTAAGTAGGGGAAGGTCTTTACTTTGCCCAGAGTCTGTGGCCCAATTTTGAACACAGTCTTGTTAGTAGGTTTTTTACCGGCCACCATGACAAAGGATTTTGTTAGGTTGACAGACAAGTCCAAGTCCCCCATGAACTTAACGAATCCGTCCACCAGGAGTTGCAAAGCCCTTGGGGTCCTGGCCAGCAGGACCGCGTCATCCGCGTACAATAGTACTGGGACATGACGCGGTCCTACTTTGGGGGAATCAACTTCTAGGGCGGTGAGGGCACTCTCTAGGGCATTAATGTAAAGGGAGAAAAGAAAAGGGGCTAATATGCACCCTTGTCTTACTCCCCCTGAACATAGAAATTGATCAGTTCGCCCCCCCTCTGGGCTGAAACGGACCTTAGCCGTGGTGTTCCAGTGCAGCTCTTTCAGGATATTAATCAGCCCCTCTTCTATACCTAAATTATGCATCATGATCCATAGTTTAGACCTATTGACATTGTCAAAGGCCGCGGCTAGGTCCATGAATGCCATATAGACCCTGCCCCTGCCTGCTTTCGTGTACTTAGTTGTCAAGAGATACAAATTTAGACACTGGTCACTTGTCGATCTACCCTCCCTAAACCCGCATTGTATTTCTGCCAATATATGATGTTCCGCCGTCCACTCCATAAGCCTATTCAGAATCACTCGCCCCATAATTTTAGCAGAAACATCTATGAGCGAGATCGGTCTATAGCACTTTGGGTCATCCCTGGACCCTTTTTTAAATATGGGTACAATCAGTGCCGTGGACCAGGAGCGTGGTAGGCCAGATTTGATAGCGGCATTTAGCACCCTTGTTAAAATTGGTGCCCATAGATCTATATTACTTCTATATAGATCCGGTGGGGTACCATCCGGACCAGGGGCTTTGTTTGGGGTTAATCCACTAATTGCATTTATTATCTCACCTAGCGAGAGGGTTATTTTATCACTCCGAGTACCCTGCCACTCGCCCTCCTGAATTGCTAGGTGTGATTTGTTGTATAACCCTTGAAAGTGGTTGACCCATTCCTCTGGGAGGATGTTATTACTAATCACCGGGGCAGAATTCTCATTAAAACAGGGTCGATTTACAATTTTCCAGAATTCTGCAAAATCCCTGTTTTCTCCCGCCTCTCTAAGGTCTGCCCACACTTCTGCTTGAAGCAGCTTCTTCCGCTCTTTTACCTTGGTTCTGTATTTTAATCTACAAGTGGCCACGTCTGTCTTATTCCTTGGTTTAACTTTAAGACAGGCTTTTAGATCCCTTAATGCTTTGGAGCAGCTCTCATCGAACCAGCGTGGGTTCTTCTGCTCTTTCCTCAGGCCTTTGACTTCCAGCATTTTGTTCACTATGCTTGTAAGGGTTACAAAGGATTCCGTTAATTCTGGACCATCTTTTAGGGGTCCAGACAGTCTCCTATCTCTTTTCTTCCATTTTGGACAAGAGATTTATAAAACTCTTGAGAGTCTACCCTTGCCCACTTAAGTCGCCTTCCCTGGTCTGTCGTTTGGAGGCTAATTTCCCCCCCCTTTGGGTTTGCCCGCCCCACAGGTGTGTCTTATTTCCAGAACGAGAGGGTTATGGTCACTAAAGGGGCTCCATTTAGTTTTAACCATCACGATTCTATTTTTGGCAAAGGAGGATATTAGTATGTAGTCTATTATAGTAGAACTCCCTCTGCCTTTGAAGGTTGGTACGTATGTCCCCTCTACCTCTGGGTTTATTAGGTCCATCGTATGTGCTAATGAATGGGCTTCTATCATTACATTTAATTGTGTGCCCTCCTGATTATGTTCCCAGTGAGGCCCTTCATTAAAGGGGCGAGCGTCCCAATATGGATAGTACTGAAGCAAAACTGGCCAAAGGTGACAATTAAAGTCACCCAGTACTATCGTCATTGGAACCCCCCCCCCCTTCTTTAGCTCAGCCTCATGTGTAAGTTTTTAATCTAATTCACTGAGAGCGCCATTCTTTCCATCTATGGGCCCCGAATTATAAAAATTGAAAAACTGCACCCTCAACTCTCTACTCTGGAATATAGCGGATTGCAAGGTAAATGATGTCCAAGATGGTACAGTCCATTTGCCTTCTAATGTTAGATCAACATAGAGCGCCAACCCTCCTCTTGCTCTTCCCGGCCTGTCTATTTGTGCGGGCACAAAAAAGCACTTATATCCCTCTATTTGGTATGGAACGGCACTGACTGCCCATGTCTCCTGAAATGCCAGGATATGAAAGCCCCGGATCTCATTCCTCCATTCAGGGTTATCAAATTTACCTGCTAACCCCGCTACATTCCATGTCCGTATATTCACTTTTCGTGTCTGAACTTCACCACTATTCGCAATCCCTATGATATGATTTGGATCAATTATTGTTTCCTTGCCAGCCCTCCCTATTTCTATTGCTTCAGAGTTTGGGGTTTCTGCCATGTTTAGGGTGGCTTCATTTTCCTCCACCCCCTCCCCTCTTGCCAGTGTTACAATCGTTTCTCCCTTAACCTTCTCTACTTCCCTCAGTCATTCATTTTCATCCATGTATTGTAAGGGGCTGTATCTATTTGTCCATTGGGGACCTCCCTGGTATGCTATATTTTGCATGCCGTACTCCATGGGCCTAGGGTCGTATCCCTCTATGAATCTATTTCTCCCCATGAAGTGAAAGTTTGGTTGGCGTGTCATCAATTTCCTAGGGTAAAAATATGCTAAAGGCATGGTCCTTATAGTGCTAGTGGTGTTTCTATTATCATTGGTTAATATATACTCCACAAGATTCGGGTCCCTGAAGTTGGCGATGACACAGTTCCCCTCTATTTCTTTCTTTCTGGTTCCTACCCACTGTGCTCTCCTTAAATTTAGAATCTCCCCCCTCTTCCTCCCTTTAAGGGTCTATGAATATTTAACCAGGTTGAGATCTTTTGTTTTAATTCTGTGAAAGTTTCTCTCTGCCCTCGTCCTAGCTCTGGGACCCCTGGAAAAATAACGACAAAAGGGCTTGCTTCCGGGGGAAGGTTTACACATGAGAGTGGGCCTTGTGCTCTAGTATTGTGCTCAGTGAAATGGTGTTGATTTTTTGCCTGATATGAGGTGCCAATGTTGTCTGTCTGCCTTGGCCCTCCCCCGCCCTGTCTTTGAGTGTTATTTCTATTCGAGTTTTCATGTGTCTTAACACTCCCACCCCGTTCTGCTATTGCCCCATCAGTCGCAACATGCACCTGAGCAATGGTGCATTGATCGTGGCTAACACAGCTATTGGATGGTGCTGGTCATTGGGCTGGAATAGTATTTGTTAAAGCCCCTTTACCATTTTGTGTTGTTATTGGGGCTTCCCTTGCCTTGCCCTGTCTTTGCAATTCGCTAGCTATTTTATCTATCTTACTTACTAGTGGTTTGACTAAACTAGTTATAAATGTCTCCAGATGCTTTTGTAGCTCTAAAATTATAGGGTCAAGCCACCTTGGAGGAAGTGGGGCGGCTTTAGATTCTATTATTAGGACTTCCTCCTCTATATCTTTCGATTTATTGTATTTGTTATTCTTTTTCTTAGCCCTTGTTTGTCTGATTTTGTGTTGACGTTTTTTGGAAGGTGGTTTAAGTGTTATGCTTGTATCTATATTTGTAGGTGCTTGGTCCTCCGCTACTATTTGTGCACATGGGATAGTGTCTAGCGAGTTTTCACGGGTCCCTTCAGGTGATCTATCACCTTGGATTGCATCCTCAGTTTGAGTTGGTGTAAGTGGCAGGGAAGTTAAAGTCATTGATATACGTCTCTCCGCACGCTCAATATCCCCAGCGACCTTTCGTAGCATTAGGTCAATGACCGTTGGAGTGGCTTTATGGATGGGTGTTTCACCAGGGCCTAGGTCGGGATTTTTTGGTTTAAGAGGTGTTCCAGCTTTACTCTTCGCCGAGCGAGTTTTGGGTTTCGTCGCCATAGTTTTACAAGTAGCTATATTAATAATTCAAGCCCTCTTGCTATCTAGCGTTGCACAGTTCGATGCAGGGTAATTAGAACCAGAGCAATGTTCTGTCCGTGTTCCCAGAATGCAATTATTACAATTCCATATCCAGTCTGTTACAGTACCTTTCAGCAAGACCACGGGGGGTGGCCCGTTCCGTCCCCAGACGGCCACAGACGGCCCGCCCTATGCCCGGGCTCAGCCCGGCATGTCCCGCGACGCGGGAGGAAGGGCTTGCACAAGTACGCCTCCCGGCGGAAGCCCCAGCTGGCAGGCGGCGTGAAGCAAGGTACGCTGGGGATTGTAGTGTCTCCTGCCCAGCCCCTCTCGGCGGCCGCGAGGGGTTTGCGGCGGCGGGGGCAGGCAGGGAGGGCTGGAGTCCTGGAGACACAGCAACGAGATGATGGTAAGCCCCCGAAGGTGGTTAAAGTGATCTCCGCTCTGCCGAAGGAAGGGCTTGCACAAGTACGCCTCCCGGCGGAAGCCCCAGCTGGCAGGCGGCGCCCCTGTGAAGCAAGGAACGCTGGGGATTGTAGTGTCTCCTGGCCAAGTCCCTGGAGTCAGCAAAGCAGAGCTCACCCTTTTATGTAGTAGAACTCAACACTTTAAATCCAGCTCATACCATGGCACCATCCTCATTAAAACAAGTCTCTGGGCGACCTTCCCCCTTGCCACTGCCGCACTTCACTGCCCCACTGTTCGACAACAAGCAGCAACAAGCTACAACGAGGCACTGCTGTGGTGCTAAGGCTTACCTCCCAGCCTGTCTGCTAGTGGTGCGCACAAGGGAACCACCCGCACCTCCTTACAGCTGCCGCCGTCCTGAAACAACGCGGCGCAATGCGGGACAGGCAGCGAATGTCAGGCAACGAATGCTGGAGTCAAACAGCATTCAAACACTGGAACAGCAGCCGTCAACAGGAGGCAGCCATCGGCCAACAGGTAGGAGGTGGTGCGGCGGTGTGGCAGCCCGATGTCTTTGATGCCAGTGCTTGGGACCAGCCCCCCGACAATGACTCGGCAAAGTTGGAAGGTCCGGGGCAGGTCAGGTTCCACCGGACCGGGTTCGGGTCAGCTCACTCATTTTCATTTTTGGAGCACAGAGCTGCAGCTGCACCTGCGGCTTCCAGCGCGGCTAATGATAGTTGTAGTCATTTACAATGTCCTCTGCTCAGCTCCTATGTTGCCGTAGTCCTTTGTTTGTGTCTTCACACCAAACGTTGTCCGCTTGCCAATCCTCCACACACAGGGGAAAAACCATTCCAGTGCAGTGAATGTATGAAGAAATTCAGTCAGTTATCAACCCTCCGGAACCACCAGCGAACACACACGGGAAAAACCATACCATTGCACTGAATGTGTGAAGAGCTTCAGTGGGTTGGCAACCCTCCGGAGCCACCAGCGAACACACACAGGGGAAAAACCCTCACTACCCAGCCAATGAGGAACAGCAACAAGACTGCTCTTCAGCACACCCATCCATATACATAACAAACTCCAGGGGCTTGCTCCAGGGTCAAACTCACTTTACTTTCATGTTAACAGCAACATGTTCTAAACTGGAGAATATATATTTAGGAACAAAGGGTTTATACTTCCATTAGTGGCATTATACATTTGAAACCCAATACTTTATAGATCTGTATTAAATTATACATAACCAAACACCACCCTTGTATGGACATCCAAGAGCCTTTAAAAACCACACTACAGAGGTGTGTACCGGGATTTACTTTAACATTAACATGAACTAAATTATGATACAGCACAAACAATCATGATGCTATGAAATGTACACAATGATGGCTAGATGTTACATGTTAAAAAGAAATGTATGTTTTTAGACATAATAAAACAACAAATGTATTTGAATTCATGGTATTTGACTTGCTGAGTGTATATAAGGTGATCTTAGGTGTGATTTATTCCCTAAACTTTAAAGATAATTTGTGATGTCAGCAAGAAGCCTAGTTTATTTGGTAATAGAGGGGTCAAATCTCGATAGCATGACTGCTTTCAGCTGGGAGTCTGGTGCAGGTGGTATCAGAGGGGACTATTCTCACCAGTGTGCCTTCTCTCAGAGTGAGAAGCGGTTCTTTGCTTGAGGTGGTACTACCTCTCCTTCTGTGTTAAGGAAGAGAGAAGTGCTACCAGTAATACTGAGATCTGGGATTCTCGGCTGTTTTGGGAACTTAATTCAGTCTTTTTCACCCAATCAATACCTGATTTATTTAGGAAAGCTAAAATATGTCTGTATCTTGGCAGTCCTCTTGTTAATAATCCATAAAAATACCACAGGGATTTAAACATGAATTTGGCAAATACACATTTTTATTTTTTTACGGTTCTTATATAGCACTGCTTTATCTAATAATGTCTGATGGGTTTTCTTCGAGCCCTTTCTTCATCGGAAGAAGTTTTCCATCGACAGACTCAATGGGATTTCCGATGAAAGGCTGACAACCTGTCCAACTCTAAACAAGGATGGTGGTTGGGCCTTTGGTTTGGCTGGTGTAACTCTTTGTTGCATTTTTGATAGGGTGCCCTAAATCCAACCCGCCTTTCTTTAGTGATTTTTCTATGTTAAGTTACATTTGAAGAATGTCCCGCTCATTTATAGTTTGACGGGGGTCCATGGGCTGCCAGAGGAACAGGCGTAACAACCTCCACTACCCCGTTGGACTACCATGCACCATATTTAGCGATCTCCACCAACCTGGCTATCCCTGTGTCTTCAAGGAGCAACAGGAGCTCCTCTAAAACCACCTAAAGTTTGGTGAGTGTCTGCCATTTTTCACACGGTTGCACAACAGACTTTTTGGTTTTACTCCTAAAGTGAGAGTTTGCTTTTTGTAAAACCAATAAATAATGTACTTGATACACTGAGAGCTTTCTACAAGGGAGTCTAGGTCATTTTTCATAGATTTCCATTTAATACAATTTGCTAATGGATTATACATGAGAACCACGGCCATGCTTTCTTCTCTTACTCATGCATAAGGGTGCAGGAGGTTGTCTCTATGATTCTTGGCCTCTTCTTCGCCTGCTTTAGTCCTTCTGGGATAACCTCTTCTACCAATTTATCCTTTAAGGATTCCTGTTGTTTCATTAAAGAGCCTTACATGAACAGTTTCTTTCTCTGATAGGTCTATCAAGTCTAATTGACCATGCTTTTGTGTTCCAGACAGCAATCCTTTGGCTGTGTTGGCTGGGCAGTGTTCTCCTGGAATTCTGTTCTCAATTTCCAGCTGGACAAAACATTTTTAACACCAGTGGATTATCCTGCCTTTCCTGAGCGACCAAATCTCTGTGTAGCTACATGTCTTAACACCTTAGCTGCTGTGGGTTTTCCCGTCCTGCGCTGAATATCCAAAATCACCATAATTCATGACGAGCTGGCCTTGTCATCCGCGCACGGCAGGTAAGCGCCATGACGAGCCCAGCTCGTCATTAGCTTCGAAGGGGTTAAAGACTAGAAATCTTGAACATCTGGTCTCAAAATGCTTATTTAATTTATGAAACTGCATTGTCCTATATCCTAAAGAACATATATTTTATTAGAACAACCTTCAATCTGAAAAATACAAATACATATATTACCTAAACATTGTTTACATGATTATATGGCTATCACAGACAATATTTTTTTCCCACATAGATAACTAGACACACAACTGTTGTAAACTCCCAACACGTTATCCTGTCTGTGTGTGGTCGATGTGCAGCATGTCATTATCTTTCTGAGAACTCATGAATGTTTCAATTTATACAAACAATAACTTTGCTACCACACAAGGCGACACAAGTCTGCTACCAGCTCCATGATATCTGCCTTTCAAGGTCTGACAGTGAATGTGAAAAATGTACATGTTTTCTCGTTCGAATCTTTTTATCATGCTAGTTCATAGCAGTTATGTCTACGGATTAATGGGAAGTACCCCACTGTAGAGTAAAAGTCAGTCATTAACACTCTATGTACCTCATGAATTGACCACTGAATTAGGGAGGTCTTCGTCCCAATTTACCACAAAAGCTCCTGCCAGACGGCTGCAGCATCCGTTCCTATGTTGAGAGCCAATCAGAGAGGAGCAGATCTAAGCCCAGCTGATGTGTGTTTTCCTTCCAAAGGAACACTTTCTTAACTTAAGTCTGATAGTCACTGCTTCTGAAATGTGAATACGTATGCAGTGTACCAAGGTCCAAGAAACTCTATAGGCAAGTTAGCTACTCCACACTCTCATAGTGTAGCACCTAGAAGAAGTACAATAACTTGGAATTCTGTTTAAGCGATGGAGCACTGAGCTTAGTCCAGGCACCCGTGCGTGGGAAAACCAAAGCCTATTGAGGTTGGCCAGATCCCTAGTTTATGCAACACAACAATATTGTTTACATGATTACTGGGTTGTTATAAACAATATCTTCAATCCAAATAAGACCGATAGTCAAACAGTTATCATATGTTTCACCTTGCTTCACATAAGACCGTATCTTCAAGACCATAATACATACACAAACAAAACATTTTATTATCAAAACATCAATTATCCCTGATATTCTTTTAAACCTTTGCACATTTAATTTAATTATTTTCTTAGTAAAATATGACACTAAAATTTATGTCACAGGATTTGTCTCTGTTAAATATATAGCCATTCATATTTAATATTTCTCCATAAAGCATTTGATTTAAACAATAATATATTTTGCACTAGCCCTAAATATCTTATAGCTTAATTTAATTTACAATACTTGTGCTGAATCAATGTAAGAGTCTCAAACTTATGTTGTTTATCAGTAATTATGGCATTATGTCTCAGCCTACGATTAGTGTAGATAAGTATACCTTTATTTAATGTACGCATTTATTGTCAGGATAACGTCCTCCGTTTTCCGACAAACACAGAATTATTATCAAGTCTTTATTTCTGAACAACAAGGACAGCATTATGACTATAAGTCACAGTAGTGGAGGAGTAATGATGTCTTTAATAAGATTGAGGCTTTCAGTGACTGCGGCAGCGGCAGTAGGCAGGCACCAACAGACACCGAGGAGCAGCCGTCAGGGGTCGGCGGCAAAAGACGGGTATTTGCGGTAGTGCGGGAGCCCTTTCAGTTACTGAAAAGACACTTGGTAGGGTATTATGTATACCAACTCTGTATCCTACGTTGTGGGAAGAGCGAGAACCAACTTGACAGGAAGGAGGCCTAGAGGCAGCTGTAGTACTAAAGGTGCTGGAAAAGGCATCTGAGTTTGAGAGAGTGTACTGATAGCAATGGAACCCTTGGACCAGAGGTGGGAACACCCCCGAAGCAAAGTGTTTCTTATAGGCATGTATTTGCTGTGCTTGACACCTTAGCCTGGCTATCGCCCCTAGGGAAGGGGCAGTCTCTAGGGACTGTGTTGTCTGTGCTCTGCTCTCCTATGGTAAAAGGCCAAAGTAGTAACAACCCAGTCAGTATGTGTCCATGCAAGAGTATGGAATCAGAGGAGACAGGAAAGCACAGGATCAGAGCTATGACTGACCACCTGAAAAACCCTGTGCGGCCTGATCTGGAGAGCACCCCACTGTGGCAAGCTTTAATTATCAACAAAGAGCCATGCGAACTGTCAACAGACTTACGCAAACAAATGATGGACGAAATGCTGACAAATGCAAACATTCTCCCCCAGTCAAAAGATCTGGGTTAAATCTATAGTTCTTTTGCCCACTATGCCACCCCAGTTAGTCCCATCCATACGCAAATCACTCTTGACCCTGTTCCCCATGGGAACAATCCAGACCGAACTGCCAGGTCAGGTCCTCCCTGGACCGGAAACAAGCATCCCGGGACCGGTTCAGGTATGTCACCCTTCTTCAGCCAGGCTAGCTTGAATCCAGTGGCACGGTGAGCAAGGGACCCACGTCTGGGCATACCCATCCAAATTAGGGTGAAAAGTGTTACGCAAACAAATTATGGACAGAATGCTGTCAATGCAGCCATTCTCCCCCAGTCAAAAGATCTGGGTTAAATCCATCGTTCTTTTGCCCACCACGCCACCCCAGTTTGGACCCAGTCAACAGACTGCCTGCTACAGGGACTATTAGTCCCATGATAACTGCTTGCCTGCTGATGGAGGAGAAGGGGTCACATCGTCTACATGCTCTATAGTGCCGGACTAACAAATGCAGCTGGATGCCACACCACTGCAGCTGCCTGGTAAAGGGACTACATATCCCAGGAGACCAGCTGTCTGCTGGGGGAAGGACCACATCTTCAACGTGCTATGTAGCCCGTACTATCTCCTGCAGCACCGGATACCAAACGCACGTCTTCATTCAGCCTGTAACTGTTACTTTAGCTGAGAGACTGCTCTGCATTTTCCTATATGCAGGCAGCTGCACAAAGTAACTTCACAACTGGGAGCCCCTAAAGCAATTGTGAAAGTGACACAGCTCAGAGCTCTGCAGTCATGGACTGTCTGCACAACAATTTGAGTTCTGTTCAGTTTCATAAAGCTGTCTCAGGCCCGCTCACCGCAGGGGCCTCTCATGAGTGCCCTTACTTATATTTCAGGTTCCTTGCAGCAGTAAGGTCAGTTGAGATAATGAAATGAAAAGAACAGATTGCAATACTTTGTGAGCTTTTGAAAACATATTTAGTTTGTCAAATAACCGTAAGTTAGCCTATAGCAGCCAAAGAAACCATATAGCAGTTGATTATAAACACTTATATTATGAAACACTGTTGTCTCTGAAGTGTGCAAACATCAACCGATTTCACAAAAACTGAACCAAATAGGTACAGTTAGGAAAAAAGCGATCTGACATGGCAAGCACTGGCTGCATCACAGCTCTTTGTTTTCTCACGACAAGTTGGTAGTATGGGTGTTTGGGTAAGATGTTTCTTTATAAGTCTAGTTAGCTGTGTAAGTACATATATTTAAAAATAGGTTAACCTATTGCAATTCAAGTCTGTAAAAAAATATAATAAGGAAATTGGCTTTAAATGGTTGAAAGAAACATATGTATCCAGGATGTACATCTGTCAATGACATACAGTCACAGGGAGAGCTGACCACGCGGCATCTCCGCCAGTAGGTGTTTGAGGCCTCTGTCTGCCTCTTTGCTTGTGTCCGATTTTGTGCTGTCTTTGTCTGTGTGTGTTATTACTGTGCCTTGGTGCCTTGTTATTGTGCTTGTTTAATTGGTGCCTCTTTATCTGTTTTTCCGGTCTTTCCTGTTGTTCTGTTGTGTCCTCTGTGCACAGGTTTTTCCTGCTGCCCCTGTGGCCCCTCCACCTGCTGGTTTCCAGCTCCCGCCTCCCAGCTGCACTTCCCTTCCCTATTTAATGGCAGCCACTGAGAGGGAGCACGAGAAAGACCCCTGACCAGGTACCTGCTTTCTCCCCCAGCAGCTCTGCTGTTTTGCCACCGCCGCCGACCCGCGTCACCTCTACCAGTAGGTGTTCGAGGCCTATGTCTGCCTCTCTGCCTGTGTCCGTTTTTGTGCTGTCCTTGTCTGTGTCTGTTATTACTGTGCCCTGGTGTCTTGTTATTCTTGTTTTTTGATGTGTGCCTCTTTGCCTGATTTTTATTTTTCTTTATCTGTCTTTCCTGTTGTTCTGTTGTGTCCTCTGTGCACTGGTTTTCCCCACCGCTGCTGCCCCATGGCCTTCCACCTGCTGGTTTCCCTCTCCCACCTCCCGGCTGTGCTTCCCTCTCCCTTCCCTATTTAATGGCGGACGCTGCACGCCAAAGGCGTACCAAAGGCAAGCCCGCATGCACCCGTTCGCAGCCCATCTATATTCAGCGCCAGGGACCCTGGATCTCCGGCCACCCACCGCTACGACAGAGCTGCCCTCCTTGCATTCAACCCCGACAAGAACAACTGCCAGCTGTCCACGCCAGACATCACCCACGGCCACCGCCAGACCTTCACCTCCATCTGCACCCCTACGGCACCCGCACCCACGTCGGACGCCAATACCACCGAAGTCCTGAGGTGTATCCTCCTCAACATGCGCTCCATGGACAGCCACGCCATAGAGATCTGGGACTTCATCGACACCCTCTCACCAGACATCACCTTCTTCACAGAAACCTGCACCGCCCCGACATCGCCTCCGCCCGACGAATACAAGATCAAGAGGAAGGATCGCCCAGGAGGAGGATTTGCCATCGTACACAAGAGCGCCCTCCGACTCATGACCTTGAGTTCAAGCGACAGTCCGCCACCACTGAACCCCTCTATTTTAAGATCCAGACCAGTCCCAGAAGGACCCTAAGAAGCACCCTCAGCTACAGACCTCCTGGACCTTGAACTGCGTTTACCACCACCTTCGCCAACCTCAAAGGACCCCACGCCATTGCTTCCACGGACTACATACTCATCGGAGACCTCGACTTCCACCTCAACAACATTACTCTGCCACCCTCCTGGACAACCTCACCAACCTCGGACTGAAACAACTTGTCACCACCCCCACCCACAAGGCAGGACACACCCTCTACCCCATCTTCATAGGAGGTAACATCCACTTCAGCCACACCATGCAACCCCCATGTAAGGACCTCCACTGCGTACAATTCCACATCGACAAACCCACGGCGTCCAAACCTGCACCCCAACCTACAGGAAGAAACTGGAGAACAATTACTGAGGAGCAGCTGAAGTCCACCCTCAACCGCGATGCCTACGCCACCTCGACCAACGACAACCTCGTAGTCAAAGAACTCCACAGATGGATCTCCAACTGTGCAGACGAGCTTGCACCCCTACCTACCCCCAACAAATATGAGCCCCAGAAAACCTACCTGGTTTATCGCCGAACTCCAAGAATCCAGACGCACCTGCAGATATCTCAAGAAGAACTGTAGAAACAGCAAATCCTCGGAGGGCTGCATCACCTACAAGAACACCATGACAGAATACCACCAACGCTTCAGATCCACGAAATGGACCTTCATCCAGAACAACTCCAGCAGCTCCAAGGAGCTCTTCAGCATCATCCAGGAATTCACCAAACCCCCCAACAAAACCACAGATATCAACCCCTCCCAGGACCTCTGCAAAAAGCTCGGCTTCTACTTTCATCAGAAAATCAAGGGCCTCCACAACAACTTCAGCGACCAGACACCCTACTCTGAAACCACTCCCCCCTCCAGCAACCCCAACCAGCCCACCATCTCCTCCTGGACCCCAGTCACCACCGAAGACACCGCATCGACCATGAAAGCATCCACTCGGGAGCCCCCACGGACCCCTGCCCATGCACATTTTCCACAGAACCACCACCACCACCATCGCTACGGAACAACGACACACAATTAACGCCACCAGCATCATTCCAGATGACTGGAAATGCACAGAAGTTAGACCCCTACTCAAGAAGCGCACAGCAGATCCATCGGACCTCAAGAACTACAACCCATCTACCTCCTCTTCACGGCAAACGTCACAGAGAAGACCGTCAGCCTCCGACTAACGAAATTCATCGGAGGAAACTCCATCCTGGACCCCTCCCAATCCGGATTCTGCAGCAACCACAGCACTGAGACCTCTCTACTCGCAGCCACAGAAGACATCCGCACCCTGCTAAACCAAGGACACACCGCAGCCCTGATCGTACTCAACTTCTCTGCAGCCTTCAACACTGTCTCCCCCCGCACACTCACCGCCAGACTCCACAAAGCTGGGATACAGGGAACCGCTCTCGACAGGCTCCGCTCCTTCCTCACCGGCAGAAGCCAAAGAATCAAACTTCCACCCTGACCTGACAGGCCAACGCCATCGTATCCACCTGCTTCAGTAACCTCTGCATCCTCTGAAAGATCTTCAAATGGTCACCCATGGACTCATAAACAGCAGACTGGACTAAGGAAACGTCCTCTTCGCCGGAATCAACAAGTCTCTGCTCCTCAAACTATCCAAACCATACAGAACACCGCAGCCAGACTCATTCTCAGCATCCCTTGACACGAACACATCACCCAGCACCTGTGTAACGTCCACTGGCTCCCACATCAAGAAAAGAGTAACTTTCAAGATACTCGCCCATACCTACAAATGCCTCCACAACACTGGACCCTGATATCTCAACAACATAATCTACTTCCAGGTACCCATAAGGACCCTTCGATCGGCTGACCTCACACTCACTGAACCCCCGCGCATCCGCAGAGCAAGAGCGGGGGGAAGAACCTTCTCCTACATCACGATCAAGATCTAGAACGAGCTGCCGATCAACATCAGACGCGCTCCCACCCTGCACATCTTCAGGAAGACCCTCAAGACCTGCCTCTTCAACTGACCGGAGCTGCTCCCTTTCTCCCTCAGCGCCTTGAGACCCTCACGGGTGGGTAGCGGGCTTTAAACTTCCCTGATTGATTGATAGAAGTATCTTGGGCCATGCCAGTGACGATTGGATGCCTCTGGTCAGTGGTGACGGAGCTAGTGTCACTCCTACTTGTTGAAATGTCACTCATAATTACCCTGAAAATATGAAAATGTCACACATAGCAATCTGATACCTTGGCAGCTATGCCTAATTTGGGCCTAAATTCAGAGTTGTTTGAGGATATAAAACTGTATTAAATATAAGGAATAACCCCAAATCACAGGAAGATTAGAAAAAATCTGTTCTTTTAATTTTCGCTTTGACATATGACTTATGCCACACTATTTGATCTGGTGAATAAAACGGAATGCTATTTTTCTCTATTTACTTTGCTATGTACCATGATGTGCATTTGAAAAACCCTATAAAGCGTTTAAAAAAAATGAGAAAATAAATAAGCTGCCCAGTTTAATTGCACCCCTAACTCATATATTGAATGAAGTATAAACTGTCACTTCCAGTTGACAACTTTCTCTAAATACTCGTTAGTCCTCTGCATCATTCTTTTGAAGATGTTCATGTGTAATGAAGCTGTAAATACTTTTTTACAGCAGCAACCCAGAGTGAGACCTTGTATGTGGACTGTGTGTATGTTAAAAACATCCACATCTGTGACATCTAAAAACCCAGACCCTGCCACAAAATGCTTGTTTGTGTGTATTCACTCCTGGAGACTGGATGTGAAGTTTCTTTAAGTGGACAGCAGAGGGCGTGCCTCGGCTCCTGATGAAATCCACTGAGCACATTGTATGAAAGGAAGAAAGGTTTCCTGTTCCAGGTCAGCGGTGGCAGAGACAGTACCAGCAGCAGATGCTGATATTACTTCCTGCTACTCAATCTGAGTCCAGCCTGCTGCAGATGAGGAAGGACGCCCTGGCTCTCTGTGCAGTTATCTTTATCCTCTTACAGACACCCTCCTCCCCAGACCCCAAATCTGCACCTGCTACTCAGGTAGGAGATTGTCAGCACCTTGTGCTATGTTTGTAGAAATAGACTGAATAGTCTTGGAGTAAATCTCTGCCAGGAGCCAGACTTTTCTATCTGGGGACCGGTGGGGGACTTTCCGTCCTGCCCTGAAGGTTTTTGTGGTCATCATTTGTGTTAAAGAGGGGCTCTGTGCACGATGCACTGCATCTTGCTGCACTATGAGAAATCTGTGCACACTCTTTGCTCGGCTCTCGCTGTCAGTTTGTTGACTTGCCCCCCTGTTCCCCTATGTCAGAAGCATGTCCCCCAGGCAATTGAACATCAAGCTTTCCCTGCTGCCCTGTGCCCCTTTACCCCTGTTCTCATATCTATGTTTAGGTAAAACCTCAGTCTTTGCAATAGTTTCCAGCGGCATAGGTTGGCTTATAGCATTATCTGCTGCAGAGGTTGTGTGTCTGCTGCAGGGATTGTGTGTGTGTGTGTGTGTGTGTGCACTGACCTTGGGTCTGCCAGGTAGGAGGCCTTTCAAGCAGTGGAACGTACATGTCTGTGTTTTTGATGTACAAATGCAAGTTGGATGTGTGTGTATCTGAACAGGGTAGAGTTGTCTTTGCAGGCTGTGTGTGTGTGTGTGTGTGTATATGAGGCACATCTACAGTGTGTCTTTTTTCAGTGTGTCTGTCTAAGCAGATGTTGGCGGGACTGTCAGTCACTCTTCTCGGCCTCTCCTCTCTGTATCGAAATCTTTAGGATCACTTGCTGTAAGAGGGTCTGCTCTGTGCAGAATAGTCAGGTACTACTCAGCACACAGCAGACGTCTAAGCAAAGTCACGTGCGAAGTTCTAGTTCTTCCCCGCAGTTTGGAAGAATTAGGCAGTGTTAGACGGACCGGGAGGGTCGGCCGAGGACAAGGGGAGAGGTCTCCGGGGAGAGCCGTCTCCAGCGATCGGACAGACGAGTAACTTCCCCCCCCACAGATGTACACCACACAAGGATAAGGTTCAACGTTCTTTATAAGCAATTCTTTAAGTACGGTGAAATGGTACAAGGAGGTCTGGACTCAGGGGTCCCCTCTATTCTAGTCTCTTGGTTGGGAAAGGGGGTAGCGGGACAGTCTCGTTACCAATCTAGTGGATATGGTGATAGATGAATAGCTCACAATCCTCGAGCTCGGCGTTCTAGATGGTCGGGCCGCGGCGGAGCCAGCAGGTCCCGGGATGGTTGAAGGTAGCGACGGTCCGCGGCGGAGCCAGCAGGTCCCGATGAAGGTGGTGGTTACAAACGGTCCGCGGCCACGCCAGCAGGTCCCGACGACGATGAAGGTTTCAGAAGGTTGCGGCAGCGCCAGCAGGCAGGTCGATAGTTCACAAGGCAGGGCTACGGCAGCGCCAGTAGTCCGTCAAGGATGAGTTCTTCACTGCGTCTCTCGACTCCAGGATACAACTGCCTTCCTGCTCTGGAACTGCCCCAGTTATAGGTCTGGCGCCCTTTGATGTCCGGACCCTCGCACTTGGAGGTCGGGAGGTCCGGGATGAGGGAGTCCAGACACCCAGCAGGGGGGTGGAGCCAGCGCCTGGGGGAGCTGGGGGCGATCAGCACCTGGCGGGGGAGAACCATCGACACCTCTTTCTCCCATTGACCTGCCAAGTAGTCCGCTCACCTCCTGGGTGGATGGTGGTGCCGGGATGTCGGGGCCTGGCCAGGCCCAGGGTTAGGGTCGATCGGAGGCCACGCGGCCTCGTGCTGCTGTGTCCAAGATGGCGCCCAGGCCGGGCGAGAGGGCTGGTAGGGAATCGGCCCCATGATGTGGAGATGTTTCAGGGGCAGGGGTCCCATATGAGACGGGAAACGGGTGGTTGTTGCGTGTAACACCTGGAGAGCCGGGCTCGGGCCTGGTCGTGCGGGGAGGGAGCAAGCCTTTCACGTGGCCTGTCCAACATGCGTCCCCCCCAGCTGAAGGCGGGGAGAGTCACCCATCCTCTTAGGGACTCTCTTCGTCGAGGCGGAAAAAGCGTGACAGGCCATCTGCGTTGGCGTGGTCTTGCCCGGGTCGATGTTCCACAGTGAAGTCTATCCCCTGCAGGGAGATGGACCAACGCAATAGTTTCGGGTTTTCCCCCCGCATCTGCATTAGCCACTGCAGGGGCCGATGATCGGTCTGTACCCGGAAGTGGGTACCGAAGAGATAAGGCCGGAGCTTTTTGAGGGCCCACACCACGGCGAAGGCCTCCCTCTCGATTGTGCTCCAGCGTTGTTCTCGGGCCAGGAGTCGTCTGCTGATGAAAGCCACTGGCTGGTCAAGTCCTTCGGGGTTCAGCTGGGAAAGGACTGCCCCAATGCCATGGTCGGAGGCATCCGTTTGGACGATAAATTCCTGACTGTAGTCGGGGGCCTGGAGCACAGGGGCGGAGCACATGGCGGCCTTCAGCTTCTCGAAGGCCGCTTGACAGTCTGGGGTCCAGTTGACCTTCTTTGGTGGGTTTTTGGATGTGAGTTCCGTGAGGGGCCCCACAATGCTGCCATAGTCCCTCACGAACTGCCGGTAGTAGCCTGTGAGCCCTAAGAAGGCGCGGACCTCGGTCTGGGTGATGGGGGGCTGCCAAGACTGGATGGCAGCGATCTTGAGTTGCAGAGGAGCCACCAGACCGCTTCCCACCTGGTGCCCGAGATAGGTCACGGACCCCTGGCCAATTTGGCACTTGCTGGCCTTGATCGTGAGGCCAGCTCGTTGGAGGGCCTGTAGCACCTCTCGGAGGTGGTGGAGGTGGTCGGACCAGTGGCGGCTGTACACAGCGATATCGTCCAGGTAGGCGGCGCTGAATTCTTCGAGTCCCGCCAGGACCTGGTTTACTAGCCGCTGAAATGTTGCTGGGGCATTCTTCATGCCGAATGGCATGACCTTGAAGTGGTAGTGGCCATCAGGGGTGGAGAAGGCAGATCGTTCTTGGGTCCGGGGTGTGAGACCGATCTGCCAGTAGCCCGCTGTCAGGTCGAAGATGCTGAGGTAGCGGGCGGCTCCCATGCGGTCGATTAGTTCATCTGCTCGGGGAATGGGGTGTGCGTCCGTTCTGGTGACCGCATTCAAGCCCCGGTAGCAATAGGGCACAGGTAAGGCAGAGAACATGTGAATCTGTCCTGCAAGCAAGTTTAAAATAAGATACCAAGTGAAATAAAGTAACAGTGAGCTTTAAAACAAGCGTCTAGATTCCCGGCTTTCCGCCTCAGGAATCGTCTAGGATCATATACATACTGGTGATTAGTGTAGAGATGATTGGCTAAATTGAGTTTGCTATAAGTCCATTATCTAGAGGTAAGACATATACCTAGGGCATGTAACTCAACGCCTCCTCCGTGGGCCTGCAGAACTGGTTGTGCTACCCATGGAGGTAGTTGTTTAAATGTGCCACAGATTTGCCAGGACGGCGCCTGTGTGTGCAGGTTACTGTTACTAGGTTTGGCATTTAAGAAGACACTTGTCAAGGTCCTGCATGTCTCTTGCTATATCTGAGTACTCCCTGGGTACAGGGTGCGATGTCGGGAAGAGGTAGGGCATGTGCGTGTGCCGCTACATACGCTGGTAGTGAATGGAACCGAGTGGTGTGTTTGGTACAGTAGGGCCTGCTTCTCATATTGGATTGGCCTGAGGGACCTGTGGAAAGGCTATTGAGCTGGATTTCTTGCATGCAGAAGACTGGCAGTATTTGATATTGATTATTTCTTAATGCAGTGAATTCGACACAACAAAAGTGGAAATATCACTTAGGGGAAGTGGACATTTCTGTACTCATGGCTCTGTATGCCTATCTGCCTGTCTCCAGTCCACAGCTGGCTGCTGGGAGTTGACGAGGTAGCTGGTCAGACACTTCTTGATGGTTTTCTCTAGGACTTTGGCCATGTATGATAGGATGGTGATTAGTCAGTAGTTGGAGAGTTTGGTGAGATCCACAGAGGGTTTACTCAGCAGGGCTGTGACTTCTGCCTGCTTCCGGGTTTCTGGGAAGAGGACCACATTGATGGAGTCATTCAGGATGGGAGTGAGGACTTCATTGATGGTGGTTAGACCTTTGTTGAAAGTGTGGTGGGGGCATGGGTCTAACAGGTCCCCACGGTTGTTGGTGTTCATGGTTGCGGCAGTCTCTTTTGTGGGGATGGCGTTCTACATGGTCAAGGTCCATTCTTCAGGTGATATTGGAAGACTGGCTGCGAGGTTGCTGGCGTCAGGTTGAAGGTTGAAGTTGACATAGGTGGATGTGATCTCCTTCCAAAAGAAATTACAGATATTGTTGCAATGGGTCTTGTAAGAGGAGATGTTGCTGGTGGTGGCTGCTACACCCTGAATTCTCTGATTATGGAGAAGATTAATTGGGGAGAGGATGAGCTGGGTGCCGTCGGCGTAGGAGATGATGTTGAGGTCGTGTTGGCGGGCCACTTGTGCGAGGGGGGCCATGTAGATGTTGAACAGCGTCGGGCTGAGGGATGAGCCCTGGGGGATGGCGCAGATGATGTTGGTGGCCTCGGATCGGAAGGGCGGGAGGCGGACACTCTGGGTTCTGCCGGAGAGGAAGGACATGGTCCAGTAAAGGGCCTTCTCTTGGGTTCCGGCTTCTAGAAGGCGTGTCTTTAGAGTGCGATGGCAGACCGTGTTGAAGGCGGCTGACAGGTCCAGGAAGATGAGGGCTGATGTTTCGCCATTGTCTAGTTGGCGCCTGATGTCGTCTGTGGCAGCGATGAGGGCTGTCTCGGTGCTGTGGTTTCGTCTGAACCCGGACTGGGACGAGTCCAATATGTTGTTGTCTTCCAGGTGGCGTGCCAGTCTCGATGACTTTTGCCGGGAACGGGAGCAGGGAGATGGGTCTGAAGTTCTTGAGGTCCTTGGGGTCCGCCTTGGGCTTCTTGAGGAGGATGCTGATTTCGGCGTGTTTCCAGCTTTCGGGGAATGTCGCTGTTTCGAAGGAGATGTTTATGACCTTCTGTAGTTGGGGTGGGATGGCAGCGTCTGCTTTGTTGAATACGTGGTGTGGGCACGGGTCTGACGGAGATCCTGAGTGGATGGAGTTCATGACCTTGCGTGTCTCGTCGTCGTTGACGTTGGATCAGGAGGTCAGGCGGTTGGCGCTAGTGGTGTTCACAAGGGAGATGGGGCCTGGCGTATTCGAGGTGGTCAAGGTGTTGAAGCTGTCATGGATGTCAGTGATCTTGCGGTGGAAGAAGATGGCCAGTGAATTGCACAGTTCTTGTGAGGGCGGTATGTCGTTGCTGTTGGCGCTGGGGTTGGAGAGTTCCTTTACGATACTGAAGAGCTCTTTGCTGTCGTGTGCGTTGTTATCCAGGCGGTCTTTGAAGGAGGATCTCTTGGCTAGTCTGATGAGGTGGTGATGTCTGCGGGTGGCGTCCTTGTGGGCTGCGCGGTTGTCCGGATTGCGTTCGTGGAACAATATCTTCTCCAGTTTCCGGCATGCGCGTTTGAAGTTCTGCAGCTCATCGGAGAACCAGGTGGCTCTCTTGCTGGCGTGGTTGTTGGAGGGTTTCTTGAGTGGGGCGAGGGTGTTGGCGCAGTCGTCCATCCACTGACTGAGGTTGCGGGCTGCGGCGTCTAGGTTGGTGGGTGGGTTCTGGGCGAGGGTGGTGATCAGCTGGTCTTCAGTGACTTTGCTCCAGCAGCGGCGAAGCAGCTGTTGGGTGCGGTGGTGGGTGGTTGGTTTGTTGAAGGTGAAATGGATGCAGCAGTGGTCGGTCCAGTGGAGTTCGGTGGTGTGGTTGACTTGGGTGCCTGTGGAGAAGACGGGGTCCAGTGTGTGCCAGCAGCGTGGGTGGGTGCGGTGACGAGTTGTCTAAGGCCGAGGTTGGCAAGGTTGGCGATCAGGGTGTTGTGTCTAACAGGGGCTCATTACCCAAGTCAACACACTCACCATAATAGGTGCTGCTGAGACATGTCTTTCACCTGAGAGTTCTTTTCTGAATGGCCCCTCATTCTGACCTCTGTAGCAAGTTATCTCTTTGAGCTTGAAAGAATATTCTTTTCCTTTTGTACTGACTTGAAACCCAATTCCTTTTTTCCTGTGTCCTACCCATGGGAATGTGCTACGGTTCCTACGAATTAAGTAGGACTGTGTATCCTGGACTGCATAAATGTCAAAATATGGGAACGTGGTTTACACATTTGATCAGGAATTGTTGGCCTGGCTTCTAACTAGCTCACAGTGCCCCATCTGAACCCCCTAAACTTACAAGGGTTCCAGATGGTATCGGCAATCACAAACATGACCACTGTTTTACTCCCCAAGGGAAACATGGAAAGAGAACTTCCCTTTTGTTGTTTACTTTTGCGAGCCCAAGGTAAAAACAAGAAAGATACAAATTGACTTTTCAAACATTTATTGAAACAATCGAAATCTTGTATACAAAGAGTGTACTGCAATTGTTCAGCAAAAATAACAAAGCAGTGTAACCAGCATTACAAGAATGGATAAAAAGTTTCTAGTGATTTCCCCTTTGGGCCCATTTTGGCTCTCCGTTAGTTTTGTGTTTTAGAGGTTTTAGGCTGCCCCTGCTCACTCTGCATTGCCACATATAACACATTTGTGTTTGCTATATTATTTTGACAATACGCTGTACCTATTGTTTGTTATTCACAGACTCTTCTTTGGATTTCGTCTTCAAATTTTATACTAGGTTGTTTGGAATACATAACAACATTGTGCACTGTTTTCTTTGCTCATCCAGCAACAGCTCCTTACATTTAGACATAACACAGACGCACAGCTTTATCTCCAGCACAATAGTTTTACCATATAAATGGTGTTCTGTCCCCTTGGGGGCAGAGAGGAGAATACCGGCAGAGAGGACTGTTCTGGAACAACAGCAGTGCCTGACATGCAGCCCTGCATAAACTAAGTTTACACTCATGATGCAGACCACCTAAATACATACACTAGGCATTGGGTCTTAGGCTAATCCCAGAGATCACAAATATATCCCTGTGCTCACAAAATAAGGGTAGAACTAGACAGATACATAATTTGCCATAGTTGGGATGTGTGTCCTATACAGTCTGGTAGTAATTCTAATTACTTTGTTGAGTTGCATCTGCCTGATGATCGCAGCATATTTGCTTCATAATAGACTACCATAGTTTCAATAAATGTATCGTAAACTTTCTTTGTGTCTTTCTTATGTTTACAATGGGCATGCATGAGTGAGTAAGTGAGTAACAAAGGTGAAGATCTGTTTCCACAGTGCCTTTGGGGATAGAGAGTCGTGTTTGAGGTTACTGAAATCACTTGTTACTCTGGGAAGATTAGGAGTTCAGGTGAGGCACTGTGAGCTAGCAGGATTGGCTCAACAGATACTGACGTTGTTGAGAGACTCAGTCCCTACGCTCTCACGTCCTGTTGTCCTAACACACAATTCTGCTTTACTAGTGGAATCCATGCAACAAGTTCAACCATTATAACATTACTGTGCGGTTATATGAGTATATTATTATACTCCTACCTAACAGTAACTATACTACTAAGAGTATAGTGGGAGTACCCTTTGCCAGATACCTTGGTATCCCCTAAACTTCCATACCTAACTGTGATGTATGACTGAGCCAGCCTGTGTAGAACAGGTTATCGCACGTCTTTTTTTGCCATCAGTCTTTGTGTGTGTGTTAAATTATAAGGCAAAAAACGTTCTGTTGTGTTTAGATATTTCCAAGGCACACAGTTTGATCTTAAAACCTGCAATTTCCACTCAATTACATAATCGTTCTCAGTTGACTTTGCCCATGCTGTAAGAGAGACGTGTCAATCAATCAATCAATCAATACATTTGTAGAGCGCTCTACTCACCTGTGAGGGTTTTTAAGGCACTGGGGGCGTGGTGGTGCTGCTACTGCTCGAAGAGCCAGGTCTTGAGTAACCTCCTGAAGGTTAGTAGGTCTTCGGTCTGCCGCAGGAGGATGGGGAGGGTGTTCCAGGTTTTGGCGGCGAGGTAGGAGAAACATCTGCTGCCAGTGGTCGCTCTTCGGATGCGGGGTGGTAGCCAGGGTACAGTCGGTGGAGCGGAGCTGACGTTTCGGGGTGTGGAACCTGAGTCGTCTGTTGACGTATGCTTGTCTGGTGTCGTTGAGTGCCTTGTGAACATTGGTGAGGATCTTGAAGGTGATCCTCCTGTTGATGGGGAGCCAGTGCAGGTCTCTTAGGTGGGGTGTGATGTGGCTGTCGCGAGGGATGTCGAGGATCAGGTGTGCAGAGGCGTTCTATCTGCGCTCCTTGTAGAGGGCATTTCCGTAGTCCAGCCTGCTGCTGATGAGGGCCTGGGTGACCGTTTTTCTTGTGTCGGTGGGGATCCACCTGTAGATCTTTCGGAGAATGCGGAGAGTGTTGAAACAGGAGGACGAGATGGCGTTGACTTGCTTGGTCATGGAGAGTGCTGAGTCGAGGATGAATCCCAGGTTGTGTGCATGGTTGGTGGGTGTCTGTGCGGTTCCCAGGGCAGTCGGCCACCAGGAGTCGTCCCAGGCTGAGGGGGTGGAGCCGAGGATGAGGCCCTCTGTCTTGTCTGAGTTCAGCTTCAGACGGCTGTTCTTCATCCATTCGGCGACGGCTTTCATTCCTTCGTGGAGGTTGGTTTTGGCGGTGAGGGGGTCCTCAATGAGGGAGAGGATCAGCTGTGTGTCGTTGGCATAGGAGATGATGTTGAGGTCATGTAGTCTGTTGACGTGGGCGAGCAGGGCCATGTAGATGTTGAACAATGTCGGGCTGAGGAATGATCCTTGGGGTACGCCGCAGATGATTTTGGAGGCTTCTGATAGGAAGGGGGGGAGGCGGACACTCTGTGTTCTGCCAGAGAGGAAGGAGGTGGTCCAGTCCAGTGCTTTGCCTCGGACACCTGTGTCGTGGAGGGGAGCGCGTAGGGTGCTGTGGCAGATAGTGTTGAAGACGGCCTACAGGTCCAGAAGGATGAGGGCCGCGGTCTCAACGTTGTCCAGTAGGGTCCTGATGTCAACAGTGGTGGCGATGAGGGCCATTTCGGTGCTGTGGTTGCTGCGGAACCGGACTGGGGTGTTCTCCTCGAGGTAGCGGGTCAGCTGTTTGTTGTCTTTTTTTTATGACCTTTGCCTGAAACGGAAGCAGGAAGATGGTCCGGAAGTTCTTGCGGTCCCTCGGGTCTGCCTTCGGTTTCTAGAGCAATGCGTTGATCACGGCATGCTTCCAGCTCTCCGGTAAGGTCGCGGTAACGAAGGAGATGTTGATGGCCTTGCGGAGATGGGGTGCGATGGTGGCGTTGGCCTTGTTGAAGATGTG
This sequence comes from Lissotriton vulgaris, assembly GCF_964263255.1. Lineage (NCBI taxonomy): Eukaryota > Metazoa > Chordata > Amphibia > Caudata > Salamandridae > Lissotriton > Lissotriton vulgaris. The sequence goes on along the minus strand of NW_028245914.1, from coordinate 159,442 downwards.
GTGGGGGCACGGGTCTGACGGGGAGCCGGAGTGGATGGTGCTCATGATTTTGATGGTGTCGTCGTCATTGATGTTTGTCCAGGCGAGCAGGGCGTTACTGTGGGTGGTGGTCTTGGGTTCTGAGGTGTCGTTGGGTGCCGTGGTGGTCTGGTTGTCAAAGCTGTCGTGGATGTCTGCGATCTTGCGGGGGAAGAAGGAGGCAAGGGAGTTGCACAGGTCTTGCGATGGTGGGATGTCATTGGTGTTGGAGCTGGGGTTAGAGAGTTCCTTCACAATGTTGAAGAGCTCCTTTCTGTTGTGTGCGTTATTTTCTAGGCGGTCCTTAAAGGAGGTCTTTTTGGCGGATCTGATGAGGTGATGGTGGATTTATGATCCAAATCCGGCACTTTCATCCCCTCTTTGTCCATGTCACTGATAGTGCACATGCTCACTCCAATTCAAAATGTGTTTACATCTAATATTCAGAAATATTAAACATTGTAACACAGCAGCAGGTCAATAATATTACTGAAAATAACGTCTGTGACCCCCTCACATTTCTCATATGTCAGGTCCTTTTTTGATCGGTGTGAAAAGAAATGTATGCTTGTTGACTGAAACAGTCACAACGTTTCTTTGGAAAATGCCTACAATAGACTCACACACATCACCCACATAAAAAATTAATGAAAGGAAAAACGGTATTTGAAACCTGTTTAAGAATTATTCAAGGTCATCAGGGAAAGACTCTGCAGAACAAAGCTGACTCTATTAGGGCCCCCCCGAATACCTGGGGCCCTGGGCCAGAGCCCACTTTGCCAATGCCTTAAAGCACCTCTGCATGGGCGGTTCCTGTTTCTGGCTTGTGGGGTGAGTGTTTTCCTTGGCATTGGGTTCCTAAACAGGTGTATTGCCCCTATTTACAGGGTAGCCTTCTTCACAAAGGGATACATTAGTTTTACGGTCAGCACAGCAAGAGCAAGATTACAACCACTGATAACAATGCTTTGTATAGCCACCTTGGTACTTAGGTAAACAAACATGTCAACCATTCTATGTTTGGGGCACCTTCTTCTTTAATCATGACCCGCTGTAGGTTGTGCAGTGTTTGGATGGCGATTGACAGTGTACCATTGTCCAGGTCTTTCATGGGGAAGAAGGTAGCAACCACTGTACCTATCTTCGCGCATGCACACCCTTCGATTCTGGTCACTAACTCCAACACATACCGGTGCTGCATCACCATGAGGCAGATGGTGCGCAGTTTTTCTTTGCGTTGAGGCCATCTTCGTGGTGTTCATAATTTTCAGCAATTTCCACCTGGTGATCTGCAGCCACCGAGCGTAGGCCTTGGTTTCCACTGTGATGAAGCCGGTCGAACCTCCTACACCTATCTGTGCATCGGTAAAGAGCCTGAACTCTTCAGGAATGTCTTGAATCTGTCCCAACCAAAGTACTGACCTGACCTGCTTTTGAATACTTGGTGTAGAAGCGTGGTGCCTTTGCTGATGGGGTGGTGATGCAGCGCAGAAAAATCTTCTCCAGGTATGACCAATGTTGGCATATAATAATAATAATAATAATAGCTTTATTGCATGATTAATTAAAATCTTCGCAATCAAATAAAACATATATTCACAGAAAGCAACTTCATCATTAAATAATGCTAAAAGAGATTACAAATGTACGGTGATCCTATAAAAGTTGCAGAGTATTAAAAACTGATAGGAGAGGCAGTTCATCAAAAACGCTTGGTCTCATAGTTAGTTACGCCCGTGAGGAAATGTTTATAGAACATTGTAAGGGCGATGAACTGTGAGCGGACCCAGGCTGGCTGCTGACAGCTTGTGAACCGTTGCAGTAGGCGTGGATCTGGTCAAGGTCCTAATGGTCTGTGATGTTGTGCTTGTCTCATGAACCAGATGACATGGGCTGAGGACCAGAAGCTTGTGGACCTTCCAGGGTTAACTTTGTGTTTGCTTCCCTCATAAACCGGACAAGGCTGCAAGCAAGGCGAATGTTGCAGCCTTCGAATCAGGCCTTTACCGCTTCCCTGCATGATCGAACCTGACTTGCGATCAGGTGCTGCTTTAAAAACTGTTTCCTTTCCACTCCCAGGCCGATGCAGATGCATAGTTGGTGTATTACATCTTCATTTTGGTCTCCACACAATCTGCAGCAGTTTGAGGTGTCTGTCCGTTTCCACGAAGGGAGGTAACGCTTTGCTGGTAGAATTCCCAGCCTCAGATGTAGGAACCGCTCTTTTGTAATTCTTGAAAAACCTGCTCCTAAGTATGATTGGGGCTTATTGACTTGTAGCTCTTGATTACAAACCAGCCGTGGGCCCTCCTACTGAGGGCAGCTTTATCTTCTGCGAGAGATACTATCTTTACTGACTTGTTTACCAGGTCCTTGAAACTTTTTGGGGATGAACAGGAGTCCCTTAGGTCATGTAGAGCTAACAGCCTGATTGTTGATTGAAGGTAACTCATAGCTGGTCTATCGTTTTCCTTATGATTTCCGTCCACAGGTGTGAGTTCAATGTACCCTGCTCGGCTCCCTTTATTTGAAATCAGCACGTAGCGTAAGCCCCTTTCCGTGTGATTTGCTGCTTTTGGAGTCCGAACTCTGGGCAGGAGAGGTGAATTGCGGAAGATTAAATATTATTCTTATGGCCTTAGTGACCACAGTATCCAAAGTAAGCTTGTCTCTCCCTCTCATTGATTCACTTCCATACATGATCGAGGGTAGTAGTCGGGCTCGAAGCACTTCTAATAGTGGGAGAAGACTAGGGCCAGTTATTTTTTGCTTAATGTTTTTTAATGCAACTGCCAGTGCGGTCCCTCTGCCTTTGATGGTTGCTTTCTGTTTGGTAAATGAGCCGTTTCTTTTAAATATGACTCCCAAATACTTATACTCTTCGGTTGGCACCAGCAGCAGATCCCCCATTGACCATCGTAGGTGGCGTTTGTTGATTCTTTGGCTTAATGCCATTACTTTGGATTTTTCTAGGATTATGGTCAGCCCATTCCTGTCGGCAAAGATGCTTGTGGTGTTTATCAGATGCTGGAGTCCCATTGGAGTACGGCTGATTAGTAGCAGATCATCTGCGTACAAGAGGTTCGAAAGGGTTAGGCCCCCCAAGTTCGGAGCGTGATGGTTGCACTTGTCCAGCTTGGTGGAGAGGTCTGAGACAAAAAGGTTGAACAGGGTTGGGGCCAGGACACAGCCCTGCTTCAGCCCTTTGGTAGTTGGTAGTTCTCCTAGACAGGGTATCGCCCGCTCCAACTTTAATCTGGACCCACGTATCAGAGTGAAGCAGAATTAGCTGGTTTAGAAGGTTTGTGGGAAGTCCCCACCTTGTAAGTTTGGCCCAGAGTATCCCCCTATCGACGCTATCATACGCTGCTTTGTAATCAACAAAGCAGACGAATAGCGGTTTGTTGATGTTTTTAGAGGCGTCAATCAAGAGAGAAAGGGCGAGAATGTTTGTCGTAGCCCCTAGACCTTCCTGAAAGCCAGTTTGATTAATAGGAATTAGGGCTTTTTCCTGTGCCCAGACTGTAGGTTTGTTTAGTAAAAGCCCTGCATAGAATTTGGCTTTAATGTCAATTAAAGCAATGAGCCTGTCATTTTTCGGATCAATCATGGCGCCCTTTTTGTGGATCGGTGAAATGATTGATCCTTTCCAGGAGTCGGGGATTCTCTCAGTTTCCAGGATGTTGTTGTAAAGGGGCAATAGTGCTTCAACCCAGTAATTCGAGTCCTGTTTAAATATGATGGGCGGAGGGCCGTTGGGCCCAGGAGCTTCGTCTTTCCGACCTTTCATGATTCAACCCCCAAGCTGCTTGGTTGTAAAGATGATGGGAAGGTCCGGTCCTTCGAATCTGGAGTGCTGTTGCGCACTTTGGAGCACGAGTGAGACTTCAACGATTTCGCCGGCTTCTGTATTGAAGTGACTCAATAAGTACTTTGCCCAGGTATCCTCAGTTATATTTGAGTTGATTCCTGGAGCAGATGGATTCTCTAGGGCTCTGACGGTCTGCCAAAACCTGGCGCTATTGTTGTTTTTTGCGTCGTATGTCAGTTTAGCCCATGTTGATTCCTCGCTTTCTTTTTTAGCGAACCAAATAATTGTTTTCCTGCGTGCCTTGAGCCGCCTTAATTCGGACTGGATGTTATCAACTGGGCAGTGTATGTGGAGACTGCGCAGTACCCTGTTGATTTTGGTTTTTAACTCCCTTAGTTCGGCGTCCTGGTGTCGTTAGAGGTGGATTCTTTCGCTTCTTGCCTGCTTGCATAAGGCGGCCCGTCACTCTTTGATCTTGCTACTCCATCTGTTGGCTCATTTTTTGGCTTTATTGGGACGAAACTTTCCTTGAAGTTCTCCCATGCCGTTAAATGGTTAGTGCTCAGCTGCTTACTTTCCTCCCATCTTTTTTTTGCAATAGCCTGGAGTTGTTCTGGATCGCGAGTGTTGCATTTGATTCGTCGGTGGCTTGCTGTTATCATTAAGTTTGAGTCCTCCATTGGAAAGGTGGTTGCTGTTCCGTGAGCATCGAGTATAAACTCTTGGGGTTGATGGTCGCTGTAATCCTGCTTTTTGATCATAAACCCTTTTATTAAGCTGAAGATTGATAGAGAAGTGAAAGTGTAGTCGATTGCGCTGTTAAATTGGGCAGTGTGGAAAGTAGCGGCCTGTGGGCGGTCTCCTACGAAACGCCCATTTAATGCAACCAAAGACAGATTCATCAGATCGATCAAAAGGTCCCTAGAAACTTTGGATGGTTTGCCCCATCTGCAGTTATACAGACTTGGGATTCCCCATGCTGCGTGACGTTTTGCTGCAGGACTATCCGGGTCGAAAACCTGTAAGGGACATATTAAAGTCCCCAGAAACTATATAGTTTGAAGATGGTTCCTCAGTGATGAGTTTTGTCAATTCGGCTACCAAAGTGTTTGCGCCGATTTTTTTATTGAGGGGGTGAATATAGGAGTTGACAATTGTTAAGGGTTCTTTATTTCTGCAGCTTGATATTTCAAACTGTATTATTTGTATTCCGTTTGTCGTGGTGTTTATGTTTGTTAGCTCCTTCGCTGATGATATGGATTTAATTGAAGCATAGGTTGTGAGCCCGCCTTTCGGATGGCCAAATTTTAAGTTTCTAGTCCCTGGGAGATGGTATGATTTTAAGCCTTGTATGTGGAAATGCTCTTCCAGCCATGTTTCTTGAAGTAGGATTATGTTGAATTGCTGGAGATACATTAATAATCCTTTGTCAGAAATTTTTGCACCAAAGCCGTTTGTTCCAGGAGCAGAATATTTGTTTCAAAGAGCTTGTTGTTTTTTCTGTCAATGTGCCTCGGGTCTGCAGTTTATTGTTTTTGAGATCCATGACCAGTCAATTGATGATTCCCTTCCTCTTTCGTCCCGACCCTTCAGGGTAGTTGCTCCGCTGTATCGTGTGGCCTCGCTGGAGGTGCTTCTTGCTCCTTTGAGCACGGAGATGCAGGGACCAGGATTGGCATTATTTTTTGAGTTGTCGACGTTCGATTCATGGAACTGGTCGAGAAGGGATTCCGGATATCCCACTTCACGGTGGGCATATAGTCTAATCCCCCAAGCTTGTATTTGGGGCTCCTCTTTGAGAATTTTCTCTATTATTTTCTGGTTGATCCAGGTAGTTTTTGTTGCTTCCTGGTCCAAAAGGTTTTTGAATGTTTTGAATTGAACAGATACTAAGTCTTGTGATCCAATCCCTGCCAAATTACTAATGGCGGTTAGTATTCAAAGAATATGCCCTCTATTGAGGGTATCTCCCCGACCTTTAGATTTGTAATCGGGGATGAACAGTATTGACTGGGTAGGATCCCGTTGGTGGCTATTTGTTAAGGTGACGAAGTGCGGGACCGTTTCCCTCTCCACTGGGGAACAGGATGACTGTGTTGCTGGGCCCTCTCTATTTCCTGATTCTGGACTTGTCCCTTTCTTCCACCACCCTACGTTGCGGGAGATTAATCCGACTGGGCCTTCCCTTGTTCCTATTTCCATTTTTAATTTAGAATTAGCTGGACTTGCTAGCTTGGGGGAGATCATTGAGGCTGCCTTTAAGGAAGGGGGGGTTCCCCTTGTGATTGGAAATGCCGAATTGCTTGCTGACTGTTCCGAAGTGTTGATGCTCGCAGATTGTTTCAGTTCCTTTGAGTGTGTGGTTCCTGTGTTTGCTAGTGCTGTTGTGCCTGGTGCCGAGACAGTGGTGGCATTGGGTTGGGGAATTGAAGGCTCGCTCCGTGGTCTTTGTTCAGACTTGTGTTCACTCAGAGCTTCCTTTGGAGCTTGGAAGAAAGTGTTGATGGCAGGAGTGGTATACCTCCCTTTCCTTCTTTGTTTTCGCCGTTGTTTAGAGGTTTGGATTTTGATTGGCGAAGCTTCCCCTTCAATTGGATGGATTGAAAGTTTTTTGAAGATGCTGGATCCCTGCACCGCCAGTGGTTGATCTAAAGGGGCCGTGTTGCTGGTGGAGGCGGGGCTTGGGTGGGTGCTCGCGCTGCCCCTGCCTTGGGTTCCTAAGTCATCTCAGGGAGCCAAATTGATGGCCGCTGCATTGCTAGTTAGATTCTGGCCTCAGCAGAGATCGAAGCCGGGAGAGTTCTGTTCTTGTCAGTTAGGAGTTGGCCGTTGTGGTCCTCGGTAGACGGATCCCTGTTATATTTGAGATTTCCTGTTTGTTTAATGTTGTTAAAATGTTGTTTACCTAAATTGGTTAACTCTGTTGTGTTGATATTTTTTAAATCCGTTAGGAGGTCAGCCATCACCGTAGGTAGTGTTGCAAGTTTGTCGATGATTAGGTGACACGAACAGCTTAGTGGAATTATCGTTGTTTCGGCTTGAACTTTTGTGATAAGGTTATTCAAATCCGATAGCTTCCTGTCGATGCTGGTAACGTGTAGGGCTAGACAGTAAGGTAGGGTTAGCTGTATATCCATCTTGTCAGAGTGGTACTCCATAGCCTTTGTTGTAAGTTGCCTTGTGTTGAGCAGAGGAGCCCAGATTATGGTCTCGGCTGTTGGCGTGTCTTCCTTATTGCCTTGGTTCATGACCCCCTATTTTGCCTTTGGACGCAGAGGAATATGTGGTGACGAGATTTTCTCATTCATCGTTTGAAAGTGCGGGTGCGTTGCCTAGGGCGAAAGCTGAGACCTCTACATCATCTCCACGGGCCACCCCTGGGCTGCTGATGACTGCTGGCATGTAGAGGGTGACCAGTGAGCAGACCCCTCTCCAGTCTGGGATGAGCTGGGTGTAGTCGTGGTCGCCGCATTACCATTAGTAGTCCATCAAGGTGGAGGTGCCTCACTGCAGATCATTATTATCAGTTAAACTCTTGCATTTTGCTGTTCACTCCGACAGGTATTGTCCTCTCCCCTAAAACACAAGGAATACACTGGTAGCTTCCTGGCCACACTGGGTTTCTTCTTACCTTCTATCCATGTGTACACTCCTGCCTCTGATCTCCAGGTGTTGTGTCTTGGCATTGCATCAATGTTGTAGCAGAGAGAACCAGCATTACAGGAAGGGGGCCTAGAAGCAGCTGTAGTCCCAGAGGCACTGGAAAGGGAGTCTGAGTTTGAGAGAGTGGACTGATAGCAAATGAACCTTGGATCTGTTGTGGCTGCGCCCGTAAAGCAGGGTGTTCCTTAGGATCCTTTTATGCCCCTTGCTGATAGCTCTGACAGCTGGACCCTCACCTCCCCCCTCAAGGCAGGCATCCTCTAGGTGTTGTGCTTTTTCAGTCTCTGCTCCTCTCATGGAAAGGGTCAAAGTCCAATCAGTCATAAAAAGGTGGCCATAAAAAGGCGGCCAATGCACAGACACTGTCTCTGTGGTGAGACTTTGCTGCTAGACACGAAGCGCTTTTAAAAACTGTGTCATTGAATTTTAATATTCTTAAAAATTGAGTGCTGCTACTGAATCCTATGAATTTGATTGTGTGGTAGGGCGTGATTCGCTGGACGTTCTTCACCATAGTTGAGCTACTGTTCTCCTCAGTGGCTATCATGTTCTAGCCACAGAGTGAGAGAGGTTAGCAGTCTAGTGGCTGCCACCTGGGGAAAGCTGTATGAGCCCGATCTGCTATAAAATGGCATCCATTGCGCAGATGCGCTGAAGGTGCACCTAAGGCAAGCCTGTCAGTGCATGAGGCCAGAACCCCTGCTCCCTTGGTATCGCCTAGGATTACCCACTCTGCCCCTTAACCCCTTAACCACTGTTATTCAGACCACTTTGCACCAAGGTTTGCCTACACCCGTTCGCCTTTGGGGGAAACGGCATGGCCGGAGTGCACTGCAGACATTGTCGTTTTGCTTCAACTATTAAGGGTAACTTCACTATTTCTGCTACTACTTCCTCTAAGGCTAACTCAATGTCATTAACTTTACAAATGCACAGAATTAACTTTCGCGCACTGACCCGCCACTATGCTGATATCCCCGTCCTGGATCACAAGCTCAGTGTCTTATTCCTCACAGAAACATGGCTCACTCAATCTACATATGTAGAACCTGTTTGGGCTCTCCCTCCAGGATCTCTCATTCAAAGATGCGATAGACCCTGTGGCAGATGGGTTGGTATCACAATCATTCACAGAACCTGTATTAAGTGCATTCTGTTCCCTGGCCTTATTTAGGACTGTGAAAGCATTCCATTTAAACATCATTTTAGCAAAACATTGACCTTTTCAGGCTTTCTTATGTATAGACTACCAGGTCTAAACAGTCCAGGGAATCTAAATTAGAGCTCTCTACCTTGCACTCACTTCAACTGTCCAACTTTAACATAATTGGAGACTTTACATAGGACAGATAATGCAGGTTACTGAAGCACATGTACCTCGCAACTTCCTCCTGCAACCCCAGCTTCCATCCCCACAGATACGGCAGCATAAATTAACATTCCAAAATAGTGTCTACCTTCCCCCTGACATCAGCATTGTACCATATTTTATCCTAGTCAGTCCCATCTATGTGGCTGAGGATACATTCACAGACAAGGCCTCGCTTCCTGCCCCCAAGTCTGCAGATTCTGCCTCTCCCTCGCACTCCACTTCCTGCGCAAGCAAGTAGGAGGTGAGTGGGCCCCAAATGTCCTTCGGACGTGATTTAGTGGGCAATAGTTCTGCATAGTAGCTCATATTTTCTTGCCAAGTAAACATTGTGTGCACCCAGCACTTGAATTTGCGTGTGAGCCCTCTCCCCACCGGCATGCCACATGCCGTTTCGCCAGGAGTGATTCAGAAAAGGGGGTGGTGATGAACAGAGTGTCTGAATTAAGCAGACCACTCTTACCCAGTCCAAAGATCAGGGCTTGATCCATCACCGTTATTTATCTCACTGCACCATCCCAGCTCAGAACCTGGCTATATGCAAATCAGTCTGTCCCTGGCCCAGTGCATCATGGGAACAGGGCAGACTAAACTACCAAGCCAATTCTTCACCAGAAAGGAGACAAGCTACCGGGGACCGGTTTCTGGCATTTCAGCCTTCTTCGGCCCGGCTTGCTTGAATCCTGATGGTGCAGTGAGAAAGGGACTCATGTCTGAGTATACCCTGCCACACCTATAGTGGCCAAAACCGATTCAGAAAAGGGGGTGGTGATGAACAGAGTGTCTGAATTAAGCAGACCACTCTTACCCAGTCCAAAGATCAGGGCTTGATCCATCACCGTTATTTATCTCACTGCACCATCCCAGCTCAGAACCTGGCTATATGCAAATCAGTCTGTCCCTGGCCCAGTGCATCATGGGAACAGGGCAGACTAAACTACCAAGCCAATTCTTCACCAGAAAGGAGACAAGCTACCGGGGACCGGTTTCTGGCATTTCAGCCTTCTTTGGCCCGGCTTGCTTGAATCCTGATGGTGCAGTGAGAAAGGGACTCATGTCTGAGTATACCCTGCCACACCTATAGTGCTGCCTCCTTCTGATGTCTTCGATCACTCCGTTGAAACAACTATATTCAAGTCTGTCGACAACAGAAAAATACTACTCCAGAGAGAAACCGTCTGGATCAAGAGACTGGATGCTTGCCAACCTAAGGGCCTCAATGACAGACTTGAATATAGTTGTTTCCTTTAAAGTGCTGTTGTCTCAATGTACATATTTCCTCTTCTACTTTTCTGCACTTATATGTTAATATTCCTTATTCTCGTCCTACAGTCATTACGTAATTACCCTATGGCTTACTTCTCTTTTTGCCTACTTCTTCAACTCGTTGTTATCCTACTTTTACCCTCCTTTATTGCTTTACCATCATATCACCTTTCTGGCAACCACCCTCTTCACCTCCTTACATTCCATCATTCCACGTTCTTGTTCCACTTTTATTGTGTAATCACCCTATGATTCAATTCTCCTTCTGTTCACCCATTCAACCCGTTGTCATCCTGTCTTTATCCTTCCCTTCGTTATTCCCTTTATTGTCTGGCAACCCTCTTTCCCATCTGTGGTTCTTTATACATCTTGTATTTTCCATTTTCCACACTGACTACTTATGTGCCTCTTATTTTTACTTATTCCGTGTTTTCTCTCAACATTCATTTTGTATACATGCTGTTCAGTTCAGTTTTTTGAAGGCACTCAATGTGCATGATTAATGTGATTGACCATTCCAAGATGGCCGCTATAGTAGATCGATAATGTCTTCTTTGTTGATATATGTTGACCCACGCATTTCTTCTGTTTGTCTTCACACACAGCTATAGCCAACGTAGTAGAACATTAGGCTATCACATTTTGAACGCTTTTTCATTTTCACTTATTATTATCGGCATGCTTTTTGCGTTATTTACTTTCACGTAAGTCCACTTTCTATCTTTTGTTTCCCAATCGGGTATTTACTTCCGCATTTCACTCCGACCTCAGACTAACAGTCGGCAGCCCCGCATGTCGTGTGTTGCTGTTTCTAACTATTGGTAAGCAGGTTTCTATACCTTTCTGGACTGCTACTTTCACGTTGTTTTAAACTCCATCTGCCACTGCTTCGTTTTCTATGCACGTTAGTTGGGATGTTTTAAATGGTGAAATGTCCAGTTTTGCCGGTTCACTCGCGTTTCCACTTTAATTTAACTTGCACTCTACGGGCGCAACGGTAACGGTCTCCCCACCAGTAATTTGGATTCGTTTATTTTTTCATCACGCACCTGGAGAATTTTCTCACTTTTTTTAACATCGTAAACAAGCATGTTTGGGTTAACCTTTCTCGTCTAGATCACCTTGTTTACCTCGTGGTTGCGAGTTCTCCTTCCTGACATTTAATATGTTCATCCACAGATCCTTTGCTATCCCCTGACAAAGGGCTCCGCCCGAAATGCATTGGGATGATGCATTGATCATTGGACATTGTGAATAAACACAATTGATACATTGTTGCACGGATTGGTCACTATGATGAGATAATAAGTGACCCATCAAGTAAATAAACCTTCAATAAATAAGGATTACAACAGACTACGTTTATATTCAACGTGTGATATCTTATGAGGATACTAGAACACAGGAGTATATTCTCCCACCGGAGTGCCTTCGGAAACAGTGCAGGCAGTCCCTGCACTCCCATATTTTTTTCAGTATAAGTAACAGTCCCCACCGGCCGGAAAGGACTTTTTCCTGGCACCCAAAAAGATCTAACTCAGTTTACATTGTCTACACCAGCGATAATAATTTTTTCTAAACACGTGTGCCGCCATCACCATACAGTCTTTGATTTTCAACGTACATTAAAGAGACCCCACAGAAAGACTCAGTCCATGCACCACTAAGTACCCCTGGGCAAAAGGCCCCAACAACAGCCCAAAAATCGAAAAACACACAAAAATCACCACAATCCAATGCCATCCATGCCCTCAATCATGTTCAAATTCAAGACACCTCACAGAAATACTAGGCCAATGCACCACTGAGTAAACCTGGGCATAATGGAGGAAAGCATGGCAGACTGGGTGCAGGCCTATGGCACAACAAAGCACACTGCCTGGCTTCAAAATGGCCCCTAAACCCCCACCACATGGCCAGGCCCTGCCTGTACCAGTCCTCAAAATGGCCCCCACCCACATGGACAGGCCCCATCACCACCCCAAAAAGTCGATAAACACACAAAAATCACCACAATCCAATGCCATCCATGCCCTCTATGATGTTTACATTAAAGAGATCCCACAGAAAGTCTCAGTCCATGCAACACTGAGTACCCCTGAGCAAAAGGCCCCAACAACAGCCCAAAAATCGAAAAACACACAAAAATCACCACATTCTAATGCCATCCATGCCCTCCATGATGTTTACATTAAAGAGACCCCACAGAAAGACTCAGTCCATGCACCACTGAGTACCCCTGGGCAAAAGGCCCCAACAACAGTCCAAAAATTCCAAAATTGTAGTTGCAGCAACTGTAATGCCCCAAACAAACTTACTTGTGAAATTTCTAATCCAAAAGTGATCCAAAGAAAGTCAAAAAGGCCTCAAATCCAAATATCCAGCATCATGCACAAAAAGTAATCCTTCCAGGTCAAGATCCAAATCAAAGTGACCAGCACATGAGGAGAGCACTGGGAGGAGCCTGCTGGACAGGAACAGGAAGTTTGAGACTGAGGGGCACTTCCTTCCTCCCACCCCCCCACCCCCAAAATGGACTCCTTGCAAAAAAAAGTGCAGACAAATGTCAACCTGAGGAGTTATTCTTATAAAAATCATCATTTTCAGAAGGTTTAAGCTGCTTGCTGGTGGATTTCTTGTGCAGAATTGCAAATTTTGCAATTTCGCGAGTGCGAGACTGTTGCTGCCCTCCGCATCTACGTGTTCGCAATTGCGAACTCTCGCGATGCGTGCTGTGCAAGGTGGCAAGCCGTGATGACGTAATAGCGGTCGCCAAACTCCGCGGATCCCGCAGCAAGATCCAAAATGGCGCAGCACACGCAAAATATGGAGAAAAACAACTCTGCAAACGCTGAATGACGGTAAGTGAACGCCGCGCGCCCCAATATTGTATCACCAAGCAAAAAAATCCGCTGAGTGCGAATTTTCGGCAAATTCGCGAGAGTTCGCGGATTGCGAATTTGCCGAAAATCCGCAAATTCCGCGAGCGGAACGGATTTTACGCCCATGCTGATGCAGAACAATGTCATACATTTACCCCAGATAGAAGGGTTGTAGGAGCACTCCGAATTTCTCTGAGTTTCTCTATTTATTGACACCGGTACTGCGATCGTTAAGGGTTGTCAGTCCTGGTTCTAAAAGCTCGTTATGGTGGTGTTGAGTTGCCACCCAATCGCGCACTGTTCACGTGGCGCTATGGCGCTTTGTGGAATCTCGTTAAATCAAACTATGTTTTGAACCACTGTTGTCTTATATTCCACACTTTTATTTTTCTTTTTCTTTAACTCATATTATTTTTCATATGAATCGTGGTTACATTTTTTTAAAAAAACATACATTATACTATTTCATTATTGACATATATTCACTGGACTTGTGCATTCCATGTACATCAACTTATACTTGGCACATCTAACATAATACTTTTGATCAACACTTTACGAATGAGCCCAATGCATTTCGGCACTCATGTGTGCCTTCATCAGGGGCAGTATCTATAAAAGAAATTGAAAAGAACATGGTGTAAGTGTCAATTTCTGGTGGGGGGTTCTTTGTGTAAATCTGTAGCCATATTGTTTGCGTACCTGATTGTTGGGGTAATGTGTGACCTTAGTCCTGTCCCTCAGTATAGCTCTTTTTATCTGTATTGAAAACATAAATGTAAGCCACTAAATAATGATGTTATCTACTCTTCTTTAAGAGTTATCAGCTTGCCTAAGGTTGTCTAACATACCTTGAAAACGTTGTCTCAAGTCTCTGTAAAAAATGATATAAAAATCTTAAGTATATGTATCTGTTTGGATAAACCATCTATCTGTATGGTTAGTTTTCCACATACCTGATTAAATGTGCCTCAGGTTTCTGAAATAAACAAATCATTTCTGCGTTTTAGTTTAAAATGACCGTAAATACTTCTAGAAAAACCGGCTTGCGATGGCTTGCCGTGTTTACCTGTTTTGGCTTCTTTTATCCCGATCTAAAAAAACCGAAAAGTGACAGTATAAGTACCCTCTTTGGTTGTTACCAAATCTGTTGCTCGGTCCTTATATGAATATCCCTATCGTACCTGAGGTTAACGTGGTGTCCGTTTCAAACGATTCCCGCGTTCCGCTTTGGCGTCTATGTCATTCGGTCCCTGTTTATCTGGTGATTCCGATTCACTCCGCGTTAGCTTCGCGGAGTTTCATTAGATGACGGACTATACACCAGTATGGTTAGAATAGTGAAATTATGTGGCGGCCATCTTAGAACGGGTTTACGAGTCTATAGGTGGAACGGATTCGTGATTACGTTTTTATGTAAAACAATAACTCTCCTGTATCATGGGTTTAACTGCTGAATAATCTTGGTATTTTAACATTGCCATGCTTCCTAATTATTTAATAGTGTCTTTCGATGTGTTCTACACTGGTTTGGATATGTGGCGGCCATGTTGGAAACGGTTTTCGAGTCCACTGGTGGATCGAATTCATAAGAACATTGTCTAATTCAGCCAATATACTCTAATCTCATACGTATAACTAAATACTAATCTCACTATTTTGATAATGCCCTGAATTCTAAGGACACTGTAGAATCAACAATATAACTGTTGGCTCTTACGTTTGGCTAATGGGTGCTTTTGTTATTGTGACAATGCCATAATGGTATGGTTCTCCTATCCTGTTCTTACAATTTGTTCCCATGCCCTATGTCACCAGTATGTTACGTCAAGGTGTTGTAACAGGATATATTCGGTTCTAATGTGTAACTAAGGGTGTGAATCAGTATGTTTCAGGTCGTACTGTGCTTCATTTAGAAATTAGTAGTGGGGCTTGGTAAGTGAATCAATATGCATCTGATTATATTGTTCATCAAAACATCATACCAACAATTACAACTTGTTATTTATGATTCAATCAATGGTGATATCACTAATTTTATCTAACAGTTACAAAATATAATTGCTCATAATGAATATATAAGTTGCTCTGTTCTATTATAACAAGCTGTCTCTCTGTTGGTTCTGTTGCGGTTATTCCTACAGATAACACGCTAAATCGTACTTGTCATTAAGACCTATAGGTATCATTGTGTTTAGATATTTTATCCAGAAGAGTTCACGTTGTAGTAGTTTTTGGTGATTGTTCACTCCTTGTTTCAATGGTACTTGTTCTAAAATTTGAAATCTGAGTTGAGATATGCTATGTTTCTCAGTGATCCAGTGTTGTACCAATGGCGAGGTCAAGGTGTTATTTCGGATCCGGCTTTTGTGTTCCGTTATCCGCACTTTTACTTTTCTCTCAGTCTTTCCTATGTACATTCTTCCACATGGACACTTGATTCCATAAACCACGTTTTGCGTGTTGCAATCGCTTGTATGTCTCAAACGTATCTGTTTACCTGTTGTTGGGTGAACACATGTATCTCCTATTATTGCATTGTTGCAGTTCGTGCAGTTGTGACATCGAATTGTTCCTCTATGGGTGGTAGTTTCTTCCGATTGGTGTTTTAGTTTCAATTTTTCCTTTAGGTTCAATCCTCGAGTGTACGCATGAAGTGGCAATTCCTTGAACAATCCTTTGAAATCCGGTTCTGAGGATAGTAACTCCCATCTTTTGTTAATGATGTTTTTAATTTTGTGTGATTGGGTGGTGTATTTTGTTACAAATACCATCCTGTCCTGTTGTTTCCTTGGTCTTGGCTGTAACAGTGTCATTCTGTCCATTGTGGACACTTTTGCTATCTGCTCCTGTAGTATGGCTTTTGGATATCCTCTTTCCTCATATCTCTGAACTTGCCTTTGCACTGTGGTCTCATATGTCTGCAAATTTGAACATATTCGTTTGATGCGGATAAATTGAGATAGTGGTAAATTTTTGATCAAGCTCCTCGGATGGAAACTTGTGTAAATTAGGGCACTGTTTCGATCCGTGGGTTTTGTGTACAACTCAGTGTTGAATCCATTGTCCCTTTTGGTAATCCTGACGTCAAGAAAATCTATTGAATCATTATTTATTTTGTGAGTGAATTGTATTCTGGTTTCCACTTGATTCAGCTTTCTTATTAGTTGTTCTAGTTTTGCCTGTGTGTCGTCCCAGATTAGAAAAATGTCATCTATGAAACGACAATAAAACTTTACATGTGTCCATTCATTCCAACTCATCATGGTCTGTGACTCAAATTGAGCCATAAAGGTGTTAGCGTATGTTGGGGCCCCAGCAAAGCCCATGGATGTTCCAGTCAATTGGGCAAAGAATGTGTCTTTCCAAATAAAGTAACTATTGTGAAGGCAAAATTTCACTAGTTGCAACAATAGCATCTTTTTGTCTGTTGTTATGTTTTCCAGTTTTAACAATGCCCACTCAACCGCTTCAAGTCCTGCTGCATGTGGTATTGATGTGTAAAGTGCGACCACATCTATTGTGCACAGTATCCAATGATCTTGATAACCTTCCTCTGTCCAAGCTAATTTATTCAAGAAGTCCGTTGTATCTCTGATGTATGAGCCCCATTGTTGGACAAATTTCTGTAAATAATGATCAATGTATTGTCCAATAGGATCAAATATAGATCCACATCCTGATACTATTGGCCTGAACGGTGGGTTGGTTGGGTGTTTGTGGATCTTGGGGATCATATATATCCGTGGTCTTCTTGGATTATTAGCTGTCAGAAACGCTACTGTGTCATCATCCACTATTTCATTTGTCCTGGCTGTTTGCAATATACCTTGTAGCATCCTTTGGAGAGCTGGTGTGGGATCTGCAGTCAACTGAAGATATGTATCTTGGTCCAAGACATGTTCATTGACTTTGTGCTCATAATACTGGGTGTCCATTATTACTAATGCTCCCCCCTTATCGGCAGGTTGTATGGTTAGTTTTGTATCATTAGCCAAGTTGTTGATGATATGTTGTTCTTCTTTAGTCAAGTTATTGTATCTTTTCCTCTTGAAATCCAATGTCTTTAAATCATTTTTCACCATGATTTCGAAGGTATCTAGCATTTTGTGCGAAATTGGTGCTTGAAATGTGCTTTTTGGCTTGAATTGTTTACCAGTGTGTTCCATCCGGACTTCACTTGATTCTACTATATTGCCAAAATAATGTTTGAGTTTCAATGATCTCAGGAACCTGAAAAAAGCTCCTTCGGTTTCCAATTCATTTGCCGGTGTGGTAGGCACAAATGTTAGACCTTTGTTTAGTGTTGTTATTTGTTGTTTAGACAACGTTGTAGATGAAATGTTGATTATTAGACTACTGTCCGTCCACTTCGTAGAGCTTTGCCTTCCACTTCCTCTCCTTGTCTTGCGCTTGTAGTTGATGGTGTGGTTTGCATCGTAGGTGGTTGTCCTTGATCCTGGTCCTGTGACAAAAAAGCTGTTTGTCTACTTGTTGTGGCATGTTGACTGCTTTCAGTTGTCAATATAACTCCTTCTTGTGTCGCTCGAACTGGTCCTCTTTGTATAGATGTCTCTTTGTCAGTTACAAGACTTTCTTCAGAGGAGTGTTGAGTCGGTGCTGTTCTCTGTGTGGGTACAAACTTACGGCGGGCATAGATGTCAGCCCATGTATAAACCTCATTCAGTTTATAATCTATGGTGTCGCGTTTATATTTGTGAAGCTTCCCTTCTTGTAATTCCTTTTCATATGCGTCTAATTTGAGATTAATGCCCTCAAGATTTATTCTCCATGTGTCCGCCTCCATTCTGTTTTCCAATTCCGATTTTAAGGTGTATATCTCATCTTCCAATTCCTGTATAGTTTTGGCCAATTCTTCTATGATGAGTAATATTAAATCCAGTGAGCATTTATTTAGGATACTGTACCACTTGTCCATAAACTTCGTGTTAAGGTTAAATCTAAACAGCATGGGTTTTATTGGCAATCGTAATCCTCTGGGTATGCGTTTGGCTCTGTGATATTGGATGAGGGTTGATGCGTGCATCCTCTGGTTTACTTGTCTACGTGTAATGTATTCCAGTTGTCTAAGTTGTTGGCTAACATTTACCCCAGTACAGAGATCTGGGCCTAAATCCATTGTTTTTTTGCACTCCACACCACCCCAGTTCAGACATGGCCATATGCAAATAAGCCTTGACCCTGCGCCTCATGGGAACAGTCCAGCCCGAACTGCCAAGCCATGTCTTTCCTGGACCGGAATCAAGCATCCTAGGACCGGTTTCTGGCTATCAGCCGCCTTCAGCCAGGATAGCTTGACTCCAGTGGTGTGGAGAGCATGGGACTCACGTCTGAGCATACCCATCCCACTCGGGGTTACAAATGCAAAAACAACAGTTGATGGACAGAATGCAGAACAATGTCATACATTCATCCCAGTACAGAGATCTGGGCCTAAATCCATCGTTTTTTTGCACTCCACACCACCCCAGTTCAGACATGGCCATATGCAAATCAGCCGTGACCCTGTGCCTCATGGGAACAGTCCAGCCCGAACTGCCAAGCCATGTCTTTCCTGTACCGGAATCAAGCATCCTAGGACCGGTTTCTGGCTATCAGCCGCCTTCAGCCAGGATAGCTTGACTCCAGTGGTGTGGAGAGCATGGGACTCACGTCTGAGCATACCCATCCCACTCGGGGTGACAAATGCAAAAACAACAGTTGATGGACAGAATGCAGAACAATGTCATACATTCATCCCAGTACAGAGATCTGGGCCTAAATCCATCGTTTTTTTGCACTCCACACCACCCAAGTTCAGACATGGCCATATGCAAATCAGCCGTGACCCTGTGCCTCATGGGAACAGTCCAGCCCGAACTGCCAAGCCATGTCTTTCCTGTACCGGAATCAAGCATCCTAGGACCGGTTTCTGGCTATCAGCCGCCTTCAGCCAGGATAGCTTGACTCCAGTGGTGTGGAGAGCATGGGACTCACGTCTGAGCATACCCATCCCACTCGGGGTGACAAATGCAAAAACAACAGTTGATGGACAGAATGCAGAACAATGTCATACATTCACCCCAGTACAGAGATCTGGGCCTAAATCCAAAGTTTTTTGCACTCCACACCACCCCAGTTCAGACATGGCCATATGCAAATCAGCCTTGACCCTGTGCCTCATGGGAACAGTCCAGCCCGAACTGCCAAGCCGTGTCTTTCCTGGACTGGAATCAAGCATCCTAGGACCGGTTTCTGGCTATCAGCCATCTTCAGCCAAGATAGCTTGACTCCAGTGGTGTGGAGAGCATGGGACTCACGTCTGAGCATACCCATCCCACTCGGGGTGACAAATGCAAAAACAACAGTTGATGGACAGAATGCAGAACAATGTCATACATTCATCCCAGTACAGAGATCTGGGCCTAAATGCATCGTTTTTTTGCACTCCACACCACCCCAGTTCAGACATGGCCATATGCAAATCAGCCGTGACCCTGTGCCTCATGGGAACAGTCCAGCCCGAACTGCCAAGCTATGTCTTTCCTGTACCGGAATCAAGCATCCTAGGACCGGTTTCTGGCTATCAGCCGCCTTCAGCCAGGATAGCTTGACTCCAGTGGTGTGGAGAGCATGGGACTCACGTCTGAGCATACGCATCCCACTCGGGGTGACAAATGCAAAAACAACAGTTGAAGGACAGAATGCAGAACAATGTCATACATTCATCCCAGTACAGAGATCTGGGCCTAAATCCATCGTTTTTTTGCACTCCACACCACCCCAGTTCAAACATGGCCATATGCAAATCAGCCGTGACCCTGTGCCTCATGGGAACAGTCCAGCCCGAACTGCCAAGCCATGTCTTTCCTGGACCGGAATCAAGCATCCTAGTACCGGTTTCTGGCTATCAGCCGCCTCAGCTAGGATAGCTTGACTTCAGTGGTGTGGAGAGCATGGGACTCACGTCTGAGCATACCCATCCCACTCGGGGTGACAAATACGAAAACAACAGTTGATGGACAGGATGCAGAACAATGTCATACATTCACCCCAGTACAGAGATCTGGGCCTAAATCCATCGTTCTTTTGCACTCGACACCACCCCAGTTCAGACATGGCCATATGCAAATCAGCCTTGACCCTGTGCCTCATGGGAACAGTCCAGCCCGAACTGCCAAGCCATGTCTTTCCTGGACCGGAATCAAGCATCCTGGGACCAGTTTCTGGCTATCAGCCGTCTTCAGCCAGGGTAGCTTGACTCCAGTGGTGTGGAGAGCATGGGACTAACGTCTGAGCATACCCATCCCACTCGGGGTGACAAATGCAAAAACAACAGTTGATGGACAGAATGCAGAACAATGTCATACATTCACCCCAGTACAGAGATCTGGGCCTAAATCCATCGTTCTTTTGCACTCCACACCACCCCAGTTCAGACATGGCCATATGCAAATCAGCCTTGACCCTGTGCCTCATGGGAACAGCCCAGCCCGAACTGCCAAGCCATGTCTTTCCTGGACCGGAATCAAGCATCCTAGGACCGGTTTCTGGCTATCAGCCGCCTTCAGCCAGGATAGCTTGACTCCAGTGGTGTGGAGAGCATGGGACTCACGTCTGAGCATACGCATCCCACTCGGGGTGACAAATGCAAAAACAACAGTTGAAGGACAGAATGCAGAACAATGTCATACATTCATCCCAGTACAGAGATCTGGGCCTAAATCCATCGTTTTTTTGCACTCCACACCACCCCAGTTCAGACATGGCCATATGCAAATCAGCCGTGACCCTGTGCCTCATGGGAACAGTCCAGCCCGAACTGCCAAGCCATGTCTTTCCTGGACCGGAATCAAGCATCCTAGTACCGGTTTCTGGCTATCAGCCGCCTCAGCTAGGATAGCTTGACTTCAGTGGTGTGGAGAGCATGGGACTCACGTCTGAGCATACCCATCCCACTCGGGGTGACAAATACGAAAACAACAGTTGATGGACAGGATGCAGAACAATGTCATACATTCACCCCAGTACAGAGATCTGGGCCTAAATCCATCGTTCTTTTGCACTCGACACCACCCCAGTTCAGACATGGCCATATGCAAATCAGCCTTGACCCTGTGCCTCATGGGAACAGTCCAGCCCGAACTGCCAAGCCATGTCTTTCCTGGACCGGAATCAAGCATCCTGGGACCAGTTTCTGGCTATCAGCCGTCTTCAGCCAGGGTAGCTTGACTCCAGTGGTGTGGAGAGCATGGGACTAACGTCTGAGCATACCCATCCCACTCGGGGTGACAAATGCAAAAACAACAGTTGATGGACAGAATGCAGAACAATGTCATACATTCACCCCAGTACAGAGATCTGGGCCTAAATCCATCGTTCTTTTGCACTCCACACCACCCCAGTTCAGACATGGCCATATGCAAATCAGCCTTGACCCTGTGCCTCATGGGAACAGTCCAGCCCGAACTGCCAAGCCATGTCTTTCCTGGACCGGAATCAAGCATCCTAGGACCGGTTTCTGGCTATCAGCCGCCTTCAGCCAGGATAGCTTGACTCCAGTGGTGTGGAGAGCATGGGACTCACGTCTGAGCATACCCATCCCACTCGGGGTGACAAATGCAAAAACAACAGTTGATGGACAGAATGCAGAACAATGACATACATTCATCCCAGTACAGAGATCTGGGCCTAAATCCATCGTTTTTTTGCACTCCACACCACCCCAGTTCAGACATGGCCATATGCAAATCAGCCGTGACCCTGTGCCTCATGGGAACAGTCCAGCCCGAACTGCCAAGCCATGTCTTTCCTGGACCGGAATCAAGCATCCTAGGACCGGTTTCTGGCTATCAGCCGCCTTCAGCCAGGATAGCTTGACTCCAGTGGTGTGGAGAGCATGGGACTCACGTCTTAGCATACCCATCCCACTCGGGGTGACAAATGCAAAAACAACAGTTGAAGGACTGAATGCAGAACAATGTCATACATTCATCCCAGTACAGAGATCTGGGCCTAAATCCATTGTTTTTTTGCACTCCACACCACCCCAGTTCAGACATGGCCATATGCAAATCAGCCGTGACCCTGTGCCTCATGGGAACAGTCCAGCCCGAACTGCCAAGCCATGTCTTTCCTGGACCGGAATCAAGCATCCTAGTACCAGTTTCTGGCTATCAGCCGCCTCAGCTAGGATATCTTGACTTCAGTGGTGTGGAGAGCATGGGTCTCACGTCTGAGCATACCCATCCCACTCGGGGTGACAAATGCGAAAACAACAGTTGATGGACAGGATGCAGAACAATGTCATACATTCACCCCAGTACAGAGATCTGGGCCTAAATCCATCGTTCATTTGCACTCCACACCACCCCAGTTCAGACATGGCCATATGCAAATCAGCCTTGACCCTGTGCCTCATGGGAACAGTCCAGCCCGAACTGCCAAGCCATGTCTTTCCTGGACCGGAATCAAGCATCCTGGGACCAGTTTCTGGCTATCAGCCGTCTTCAGCCAGGGTAGCTTGACTCCAGTGGTGTGGAGAGCATGGGACTCACGTCTGAGCATACCCATCCCACTCGGGGTGACAAATGCAAAAACAACAGTTGATGGACAGAATGCTGAACAATGTCATACATTCACCCCAGTACAGAGATCTGGGCCTAAATCCATCGTTTTTTTGCACTCCACACCACCCCAGTTCAGACATGGCCATATGCAAATCAGTCTTGACCCTGTGCCTCATTGGAACAGTCCAGCCCGAACTGCCAAGCCATGACTTTCCTGGACCGGAAACAAGCATCCTAGGACCGGTTTCTGGCTATCAGCCATCTTCAGCCAGGATAGCTTGACTCCAGTGGTGTGGAGAGCATGGGACTCACGTCTGAGCATACCCATCCCACTTGAGGTGACAAATGCAAAAACAACAGTTGATGGACAGAATGCAGAACAATGTCATACATTCACCCCAGTACAGAGATCTGGGCCTAAATCCATCGTTCTTTTGCACTCCACACCACCCCAGTTCAGACATGGCCATATGCAAATCAGCCGTGACCCTGTGCCTCATGGGAACAGTCCAGCCCGAACTGCCAAGTCATGTCTTTCTGGACTGGAATCAAGCATCCTAGTACCGGTTTCTGGCTATCAGCCGTCTTCAGCCAGGATAGTTTGACTCCAGTGGTGTGGAGAGCATGGGACTCACGTCTGAGCATACCCACCCCACTCGGGGTGACAAATGCAAAAACAACAGTTGATGGACAGAATGCAGAACAATGTCATACATTCACCCCAGTACAGAGATCTGGGCCTAAATCCATCCTTTTTTTGCACTCCACACCACCCCAGTTCAGACATGGCCATATGCAAATCAACCTTGACCCTGTGCCTCATGGTAACAGTCCAGCCCGAACTGCCAAACCATGTCTTTCCTGGACCGGAATCAAGCATCTTAGGACCGGTTTCTGGCTATCAGCCGTCTTCAGGCAGGATAGCTTGACTCCAGTGGTGTGGAGAGCATGGGACTCACGTCTGAGCATACCCATCCCACTCGGGGTGACAAATGCAAAAACAACAGTTGATGGACAGGATGCAGAACAATGTAATACATTCACCCCAGTACAGAGATCTGGACCTAAATCCATTGTTCTTTTGCACTCCACACCACCCCAGTTCAGACATGGCCATATGCAAATCAGCCTTGACCCTGTGCCTCATGGGAACAGTCCAGCCCGAACTGCCAAGCCATGTCTTTCCTGGACCGGAATCAAGCATCCTGGGACCAGTTTCTGGCTATCAGCCGTCTTCAGCCAGGGTAGCTTGACTCCAGTGGTGTGGAGAGCATGGGACTCACGTCTGAGCATACCCATCCCACTCGGGGTGACAAATGCAAAAACAACAGTTGATGGACAGAATGCTGAACAATGTCATACATTCACCCCAGTACAGAGATCTGGGCCTAAATCCATCGTTTTTTTGCACTCCACACCACCCCAGTTCAGACATGGCCATATGCAAATCAGCCTTGACCCTGTGCCTCATGGGAACAGTCCAGCCCGAACTGCCAAGCCATGACTTTCCTGGACCGGAAACAAGCATCCTAGGACCGATTTCTGGCTATCAGCCGTCTTCAGACAGGATAGCTTGACTCCAGTGGTGTGGAGAGCATGGGACTCACGTCTGAGCATACCCATCCCACTCGGGTGACAAATGCAAAAACAACAGTTGATGGACAGAATGCAGAATAATGTCATACATTCACCCCAGTACAGAGATCTGGGCCTAAATCCATCGTTTTTTTGCACTCCACACCACCCCAGTTCAGACATGGCCATATGCAAATCAGACTTGACCCTGTGCCTCATGGGAACAGTCCAGCCCGAACTGCCAAGCCATGTCTTTCCTGGACCAATTCTGCCTTGGATCATTTGATTCCTGCCATTCTTTATAAACGTAGGTACCACCGCCCAGTTGCTTGGTTCAATGAAGCATTGCTCAGAAAAGAAACAATTCTAAGAAATAGAGTGCGCTTGGCACAAATCCTATGATGCTGCAGCATCAATGCAATACATGAGAGAGATTAAATGCTACAAGAAACTGATTAAAAGAGCCCATGTCGAATTATTTGCAGATAAATCAAAAACAGCAGTAAACCTTCTAAGCAAATCTTCTCTATTGTGAACAATCTGATTAAACCCCGCCTCCACTCTGTGATTAGCGGTAGCTTCTAACAGCCACTGCAGCAAGCTTGGTCAATGATCTTTATCTTTACTTTAACAGGGGTGAGAAAACAGTCAGACCTGTCTCTGTTGACACAGGGACCTACCACTCGCAATGGGCTCCCTTGGACCAATTGGCTCTACTTGACACAGATTCTATTTCCACCTTAATGCGTCAAGTGAAATCTGGATCTCCGGATGACCCATTTAAACCTGATTATATTTTAAAATTTCAAGAGAGGGTCACACCCATATCTCTAGAATTGGCCAAACTCACGCTGAGCACTGCAGAAGTATCAATATCGTGGAAACATGCCAAGGTTATTCATCTTCTAAAAAAGCCTTCGCTAGATGCCACTCTGCCAGAGAACTATCGACCCATTTCTCTTCTGTCGTTTCTGTCCAAGGTTGTGGAGAAACAGGTAAACAATCTCCTAACCAAAATGGATTTAGATCATACAGTGCCGAAATTGCTCCCTCTAAAAGTTAATTAATCCCTTTGAAGTACAGCAGATGCTGGCTGTTCCCAGGATATGTACCTCCTGGATTTAAGCGCGGCCTTCGACACTGTCTCACATGCACTAATATTAACTTCTCTCACTGACCTAGAGGTACAGGGCAAAGATCTGGCCTGGTTAACCTCCTCTTTAAAGGAGTGGTCCTTTCAATTTATGCCCCCCCCCCCCCTTGCCTAATCCCAAAGAGGGCTGGCACCCGGCATCCCTCTGGGTTCGGAGCGCGGTCCTGCCCTTTTTAAAATTGGCATCATACCTCTGACGTAGGTAGTGAAATCTCTTGGAATATCTCACTGGTGTTATATGCTGATGACACTCAGCTGATTATTTCCCTGTCAGCAGTCGACTGGCTTTTGTGCCAAATCTAAAAACTGTGGTGGCCAGATGGATGCATAACAACTGTTTAAAACTTAACTCCCAAAAAAACGAGATCCAAGGAGTACCCAGCCCAGTTGCCTAGATGCAATTTTACATGCCCTCCGGAACATTACGCTCTGCCAATCTAAACCTGGCCCACATCCCTCGTCATAGCAGTGCAATACGAGAGGTTGCTCCTTCCATGTTTTAGCTCTGACCCAATGGAATTCTATGCCCCCTAACCTTGGAGGGATTAAATATCACTTATTGATCCGGAAACAGTGGAAGACCCGGCTCTTCTCTATCTGGGCTGATGATTTCGCCTCTCTGCTGCTGTGTTTCTTAGGATCCTTTTTTGTCCCTTGCTGATATTGTCTGACACCTGGACCCTCACCTTCCCCTCAAAGCAGGAGGTCTCCAGGTGTTGTGCATTCTAATGCTCTGCTCTCCTCTTGTAAAGGGTCGAAGTGGTAACACCCCTGCAGCAAGTACCTTTATCAGCAGTAGAAATAAGAGACAGTGCACACCGATACCTAGCCCAGTAAAGGCCTGACACAGACCCAAATAAAGAAGTGTGTACCTCTATGTTTGCCTCTTCTGTTTGTACCTCATAATATCTACCTGTGCACTTCCTCCGTTTGTATGCCCCGGGCGAGCTTCTCATATGACGCTTGTGATCCTTGTACTGCCAACCATGGCGTTTAACTATCAGACCATTACCTTATGTCTGCTGTGTGCATTGAGTCACTCCCCTGCTTTAGCTGTCAATGAACCCTGATGAGCGAGTTCGCAGACATAAGGGAGTATGGAAGGTGACAAATAGGGAGTAGGGTAAAGCTGCTTGGACATAATAGCCTTGAGGAAGTCTCGGGATCACACCCTCTTGCGACGAAACACGTGTTGGCTGTGGCTGAAAACACCAGAATAAAGCGTGAACAAGGAAACTGAAATAAATTGTGTATAACTTGTCTTTATATTACTGTATTTACTCGTTACTAATAGGGAAACCTGTCACAGTTTGCTTCTCCTCGGGATCAGGGTGATGCTGAAAGGGGTCCACCTCCTGATTTCCCCACACTCTGACTGTAACATAAACACAGAGCGTAGAGGTAATCAAGCAAGGGATAAATCAAGGAAGGGTAAGGGAAGGAACAGCAATGGAAGGGATAGCTGAAACGACAAGAAGAAAGAATTATCACATCAATTCTGACTACTCTCATTCAATTCTCGCTAATGAAACGATACATACCACATAAATCAGGAGGTGACCTCTGCCTCTCTATACCATAGATACTTCTCTATGCATAAGTGCTTCCTGAAAGAAAACCACTGATTACTGTTTGTTCAACAACACATCAGAATACCTCAATGGACAATCATGCAACACACATACCCTTATTTCGCTTCCCTTGAAAGTATAACAGCTCTCTCCAGTAACCCAGCGGGGAAGGTTTTGATAATGCAAAACCTCAGTTCCAAACACTGGAGAAGAAGGATTCAGTATAGTCTTGCAAACAATACCAGTTCATCCAAGGACAAAAATAGAACACAAAATAGTATTCCTAGCTGGGCCCAACTAAATACGGAACACTAACAAAAATAGGAAATAACGAATGCAACCTCCTCCGAGGCTTACCAGCTTATCGTAGACTTTAGACTGCACATTTCAGTGTTTTTGTTGCGAGCGTTTTCTCGCACTCCTGATACCAGGGGTTAGCCACGGATCCAGCCGATTCCTTCCTCGCGGCAGCCGCTCGCGGGAAGAAACAAAGTACTAAATAAAACCCCGAAGCAGGTTTCTTTTCTTTAGCCACAAGTATCCCAATCCAAACGTTCTCCAGATATAGCACCAAAACCGGAGACCTTCCCTCGCGGCAGCCGCACGCGAACGGGTGAGTCTTCAGGACACGGAAACGCCTTCTCTTGTCCGCAGTCTCCAAACTAGGCTTCTCCGCCGAGACTCGCTTTTCTTTACTCGCGGCACCCGCACGCGGAAAGAAAGGACGAAAAGAAGCACCTTTCCCAAAGTCTTAAACTAACTAAATCTTCTTGCATCAGAGAAGCCTACTGATACACAGGCTTCTGTTCTTTGATCCTGAACAGCAGTTCCCAAACACGGAACTCGACACCAACACAAACAGGTTCCAAAGAGTAATCACTTACAAGGCCCCCTGGTGGACCCCGGGGATATATAGATTCAGTTCTGCCCCCTCCTTAGCATTCTGGTATATGTAGTCCGGCAGGCGCAAATAGGCAAGCCATGACAGTATGCCCTCCCTTCTAGCGCCTCCTAGCACCAGGCTTCCCCGGGTTCTGGGCATGGAACAGCCTTACTGCACGAGGGGCATGCACACCCGTACATGGCTCCCAGGAATCGTCCTCCGATGTATACCCTTTCCACGAAATCAAATACCACAGCCGCCCTCTCCGATATCGTGAATCCAGGATACGCCGTACCTCAAACTCCAGCTGACCATCTCTCACTACTGGATTACCAGTGAAGCCACATAGTAAGTATACGTTCACACTGTAGCCTAGTATTAGACACATCTCTAGAAATTGTGTTCAATGTTCTTAAAAATACATATATATATTTCCACAGATCTACCTTAGACATGGCAACTGGAGCTACTTTCATTACTTCGCAAAAAGGGAAACTAATGCTGAGCTACATGGGTTACACCTACACCCAAGAAAGAGTGAAAGCGAATAAGACCCATTGGAAATGTAGTAAATATTACTCTAATGCATGCTATGGTAGAGCAACAACTGTTGATAACAATGTGGTAAATGTACGTGAGCATAACCACCCACCAAATGTAACTGAAGTGGAAGTGAGAGAAGCACTAGAAACCTTGAAAGATGCTAGTACAGGATCACAAGAAACAAGCACTAGCATTTTGAAAAATGTATTAAGCAAAGTGCCTGAACATGTGACAGGACAGCTACCTTCTATTCCCAACTTAAAGAGATTAATTGCAAAAACTAAACGTGCTTCTGATCCAACTCCACCAACACCAGAAAGTTTTCAGGATATAAAAATATATCCTGAATATACCATTACACATAATGAGGATAAATTCTTAATGTATGACAACAGTCAGGACAAAAGAATTTTACTTTTTGCTACGAATAGTAATTTGCAAAAGCTTAAATCATGTGAAACATGGATGATGGACGGGACTTTTAAAGTTTGTCCCAAACCTTTCTATCAACTTTACACCATTCATGGGGAATACCAAGATACAAATATCCCTCTTATTTATACTCTGCTGCCAAACAAAACTAATGCTACCTACGTTGACATTTTAACAACGATCAAAGAATTAACAGATAATTACTATCCTCAAAGAATTATCATTGACTTTGAAATGGCCATGATTCAAGCAATCCTTAAAATATATCCCCATACCTCCATACAAGGTTGTTATTATCACTACAACCAAAGCATATGGAGGCACTTACAAAAATCAACTTTAAGCATAGAATATTCTACAAACAGTAACTTTGCTTATCAAATAAAAAAGTTGATTGCATTAGCATATGTACCAACAACAGAAGTAGCTAACTACTACAATTTATTAATTGACAGCCCTTTCTACCGCACCAATGAAAAAAAACTAACTCCCTTCTTAGACTACTTTGAAGATACCTGGGTTGGAAGATTACATCGTTCAGGCCACCGTAGACAACCTAAATTTCAAATACCATGGTGGTATGTGTATGCTAGTACAATAGCACAGAAAGCTAAAACTAATAACGCAGTTGAAGGATGGCATAATGCCTTCCAAGCCACTTTAGGAAGAAGTCAACCAACACTTCACAAACTGATCCAAAGCATTAAAAAAGAGCAAAGCTACCAAGAACTCAGAATAGAACAATCGCTTTCTAAAATTGGCCCTAAACTAAGTAAACAAACATTAAACATGTACGAATATCTCCAGCAAAAAACTAGAATGTACCCAAGTATAGAAGGTCTAGCATACTTAGATCTAATAGCAAAATCAATCCTTTAAATATAAAATTCCAAAAAGTGAACAAAGCATAATAAAAGATACTATGTAGTAAAATTTAATAATATTATATCATGTAAAATTATCAATAATATATTTTTACAAGACATAAAAATATTACATTTTACTAAATAGTACACTATACCACAATGCAACCCAAAAGTAAATATCACTTTTACTTACGGTTCTGCTGCTGTAGAATATGTTCCATGGTGATGATTTCCACAGAAATAATACCAACAGCTATCCATATCCAATGTGTAAAAATCCCAACAAAATGTAAAAATACAACTGTTTGATAATACTCCCGTAGCAATCCTCTCGAAATAGAAACCATTTAAAAAGCGATAAATCCTCACGAGTAAAAAAAGTTGAGACCCCGAAAAAGCAGAACCTTGTTAAAAGTATGTACCTGTTTAAAAAAAAAAGTCACAGTCCATCTGCTCACCAAAACGAAAACCTGTAAAATATCGAAAAAAAAAACAACCTCAAAACATAGGAAATACGCATATCCTACACATAGCATAGAAAAGATAAAAACAATCTAAATTCATCCCTTAATCGACAGTAAACGTTACTTTTGTTCGAACTACCTCACAAAGTACGTTCTCCATAACGTCGCTAAATAACACGTAATTCGCACATATTATGTAAAGTACTACACATATCGACACATACACACTACAACTATCACTAAACTTAACTTAAATATCTTTAAAAGTAATGAGAAACAAACTTACCTTCACCAACAAGAAACAGCTCCCAACCGCGAGCTTCCGTTTTCTAAAATGACCCAAACAACGATGTTGATAGAAAAAAAAGTGAAGTTCCAAAACTAAGATGGCTGCATAATAAAAACTAAAATAGGACAAAATAGGCTTTAAATAAAAAATACATTGTATAAAATAGCATAATATAACCAATATGTATTAATAAATGTATTTTTATTGTTAAAAAACATATGAATATTGTAAAAAATACATTAATATGTTTAAAAGAATAATGTATTATTTGTTTATTATTAGAAAAGTGAATGTCATTGTAAAATATTTTTCTCAAATGTTACAAAATGTAAATGTATGTTATGTACATATCATGTTAAAAATAATCACATAATAAATATGTAATATATTAAATTTTAATAAAAATATTAAAATTTAATATAACAATTTATGTATAATAAAAACAGTATTTATGTCTAAAAATGCTATATAATTTGTTACCAAAAATAATGTGAAATTTTTAAAAAAAAATTGTAAAATGTTAGTAGTACCAAATCAAAATGTCAATAAAATATTTTGTAAAAAATATTGTTTCTTAATTTACACTTGTCATATGAAAATAAAAATTGTATACAAATGTATTTAATGTATATTTATCAAATGAATATGACTACATTACATATATGATTTTTATGAAAAATATAAAATAGATACTGCTGGATAATAAATAATAATAATGGTGCTGGATAGTAAACAATAATAATGTACAATTCTAACTCCAATCCAACATAAGTCAGGAAAAGTGCTGGATAATAAACCATAATAATGTACTATTCTAACTCCAAACATAACTTAACTCTGAGAATATGCTGTATAGTAAACAATAATAAATTACTATTCTAACTCCAATCCAACATAAGTCAGGGAAACTGCTGGATAGTAAACCATAATAAATTACTATTCTAACTCCAATCCAAAATAAGTCAGGGAAAGTGCTGGATAATAAACCATAATAATTTACTATTCTAACTCCAATCCAACATAAGTCAGGGAAAGTGGTGGATAATAAACTATAATAATTTACTATTCTAACTCCAAACATAACTTAACTCAGGGAATGTGCTGGATAGTAATCCATAAAAATTTACTATTCTAACTCCAATCTAACATAAGTCAGGGAAAGTGCTGGATAGTGAACCATAATAAATTACTATTCTAACTCCAATCCAAAATAAGTCAGGGAATGTGCTGGATAGTAAACCATAAAAAATTACTATTCTAACTCCAGTCCAACATAAGTCAGGGAAAGTGCTGGATAGTAAACAATAATAAATTACTATTCTAACTCCAATCCAACATAAGTCAGGGAATGTGCTGGATAGTAATCCATAAAAAATTACTATTCTAACTCCAATCTAACATAAGTCAGGGAAAGTGCTGGATAATGAACCAAAATAATTTACTATTCTAACTCCAATCCAACATAAGTCAGGGAAAGTGCTGGATAATAAACAATATTAATTTACTATTCTAACTCCAAACATAACTTAAGTCAAGGAATGTGCTGGATAGTAATCCATAAAAATTTACTATTCTAAATCCAATGTAACATAAGTCAGGGAAAGTGCTGGATAGTGAACAATAATAAATTACTATTCTAACTCCAATCCAAAATAAGTCAGGGAATGTGCTGGATAGTAAACCATAAAAAATTACTATTCTAACTCCAGTCCAACATAAGTCAGGGAAAGTGCAGGATAGTAAACCATAATAAATTACTATTCTAACTCCAATCCAACATAAGTCAGGGAATATGCTGGATAGTAATCCATAAAAAATTACTATTCTAACTCCAATCTAACATAAGTCAGGGAAAGTGCTGGATAATAAACCAAAATAATTTACTATTCTAACTCCAATCCAACATAAGTCAGAGAAAGTGCCGGATAATAAACAATAATAAATTACTATTCTTACTCCAAACATAACTTAACTCAGGAAATGTGCTGGACAGTAATGCATAAAAAATTACTATTCTAACTCCAATCCAACATAAGTCAGGGGAAGTGCTGGATAGTAAACCATAATAAATTACTATTCTAACTCCAATGCAACATAAGTCAGGGAAAGTGCTGGATAATAAACAATAATAATTTACTATTCTAACTCCAATCCAACATAAGTCAGGGAAAGTGCTGGATAGTAAACCATTATAAATTACTATTCTAACTCCAATCCAACATAAGTCATGGAAAGTGCTGGATAGTAAACAATAATAAATTACTATTCTAACTCCAATCCAACATAAGTCAGGGAATGTGCTGGATAGTAATCCATAAAAAATTACTATTCTAACTCCAATCTAACATAAGTCAGGGAAAGTGCTGGATAATGAACCAAAATAATTTACTATTCTAACTCCAATCCAACATAAGTCAGGGAATGTGCTGGATAGTAAACCATAAAAAATTACTATTCTAACTCCAGTCCAACATAAGTCAGGGAAAGTGCAGGATAGTAAACCATAATAAATTACTATTCTAACTCCAATCCAACATAAGTCAGGGAAAGTGCTGGATAATAAACAATAATAAATTACTATTCTTACTCCAAACATAACTTAACTCAGGGAATGTGCTGGATAGTAAACCATAATAAATTACTATTCTAACTCCAATCCAACATAAGTCAGAGATTGTGCAGGATAGTAAACAACTTACATATTAAAAATAAAATTTCGTTAATTTTTCAATTTTGAAATTTAGCTTTTCGAATTCTGATTAGTTTTCAATTATGTAATTTTTAGACAATTTTTAAATTACATAATTTTTAATTTAGTACCCACCCTTATCCCCTATTATACCTATTACCCACTACTATAATATTATTTTTAACTTTTAAATTATGATTACAAATTAAATTTCGTAAATTATTCTAAATTAGATTACAAAATGTCAAAATCTGTTTTTTTTAAATTGTATTATTATTTGTTTTTCACACAAATAAATTTTTCAATTTACTACCCACCCTTATCCCCTAAAATACCAATTACCCGCTCCAAAAATTTTATTATAATATTTTCATTAAAGATTAAAAATAAAATTTCGTGAAAATTTCAATTTTGAAATTTAAAATTTCGAATTCTGATTATTTTTCTAATTTCGTATTTTTTTAAACTTTTTTTTAATTAATTTTTAAATTACTACCCACCCTTATCCCCTATTATACCAATTACCCGCTACTAAAATTTAAATATGAATTTTTCATTAATCATTAAAATTAAAATTTCGTATAAAAATCTATTTACTATTTTTAAATTTCGCATTCTGATAAAATTTCTAATTTGTTTTTTTTTTTACATTTTTTATATTACATTTTAAATTACTACCCACCCTTATCCCCTATAATACCAATAACCCGCTACTAGAATTTTAACAAATCTTTTGTAAAATATTAATTTTTTAACCTTAGTATTACTAATAATATTTTTTCTAATTTTTTACACAACACAATAATAATATTTTTTTTTTTTCTAACACATTATATTTTTTTGACGATATTATATACAACGACTTTTTAGTCAACGATATTCTATTCATCGATATTTTTGTTTGACGATATTTATGTCAATCTAAAAAAACGATATTTTTGACAACGATATTTACTTAAGCGATATTTTTTCTTTTCGATATTCTTACCACGATATTAATGCTAGTCGATATTTTCCCGTCGATATTCCATCTTAATACCTACAGAAAGAGCACACATGAAGTGCCCACATGCTAGAAGTACAGCTTTACAAAGACGCACATGGCTAAGATTTCATTTAAACAAGAAGGGATTGTGTAAATAGAGATGGTTCAGGATGTGCTGCTGTCACTTCAGTTTCTGGAAGTGTATAACAGCAGTAGGCCTTTCAAGACTACATGACAATGAAAAATCTTCATGAAGTATATAATAATGGTAACGCTCTAGGAAGAATATAATAATGGTAACGGTCCAGGAAGTATATCATAGAGGTAACGCTCCAGGAAGTATATAATAAATGTAGCTCCATTCACACTCTTCTTGACAATACTTTCCAGTTCACACTGGAGCAGCTGAAGTTCCACCTCCTGTCTTTACTTTTCTGTTTGTTAAGTTATCTTTGCCACATTCCTAGGGATGGTTCAAGCATTTGTTGGAAGATTGCAGCATTCATTATAGAGATTCCATCACAACCAGTAATATACCTGCGATATCTCTGCTGCCAGTACGTGTCTGCTTTTTGTCTTTTTCTACCTTACCAGGGTATCTGACTTAATGTCTTGCGTTTGGTGCCAGCATGCTTCTCTGTCGGTGGATGGAGCATTGGCAGAGTGGGATAAGATGTCCGTTGCTTGAGGGTGAGTGCAGCATTTACACAGCTCCACATTTCTTACATTCAGCTTTACCTTATCCCTGTTCATCATCTTCCATACTCCCTTATGTCTGTGTACTCGCTTAGCAGGGTTCATTGACGGCTAAAGCAGGGGAGTGACTCGATGAAAACAGCAGACATCAGGCAATGATCTGATAGAAAAACACCATGGTTGGCAGTAGAAGGGTCAAAAGCCTCTTTAGAGAAGCTCGCCCAGGGCATACAAACGGAGGAAGTGCACAGGTAGCTACTTATGAGGTGCAAACAGAGGAGGCGAACATGTAAATGCTCCATTTCGGGTCTGCTTCAGGCTTTTACTGAGCTGGGAATTGGGGTGCACTGTATCTAAATCCTGCGGCTGATAAAGGCACTTGCTGCAAGGGTGTTACCACTTTGACCCTTTACAAGAGGGGAGGGGAGCAGAGCCTTAGAAAGCACAACACCGGAAGGCTGCCTGCCGTGAGGGGAAGGTGAGGGTCCAGATGTCAGACAATATCATCAAGGGACATAAAAGGATCCCTCGAAACACAGCGGCAGAGAGGCAAAATCGTCAGCCCAGATGGAGAAGATCTGGGTTCTCCACTGTTTCCAGAACAGTAAGTGATATTGAATCTTTTTAAGGTTAGGAGGCATAGAATTCCATCAGATCGGAGCTAAGACATGGAAGGAGAAACCTCCCGCTCTGGCTCTGCTGTGACGTGGGATGTTGGCCAGGTTTAGATTGGTGGAGCGTAGTGTTCTGGAGGGTATGTAAAATCACATCCAGGCAGCTAGACTGGGTACTCCTTGGATCACTGTTTTCTTTTTTAGTTAAGTCTTTAAACAGTTGTCGTGCATCCATTTGGCCAATGCTGATACACAATATTTAGATTTGACACAAAAGACGGTCGACTCTGCCGACAGGGAAATAATTAGCTGAGTGTCATCAGCATACTACACTAGTGAGATATTCCAAAATGTTTCACTACCTCCGACAGAGGTCTGGTGTGAATATTAAAAAGGGTAGGACTGAGCTCCGAACCCAGAGGGACGCCAAGAGTCAGTCCTCTTTGTGATGAGGCGAAAGGGGGGGTGTATAACTTCAAAAGACCACTCCTTTAAAAAGAAGGTAAACCAGTCTAGACCTTTGCCCAGTACCCCCAGGTCAGTGTGGCGAGTTAATAATATTGCATGTGAGACAGTGTCGAAGGCCAAACTTAAATTTAGGAGTATCAGAGCCTGGGATTTGCCAGCATCTGCAGTACTGCAAAGGGATTCAGTAACTGTTAAAAGAGCAATTTCGGTTCTGTATGATCTAAATCTATTTTGGCAATAATCTAATATTTTACATTGTTCAAATATTTTGGTTAGGAGATTGTTCACATGTTTCTCCCCATCCTTTTTTTTTATACCTTTATTTGTATTTTTTTCCCCCAAAGTACAACTCATTAAATAACATACAAGTTGGACATCCTTGTAGCAATGATACCATATTTATGTATGCTTTCCCTAACCCAGATCTATCCTCCCCAACGTCCCCCCACCTTTACCCTTCCCTTGTATCATTCTAGATTCTGCGAATGTATTCCTCCGTTAAGTGAGTAAAGTCCGGCAATAAGTTCATAGTAGAGTCCAGCATGTGAGTTTCATTATCCTAATTACCAGCAATCAGCAGCCTCGATATAAAGGCTACCCGTTGCCACACACCCCAAAGTTGGCATCTATCCCCTCCATCACTACATAACTCCATTACCTCCCCTCGCCCCATCCTCCTCCCTGCTCCGCGCATCCTCACATCTCATGCAACAGTGTCTTCCACCTCTGCTCGCATATCGCTTGTGTCGTCCTCTCCCTGCTGCCTTGCAAGGTAAGCTATCAATGGGCCCCAAATATTCTTTGGCCGGGACTTCAGCGGTAATTGTTCTTCATAGGC
This sequence comes from Lissotriton vulgaris, assembly GCF_964263255.1. NCBI lineage: Eukaryota > Metazoa > Chordata > Amphibia > Caudata > Salamandridae > Lissotriton > Lissotriton vulgaris. The sequence continues at coordinate 122,798 of NW_028245914.1, read as the reverse complement.
TTGTAAATATTCCTGCCACATGGTCATATCTTGTATCCATCCCTTAAATTTAGGCGCCCTGCCCCATCTACATGCCACTTGTCTTCGAGCTAGCATAATGCCCATAGTGAGAAATTTGGGATGTGGTGTCTTAATATTTGCCACCAGGCCCAGTAGGGCCCGGGTGGGGAGTGGCTCAATATGGGTTCCCAACATCTCAGTCAGTCCCGCAAAAACCTCCCTCCAGTATTCAGCAACTCCAGAGCAGTTCCACGCCAGATGCATGAAGTCTGCAGGGCCTTGCTTACATCTAAGGCATCTGTCATCATCCCGGAGTTGCAGCCTATGCAGGCGCGCTGGCGTGTGATATAGTCGGTGCAAGAATTTAAAATGCAGCAGTAGTAGCCTGCTACTACCAGATACTAGTTCCGTCTGCTGACATGCCATTTCCCACTGATCATTGGTAAGCGGATCAGCCAGGTCTCTGTCCCATTCTGCCCTGGCCCTGACTTGTATATTAGGAGGAGCAGTGCATACCCTAGCATACAGCATAGATATGACATGTGCAGATGCGTCCTTCTGCAGTATCAAATGGAGAGAGGTGAACATCTCCGGCTCCTTTGGGAAGTCCGGAGACTTGGCCCTAACACTCTGCCTAAGCCTGGTGTACAGGAAGAGGTCCATAAATGTGTATTGGGCTTCCCCAAAGAACTGTTCCTTAGTCCGGAATTCACCCCCAAGGTATAAGTCGCCCCAAGTCAAATATTTCAGTCTAGTCAGTAAGTTCTGGCAAATCTTTTCAGTCGTAACCTGTAGATACGGGCAGTTACTCAGAGGTATTCTTGGGGAGTTAAGTTGAGGCACTCCTTCAGCTTTCGCCAACCAGGTAGCCTAACACCTGCCAGGTAGCCTAACACCTGCCGTCGCTTTCTAGGGTCATTCAGCCCCCTCACGTTCCAGGAAATGATGTTGAGATCTGTACTGTCCCTGCTCACATCAGTCATGACTCTCGGGGTGTGCCTGCTGTGTGAAGTCTTGGTCGCCTCTTTTACTCACATACTCACGGTAGAATCCCTGCCCATTATTTCGTCCCATGTCCCTCCCCCAATCACCCACAATGGCTCCCACAACTCGCAAGGAAGAAACAGCCCTCCCCCCTCTAATCTCCCCAAAACAGAGCTGCTGCACTCTCAACCTTTGAACCATTTAGAAGAAAACGAAAACTACGGGGAAGGCCCACAATAGGGGGCCACTAGGGGCACCCGCCATCGCCACTCAGCCTCACTATCTCACCCATCCGGCACCCCCTGAACCTCAGGGGTCGGTCTGACGGGAAAGAGACGAGCGGCCAGGCGGCCATCTGTGCCATCTTGGCAATAACTGCGTTTATACATCACCAGTCAGCATAGCGCCTTTTAGTAGCCCCACTGCTGGCCGCCAAACTCCTGGATCCAGGTACTCCTCAATCCTCAAGAAGGCTCCGACAGTGGTGAGTGGGATCTCGATCGGCGTCTCGCGGCATCCTCTCGGGAAGACGATCGTCTGTCGCGCTTGAGATACTCCTCTTCCTGTTGTGGAGTGTTAAAGATGTGTTGAGTTCCTCTGTGGTGAATCCGTAGTCTCGCAGGATATAGCATTGCATACTGGATGTTTTGGGACTGCAGCTTTTTCTTCATAGCCAGAAATTTGGGTCGGGCTTCCTGCACTGTTTGGGTGAAGTCAGGGTAGAAGGATAGAGTGGTGTTCTCGTACCTCACTTCCCCTTTTTCTCTCGCTAGCCGTAGCAAAGTGTCTCTGTCGCGATAATTTAGGAACCTCATTATCACCGGGCGAGGGGGGGGGGTGCCCAGGGGTAGCCTCGTTGCCAATGATCGGTGAGCCCTTTCGATAACCAGTTGAGCTGAAAATGAGTACTTCCCAAATAGGTCAATAAGTAGGCGTTCCATGAAATCTTCCAGCCTACCCGTGTTGGTGGTCTCGGCCAGGCCTTGCATGCGAACGTTGTTTCTCCTGGAGCGGGCTTCCAACTCCTCGTTCTTGTCAGCAATGACTTTCAAGAGCTTGTCCATTTGTAACATATGCTGTTTACTCCCCCCGCTGCATCCTCGAGATCAGACACCCTATGTTCAACTTCCTTCAGCCGCTCTTCATGTTTGTCCAGCTTTGCTACAACGTTGTCCAGCCTGTGGCTCATAGAGTCTATTTTCGAGTCTATGGAGGTGAGACTTTGCTGCATGCCCACCAGCAAAGCCTTCCAGCCTTCCTCCCTCACCTCCGGCGGGTCGTCGTCACCGTGGTCCCTGGACGATGAGCTTGGTGTTTTGCGGGTGTCGAACGCCAATTTCGACTGTCTTGGCTCCGTCTTACCCATGCCGGCAGGTTGTCCACAGCGTGAGAACGACTGATGAATGGAGGGTAGACCTTGTTTCCTCCTGGCAGGCAACCTTACAGCGCCCGGCCTTGTCAGCTTTCCCTCAGTCCCAGGCCCCCGTCCAGATTTAGATCAGGGCGACCCCCTCAATGGCCCAGGTCAGGCTAGCCCGCAAATGTTCTTTACTAGCAGGCAACAATATCGGGTCCGAGGGTACCTGAGAATCTCAAGCACCGTGCTTTTTCCCACTGTGCAAGGCCCCTCTATGCAGCTAGTGTCCACGGCACACCCGCTTCCAAGATGGCGGCCTTCTGCTGATCCTCAAGAGGCTCCCGTGACAGTGCCCCGGCTCCGCTATGTTGAGCTGGGGAAGAGGTCGCAGCCCGCAATGGTGAAGGCACTATGTGTGCGGACCAGCGCAGCAGCAGGGTGTCTAATCTACCGCCTCCCAGCACTAGTATGCCTGTTCAGCCTCCTTAGCTCAGCGTGGCATCTGGATGCAAAATGGCGGCTATCAGTGTAACGTTCGTCGCCATTAGTCCCATTCAGCCTTAGCTATCCCCTTCAAATGTATCCTCGCAAGCTCAATCTGTACCTGTGACCTGCCTCTGCAGCAGTTCCCACCCGTGTCCAGCCTCCTCGTGCTCTCTCCTCTTCAGCCCTACAGGGCCCAAGTTCCTCCGCCATGTATTTACTGCAGGAGGCTCATCCTGGGTGAGTTGCTCCAAGTTATAGGAGTGCCCCTAACGTCCTTCTTGTGTTGGCGCCAAGGGTCGGATTACTGCTGGGTCGACCTGGCAAGCCTCCCGGCCTTGCCCAGTGTCGTCTGTCACGTCGCGTGCAGGCCTTTAAACCACGGCCTTGCGTGATCTCAGCGGCCGCAGCAGCCCTCCGGCGCAGTCTGCCTCTTCCTCCCGCCGCAGCTCTCACCAGCGTTTTACTCCAGCGGGAGCCGAAGCTCCGGCTCCAAAATCACGCCGCAGCTGCAGGAGGCCGTCTGGGGTCAGTTGGCAATGTGTTAGGCAGGATATTAGATGGCAGGATGGGGGTAATGCTGCTTTAAGCACCCGGCCCAGCGGGAGCTCTACACCGGAGCAGCCATTGCAGTCCGGCGCCACCTAGCACCCCCATGTTTCTGCCCATCCTTGGACAGAAACGACAGTAGAGAAATGGGTTGATAGTTTTCTGGATAAGTGGAAAAGGCTTTCTTAGAAGACGGATATCCTTGGCGTGTCTATGATATTGATACTTCTTCACTGCTCAGCAAGAGTTTGGGTAATTCTAGAAATATGGTTGTGACATCTCTTGAAATTTTTAAATATAATCAGGTTTAAATGGGTCATCCGGAGATCCAGATTTCACTTGACGCATAAAGTTGGAAATAGAATCTGAATCTGTATCAAGTAAAGTTGAGTTGGGTAACTGTTGGACAGGCCACATGAAGGGCCCGCTCCCCCTCTGCCCGACCAGGCCCGAGCCCGGTCCCTCAAGTGTCACACACCACCACTCCACGTTTTCCGTCCCCTCCGGGACCCCTGCCTCTGAACATATCGACCTCGTGGGCCCGATCCACTACTGGCCCGCGCGCCCAACCTGGGCGCCATCTTGGACACTACACCACGAGGCCGCGTGGCCTCCGATCGACCCTAACCCTGGGCCTGGCCAGGCCCCAGACATCCCGGCACCACCAACCACCCAGGAGGTGAGCGGACTACTTGGCAGGTCAATGGGAGAAAGAGGTGTCGATGGCTCTCCCCCGCCAGGTACCGCTCGCCCACAACCTCCCCGGGCGCTGGCTCCACCCCCCTGCTGGGTGTCTGGACTCCCTCATCCCGGACCCCCCGACCTCCAAGTGCGAGGGTCCGGACATCAAAGGGCACCAGCCCTATAACTGAGGCAGCTCCAGAACAGGAAGGCAGTTGTATCCTGGAGTCGAGAGACGCAGAGAAGAACTCATCCTTGACGGACTACTGGCGCTGCCGTAGCTCTGCCTTGCGAACTATCGTCCTGCCTGCTGGCGCTGCCGCAACCTTCGTAAACCTTCATCGTCGTCGGGACCTGCTGGCGTGGCCGCGGACCGTTTGTAACTACCATCTTCATCGGGACCTGCTGGCTCCGCCGCGGACCGTCGCTTCCGTCATCCATCTCGGGACCTGCTGGCTCCGCTGCGGCCCGACCATCTAGAACGCCGAGCTCGAGGATTGAGAGCTATTTCATCTATTGGTAACAAGACTGTCCCGCTACCCTTTTCCCAATCCAGAGACCAGAATCGAGGGGACCCCTGAGTCCAGACCTCCTTGTATCATTTTACCGTACTTGAAGAATTGCTTATAAAGTATCGTTGAACCTTATCCTGGTGTGGTGTACGTCTGTGGGGGGGAAGTTACTTGTCTGTACGATCGCTGGAGACGGCTCTCCCCGGAGACCTCTCCCCTTATCCTCGGCCGACCCTCCCGGTCCGTCTAACATTGGTGGCCAGCGGCGCGATCCGAATCACCGCATAATCGTACAGAGAGTAGCTCACCCCACGACGAAATCACGATGACAACCAAAGAAAGCGGATCCACCGAGAAATTTCAGATGGAGAAATTGGAAGAATACAGCCATCGTGAATTAAAACAATTCTGCATCGAACTAGGTATCGCTACCACCGGTCTAAGTACCAAAGACGATTTCAAGCATGCCCTAGAGTCCTGGGCAGAAACCGGGGCCGTCAGACCCCCCGACCAAAATATCGCAGCAGTAGAAAAAGACACCACGGCCCCCGAGGAGCGAAGAACGGGTCTCTCGCAAGACGAGATCCAGGAACGAGAAAGAACACGACTACATGAACTAGAAATGGCCCGGCTCAAAATGGATGGTGAACTTAAGTTGGCCGAACAAAAACTGAGCTTAGAGCATCTGCGTCTCCGAGAAGAAAGAGAGGAAAAACAGAGACAAAGGGAGCTTGAGGAAAAAAGACTGGCATATGAACACGAGCGCAAATTAGCTGAGATAGACTTACGCAAGCAGAACAAAGAATTAGGGGTGCCCGAGCAACCCCGCACCCCAGGGACAACAGATAAGAAGGTACACATCCCCAAGGATGTCGTTCGAGAATACTTCCGAGAGGACGACATCCAGCAATGGTTCAAGGCCTACGAAATCGCTATGACCGCCCACCGGATCGATCGAAGCGACTGGGGAGCCGGTCTATGGGGGAGATTCCTCAATGAGGGCCGCGATGCCCTGCTACAGCTCCCGGACCATCTGATGACCTCCTATGACCACATGAAAGCTGCCCTCCTCACCCGCTATGGGCTCACACCCGAGATGTACCGTCAGAGGTTCCGAGACTGCACCCGCATCCCGGGTACAACTTGGGTAGACTACGTGAACTATTTTAGCCGAGCCTTCGAGGGCTGGATCAAAGGAAGCAATGTCACAACTTACGAACAACTCTTCAATCTCATGGTGTGGGAGCATCTATCAAACAATTGCTTCATTGAGCTCCGGCAGCACCTCCTCGACAGCAAATTGACTGATCCACGGCAGCTCGCAGCCGAGGCTGACCGGTGGGAAATCACCAGAGTGGGCCGAAATGGATCCTACAGAACCGGAACAACCACGGTCAGCACCGTCCCCGAGGAGGAGGTGGGGGCCAAGGACGAGGAAGAGACAACGCTCCGGCCGCCCCCGCTACCAGCACCACCCCCCCGGCCAACCGGGGCAGCACCCCGGCACGACCGGGATACAGAGCCAATGTCACGTGTCACCGATGCCAACGAGTCGGCCACTATGCAAACGACCCAAATTGCCCACAGTACCAGAGCCCAAGACCCCGCCAGGTGGCTGCTGCTGCCCTGGCGGAAGAACAGATCTCCGAGGAGCAGGAAGAATATGAGCAAGAGCATCAAGAATGGGAGCCAGCCGCCATGGCTCTAGCATGCTTAGGGGGGAAAGACATGGTCCCGCGGGTCCCCCTACCCGCTAACACCCGGAAGTACAGCCAATGGGTGAGCATCAATGGACGCCAGGCCGAAGCCCTCCGTGACACCGGGGCCAGTGTAACAGCCGTCCGCTGTCACCTGGTGACCCCAGAACAGTTCCTACCAAACATTCTCTGCCCTGACCGTTCAGCCGATAACTCGGAGAGTCTGTGTCGGATGGCCTGCGTCCCTTTCGAATGGGGAGGGGTCTCCGGCATGTTGAAGGTGACGGTCCGAGATGATGCCCCCGTAGACTGCCTCCTGGGAAATGACCTTGAAAGCTCTCCGTGGGCAGCCGTAGAACGAAGAGAACACCTGGGGATGTTAGGCATCCCGGACTGGGCGTGCGTCACCACCCGGTCCATGGCCGCCCGTGCCAATCCCCGACCCGAGGAACCCGAATGGCCGGCGCCTCCTCCCCCGGTCGCTCCAGTCGAAGACACCGACCGTGCCGTCCCCCCAGAACCAGCTCAACCTCCGGACCTCGCTGGCCTCGACCAGTGGCCTCAAGAGGGGGGGCCCACACAGGAGCAGTTTCGCCAAGAGCAGAAGACCTGTCCCTCCCTCGAGGGGCTCCGCCAACAAGCCCTCGCCCAGAGCGCAGGGGATACCTCCGGAACACATTGGATCTATTGGGACAATGATCTGCTATACAGTGAACAAAGGATCGCGGAGTTGGGGGCCAGCCGAGTGCTAGTGGTGCCCCTCCGTTTTAGAGACTTCTTGCTGTACCTGGCCCACGATGTCCCCATGGCTGGACACCTGGGTCAGGATAAAACCTACAGCCGCCTAGTGACCCACTTCTTCTGGCCCAAAATGAGGAATGATGTACTCCAGCATTGCCGATCTTGCCCCACGTGCCAAGCCAGTGGAAAGAGCGGCCGCAAACTAAAAGCCCCCCTGCAACCATTTCCAGTGGTCACCACCCCGTTCGAGAGGGTCGGGATAGACATTGTGGGGCCCCTGGACCCCCGTACAACACAAGGACAGCGGTTCATCCTGGTACTGGTGGACCACGCCACCCGCTACCCCGAGGCTGTTCCCCTGCGAACTGTGACAGCCCCGGTAGTCGGCCGGGCCCTGATGGGGATCTTCTCCCGTGTGGGCTTCCCCCGAGAAGTCGTCAGCGACAGAGGCACGAACTTTATTTCCAAATATATGAAGTCCCTCTGGCAACAGTGTGGGGTCACCTACCGATTCACGACCCCCTATCACCCTCAAGGAAACGGACTCGTTGAGCGGTTCAACCGCACGCTCAAAGGGATGATTGGGGGGTTGGAAGAGCCCCTCCGTCGCCAGTGGGATGTGCTGCTGCCGTGCCTCCTCTTCGCATATCGAGAGGTCCCCCAGAAGTCCCTCGGCTTCAGCCCGTTTGAATTATTGTATGGACACCCCGTACGGGGGCCGCTCAGTCTAGTCAAGGAAGGCTGGGAGATGCCCCCTCTAAAGAACCCTCCAGATGTCTTCAAATACCTCCTAACCCTCCGCAACCAGACCCGACGGTTCAGAGAGCTGGCAAAAGCAAACTTGGAGGCCAGTCAAGAGGACATGAAAAAGTGGTATGATCAAAATGCCTCCTCCATCGAATTTGAACCCGGACAACAAGTATGGGTGATGTCCCCCACCGAACCCTGCGCCCTGCAAGACAAGTGGACGGGGCCCTTCAAAGTAGTCGAGCGCAAGGGTCCTGTCACCTATCTCATCGACATGGAATCTTCACGGAACCCCCTCCGGGTCCTCCACGCTAATAGGCTGAAACCCCATTTCGTGCGCTCAGAACTCAGCCTCCTGATGGCCACAGACAATGGAGCCGAAGAAGACTCCGAACCCCTCCCTGACCTCCTAAGGACTCGGGAGAAAGACGGCTCCGTGGACGGGGTCCGACTCTCGGAGGCCCTCACCCTGGAACAACGCCAAGAATGTCGAGACCTTCTGTTGCAGTTCGCCAGCCTGTTTTCCCTCACCCCAGGTGTCACTTCCTGGTGTGTGCACGACGTGGACACGGGGGACAGCCCCCCTATCCGCCACCGGGCCTACCGCGTACCAGATCGGGTACGGGCCTGCATCCAGGAAGAAGTAACCAAAATGCTCACGCTCGGGGTCATTGAGCCCTCAGACAGCCCCTGGGCCAGCCCAGTAGTACTGGTCCCCAAAGCAGCCACTCCCGGCACCACACCGGAACTCCGGTTCTGCGTCGACTACCGGGGCTTGAATGCGGTCACCAGAACGGACGCACACCCCATCCCCCGGGCAGACGAGCTAATCGACCGCATGGGAGCTGCCCGCTACCTCAGCATTTTCGACCTGACGGCGGGCTACTGGCAGATCGGCCTCACACCCCGGGCCCAAGAACGATCTGCATTTTCCACTCCTGACGGCCATTATCATTTCAAGGTCATGCCCTTCGGCATGAAGAATGCCCCAGCAACGTTTCAGCGACTCGTTAATCAGGTCTTGGCCGGGCTCGAAGGATTCAGCGCCGCCTACCTAGACAACATCGCTGTATACAGCCACCATTGGTCCGACCACCTCCACCACCTCCGAGCGGTGCTACAGGCCCTTCAGCGAGCTGGCCTCACGATCAAGGCCAGCAAATGCCAAATTGGTCAGGGGTCCGTAACCTACCTCGGACACCAGGTGGGAAGCGGCCTGGTGGCCCCTCTGCAGCTCAAGATTGCCGCCATCCAGTCCTGGCAGCCCCCCATCACCCAGACCGAGGTACGCGCCTTTCTGGGACTCACGGGCTATTACCGACGGTTCGTGAAGGACTATGGTACCATAGTGGGGCCCCTCACAGAACTCACGTCCAAAAATCAACCAAAGAAGGTCAACTGGACCCCAGATTGTCAAACAGCCTTCGAACAACTGAAGGCCGCCATGTGCTCCGCCCCTGTGCTCCAGGCCCCCGACTACAGCTGGGAATTCGTCGTCCAGACGGATGCCTCCGACCACGGCATTGGGGCGGTCCTGTCTCAATTGAACCCCGAAGGCCTTGATCAGCCAGTGGCCTTCATCAGCAGGCGACTCCTACCTCGAGAACAACGCTGGAGCACCATCGAGAGGGAGGCCTTCGCCGTGGTATGGGCCCTCAAAAAGCTCCGGCCCTATCTCTTTGGCACACACTTCCGGGTACAGACCGACCATCGACCCCTGCAGTGGCTGATGCAGATGCGGGGGGAGAACCCAAAACTACTACGTTGGTCCATCTCCCTACAAGGGATGGACTTCACTGTGGAACATCGGCCTGGGCCAGATCACGCCAACGCGGATGGCCTGTCACGCTTTTTCCGCCTCGACGAGGAGAGTCCCCAAGAGGATGGGTGACTCTCCCCGCCTTCAGCTGGGGGGGACGCATGTTGGACAGGCCACATGAAGGGCCCGCTCCCCCTCTGCCCGACCAGGCCCGAGCCCGGTCCCTCAAGTGTCACACACCACCACTCCACGTTTTCCGTCCCCTCCGGGACCCCTGCCTCTGAACATATCGACCTCGTGGGCCCGATCCACTACTGGCCCGCGCGCCCAACCTGGGCGCCATCTTGGACACTACACCACGAGGCCGCGTGGCCTCCGATCGACCCTAACCCTGGGCCTGGCCAGGCCCCAGACATCCCGGCACCACCAACCACCCAGGAGGTGAGCGGACTACTTGGCAGGTCAATGGGAGAAAGAGGTGTCGATGGCTCTCCCCCGCCAGGTACCGCTCGCCCACAACCTCCCCGGGCGCTGGCTCCACCCCCCTGCTGGGTGTCTGGACTCCCTCATCCCGGACCCCCCGACCTCCAAGTGCGAGGGTCCGGACATAAAAGGGCACCAGCCCTATAACTGAGGCAGCTCCAGAACAGGAAGGCAGTTGTATCCTGGAGTCGAGAGACGCAGAGAAGAACTCATCCTTGACGGACTACTGGCGCTGCCGTAGCTCTGCCTTGCGAACTATCGTCCTGCCTGCTGGCGCTGCCGCAACCTTCGTAAACCTTCATCGTCGTCGGGACCTGCTGGCGTGGCCGCGGACCGTTTGTAACTACCATCTTCATCGGGACCTGCTGGCTCCGCCGCGGACCGTCGCTTCCGTCATCCATCTCGGGACCTGCTGGCTCCGCCGCGGCCCGACCATCTAGAACGCCGAGCTCGAGGATTGAGAGCTATTTCATCTATTGGTAACAAGACTGTACCGCTACCCTTTTCCCAATCCAGAGACCAGAATCGAGGGGACCCCTGAGTCCAGACCCCCTTGTATCATTTTACCGTACTTGAAGAATTGCTTATAAAGTATCGTTGAACCTTATCCTGGTGTGGTGTACGTCTGTGGGGGGGAAGTTACTTGTCTGTACGATCGCTGGAGACGGCTCTCCCCGGAGACCTCTCCCCTTATCCTCGGCCAACCCTCCCGGTCCGTCTAACAGTAACAATATACAACTGTTATTCAGTGCCTTGAGACTTTCGGGTGATACGTGCGCTATACAAAAGTATATGTTATGTTAAGTAGAGCCAATTTGTCCAAGGGAGCCCATTGCAAGTGGTAGGTCCCTGTGTCAAGAGAGACAGGTTTGACTGTTTTCTCACCCCTGTTAAAGTAAAGATAAATATGACTGGCCAAGCTGGCTGCAGTGGCTATTAGAAGCTTCCGCTAATCCGGGAGTGGAGGTGGGTTTAATCAGGCTGTTCGCAATAGAGAAGATTTCCTTTGAAAGCTTGCTGCTGTTTTTGATTTGTCTGAAAATAATTCGACAAAGGCTGTTTTAATCAGTTTCTTGTAGCATTTAATCGCTCTCAAGTATTGCATTCATACTGGGGGCTTGGCTACGGCGCGTAGCGGAATGGCTGCCTAGAGGGGTAGCTCCGCGCGCCGGAACTTTCTACAGGGCAATTACCATCCTTAACGCTGCTGAGAAATGAATACGAGGACGACTGGTGAACCTGCGAGAGTGGCGGCACATTTTGCTGAAGTGCAGCAAGTATAAGCCTGACGTCTGTGCCAAGAAAACTTACGAACTGTTAACCGCGAAGTGGCAGACAAAATGGCGGCGAGGCGCTCGGAAAAGTGAAAGAACCCTATCGACCTGCTGGTGCAGCATATTGGCTCTGAGTGCCCGATACTTGGATTTGGAGACCGTATCTGCTATCTCGCTCTGGTTCCTGCTGCTTGAGGAGCTATTTGGGAAGCTGCGAAGTGCCGGTCAGAGGACCGGACTGTGCCCTGACTCCACGCTCCTCGATCGGGTTTGCTGGCAGTGCTGCTGGTAACCGGCTTTGGCGGACAATGGGCGGAGAGGACTCAGCTGCCCCTTCTGGACTCCCTGCAGCAGTGACGGTCTGAGTGCGGTCTGCCACACGTAGGGTGCCGGTGAGTGAAGTGCTGCAGTGGCTGAGCTAGCTGGGTGGTGCGGCGTGAGCCTGGCGAGTCGGGCTGCCGGTGATAGGTGGTGGCGCCTGGCGGGTTTTTGCGCGGCAGGCACTCTGGGGTTACGGTCGAGGCGGTGCTACTTGCGGTACCTGACTGGACGCTGCGCTGTCGGCGGGGCCGGTGGGGTGCTGCATGTTGGCTGCGTCGCTGCGCTCCTGTGCTAGATTTGGCCACAGGCGAGTGAGCGGCTGCAGGGGGGCTCTACGGGTGCCGTGGGTGGTGGAGGGTCTAGGTAGTGCCGCGGATGTCTGCTGCATTCGATGGGGATGGTTCACAGTGCCATTGGTCTAGACTGTGACACAGCGACGTCTGTCTAAGAGCGCAGGACCTCCCGCCATCCCTCGTGACACTGTGGGGTGCCGGACGCTGGCCACGGTGTATGCGTGCAGAGTGAGACTGTGGTGTTCTACAGGCAAGCCTTTTCGACTGATTGCTCCTCACTGGCTTGAGGTGGTCTAGTGCCTATTACCAAGCTGCTGGGGCCCACTTCGTGACATCATAAGCAAAAGCGAACCCAGGCAGGCCAAGCTGGCCTTCGAGAGCAAGCGGCAGACACGTACGGGAGATGGATCTAGTGAGTAGGGCGAGGAGAAAGGCGCGTCGTCTACACATGATGATGCTGAAGATGACACCCGCACGATACTCCAGGAGCTGCGAGCGGGGATGAAGTCCATAGACAGTAAAATAGATGCCTTAGCGACTGGCCTAGACGTAGTTAAGAAAAAGGTTGACAAACATGAGCGCCGGCTGGATGTGCTGGAGAACCGTGTATCGGATGGCCATGATACGCAGGCATAGACCCGCACGCAGCTCCTCCAAATGGAAAAGATCCTAGAGGTGATCAGCGCGAAAAATGAGGACTTGGAGGCGCGGTCTAGGCGCAATAACGTTAGGATTCTTGGCCTGTCAGAGACTACACCTATATCCAAGATGGAACCTTTCATTGATGGCATGCTGCGCGAACTTTTGGGGACTCCTCTGTCCAATGTGATGGTTGTGGAGAGGGTGCATAGATCGTTGGGGCCCAGACCTAAGCCAGGAGCCCCGCTGAGGCCGATTATTGCCCGCCTGCTCAATTATGCGGACAGGGACACTATCCTCAGGGAGGCGAGGGCAAAGGAACCGGTAGTGTACAAAGGCGACACTTTGTCCTTCTACCCGGACTACACCCCAGCAGTTCAATCTGCACGTCGGGAGTTTGTCCCAGTGAAGAAGCTGCTGAGGGAGGCAGCGGTGCCATACGCTATGCTGTACCCAGCGAAGCTGAAAATCACTCACGAGGATCAGTCTCATTTCTTTACGGATGCAAAGTCTGCATTAAAGTTTACGAAGCATATCTGCAAAGCAAAGCCGGGGAGACAGCGGGCAGATGTGGAGCAGGCACTGTCCGGATTGGATGATGCAGACTGATAGCACCTATGTTGTTAAATCTGCTTAATGTCACCTTGTTATGCCAATGTGCCTTTCTTTCTAGAATTCTGAGCAGGACATTACAGTGTCGGGCAGTTGCGATGTCGGGATGGGTGGGGATATTGTTGTGCTTGTTGCTCTCATTGGGGACCTGGTCGGGGTCGTGTGCTGCTCCTCCAATAGTTAACTGGTTGAGACTCAGCAGTCGTACGATTGATGCAGTTCTGGCGACCGCACTTCGGTGTGTGTACACGCAGCTGTGCTTCTTCCCCCAGCATGTATTACCCACATGGTTGTTGCATGGCGGGAGGTGGGGGGGGGCTGGTCTCGACCTGATTGGGAGGTTGGAGTGGGTGGTGGGAGAGAGGCGGGGGAGTTTTTGTATTGTTTGTGTGTTTTGAGTTATCTGTATATTGAAGCCAATCATAAGAGCGAACTGAGACACTTGTTGTATAATGGGTCAGTGCTGTGTGATAATTGCTATATGTTTCCCAAGAGGGCTTTACGTCACATGCTGTTATCATTGAGACGATGTAGGGTACATAGCTGACCACTGTGCAATGTTGACTTGGAATGTCCGGGGCCTCAACTCTCCCAAGAAAGGGCGGCAGGTGTTAGCATATTTAAACAGACATGGAGTGCAGGTGGCGCTATTGCAGGAGACGCATCTAGCTCCTAGAGCGACGTGCGGGGCGCTGGGCAGGTGGTTTTCAGCTTGCTGCCTCGTATTCCTCCTATGCGAGAGGTGTGCTTATTCTGGTTAAAAAGGGGGTGGACTTTCGGATGCTACACACGTATACAGATGATGAGGGGCGATGCGCTATGGTGTGCGGGAAGTTGTGTAGGACATTAATCACTGTTATAAATATGTACGGTCCAATTGCGGACGACCCAGCATGTGTGGCCCGCATATGTGAACGACTGCGGGAGTGGCCAGTTGCACCCATTATCTGGGGGGGTATCTGAACACGTACTTAGATGTTAAACTGGATAAATCCAATCCAGAGACGCATCGCAACGCACCCCCAGAACCGCTGCGAGTGTGCTACGGGCTATGGAAGAGTTCGGGCTGTGTGATGTGTGGAGGATACGAAATCCGGGGAGACAAGAAGGTACGCATGCGACACCTATGCATGGGAGTTGGTCAAGACTTGACTATTGGCTGATTGATGATGAGCTAATGGAATGGGTGGTTGAGGTGGCACCCCTTGCTCGCAAGCTATCAGATCATAACCCAGTGCGTCTGCTCTTGAGAAATCCGACTGGGGCGCGTCGTCCCTTCACGTGGAGATTGCGTGCCGAGGCATTGCTAGATCCAGTATATGACAGGACCATACGTGATGCCATTGAGCAATACTTCACGTTAAACAAAGGCACGGTTGACCAGGCTGCAATGCTATGGGAGGTTTTTAAGGTCACCATAAGGGGGGTGTGCATCGGGAGGGCGGCGGGCATACTCAAAGATATACGAACGCAATTGCAGAGAATTGAAACTGAACTACACACCCTGGAACGAGATTATGATACTTGCCCTGATTTGACTAAACTAGCTAGAATTCAAGAATTGGTAGCTGAATATGACTCACAAGCAGAGACTGAGATTAAGTACATGTCTCGCCGAAGGTATGGGGAGGCAGACAGGCCGGGTCGAATGCTTGCGTTCAAGATCAGGGCAAGATCTGAGCAACAACGAGTGGATAGGATAGTGGATGATTCGGGAGCTGAGCATTACGTTCCAGAGGCTATAACGGACCAATTCCGTGTGTTTAACGCGGATTTATATAGTACGCAAGGCTTGCTGCCGGCTGAGGAATTTGAGGCGTATTTGGATGACATTGCGTGCGCTTGGTTGTCAGATGCGCAGCGTAAATATCTATGCCTTCCTATTGATGAGCAAGATATTAAATTGGCAATTGCGACGCTGTCTAATGGTAAATCGCTGGGCCCGGATTGACTCTCGGTGGAATTTTATAAACAATATGCAGATCTCATAGCGCCGTACTTGCTCGAAGTTTATGCTGAGGCGTATGATGCCGGGATGCTCCCCCTATCATTGCGAGAGGCTCTTATTGTTACATTGCTTAAGAAGGATAAGCCCCCAGAGCGATGCGAATCGTATCGCTCGTTGTCATTAATTAATATTGATGCCAAGATCCTAGCGAAGATTTTAGCCACTAAGTTGCAGCCCCTGATGTCAGGCTTGATCCTGCCAGATCAATCGGGCTTCGTGCCGGAGCGGTCCACGTCGCACAACCTACGTACGCTGTTCTCCATGTTCCACGTGCTGGAGCCCACTATAGAGGCGGCGGCAGTGATGCTAGACGCGGCGAAAGCGTTCGACTCTGTGGAATGGCAGTATATGCATAGGGTCTTGCGACACATGGGGTTCCCCCAATGTTTCCTTAATGGATAACAGTACTATACACGAAGCCATCGGCCAGAGTGTGGGTTGGCGGGTTGGCATCTGAGTCGTTCTGTATTGAGCGTGGTACTCGGCAGAGCTGTCCCCTCTCTCCCTTGCTGTTCGCGGTCATTCTGGAGCCGTTGGCATGCGTAATCCGACAACGCCACAGGGAGGCTGCATAAAATTTTCATTATTGTCCAGTGTCTATCTCATTATATGCAGACGATATGGTTCTGTTCGTGCGTGAACCGTCTCGGTACCTGGCGCAGTTGCTAAGGGAGTATGTGCGGTTTGGCCGTATTTCTGGTTTGTATATAAACTGGGAGAAGTCATTCATAATTCCTCTGACGTCTTGCACCACTCGGCCTGATCTAGAGTTCCCACTGGTATGGTCAGTAGACCCAGTTAAATATTTAGGAGTGTGGGTGCACCGCGATCCAGCAGTTGTCCTGCGGGAGAACTATGGCGGAGCCTGTTCGAAATCGAGTGTGGTTGAGACTTGGCTTTTGCTGCCGCTGGCGCTGGCGGACCGGATTGCTCTAATTAAAATGGTGGTGCTGCCCAGGTTTTTTTACCTCTTCGTGAATATACCCATAGTGCTTAACCTGTCCTTCTTTAGGACCCTACGAGGCCATCTCCTCCGGCTGATATGGGGAGGCAAGGCGGCGAGAGTGCAATGGTCAGTTCTCACCAGGGACTATGAGCGGGGTGGATTCGCGGCACCAGACTTCTATGCGTATTATTTGAGCGCGCAGGCGTAATATCTATATTACTGGTACAGACCGCATGCCTTCATGCCACACGTCGCGGTGGAAGAGGGAAATGCGGCCCCAGTTCCACTGCACAGTGTGATCACTCAATTCCGCGTGGCACTCTGAGGTGGGAGATCAATGCAGTTGATGCCACGATCTCGGCCTGGCAACGGATAGGGAAATTAGCGCAGAAGCAACCGCTGTATGCGCCGGATATGCGACTGGAGTATCATGCGCACCTATCGGTCACACGCAAGGACCCATCTATGAGGGTGCTAAGAGAGGCAGGTGTTTCTCACATGCGGGATGTATATCCTGATGGCACCTTTATTGCACAGGAAGACTTGAGCCATATTGTGAATCAGTCGCTGTTATTCCGTTTTGCGATCCACCGACTGCGGCAGGCTGTTCGGGAGCATTATACCTCCTTCCCAGACGAGCCTCAGGCGCTACGATCCTTGCAATTAGTTCTTACTGTACCCAATATTAAGAGTCTAGTTTCTAGATTGTATAAATTGATTAAGGACGAAACGGTTTCGGACGTGGATAGGAGCTGGGCCAAGTGGAATACGTGTTTGTCTGAGGATATTTCTGAGGATAACTGGAAACACATATGCGGATTGACTGGGAAACTCAGTATGAACGGTAATCTCAGAATTATACATTTTAAATATATACATCAGGTGTATTATACCCCGGCACGACTGTATAGCTATGGATTGTGTGAGACGGCGAGTTGTGACAGGTGAGGACAGGATGATGCAGACTTTCTGCATTTAGCATGGAGGTGCCGGACGGTTGCAGCATTCTGGGAGGCAGTGGTGAGTTGTTTATGTGAGATGGTTACCGTGGACCTTCCCTGTACGCCGCTGGTGTGTCTTCTGTGTTGTGTACCACATGTCAGGGGGGGCGAATGGCGGGTTTGTGCGCCTGGCGCTACTTCTGGCTGCTAGGAGGGTAGCGATCACGTGGGAGAGGGGAAAACGGCCTGCCCTGAAGGCCTGGCTGACTGATCTGGTGTACTGTCGTGATCGCCTCAAGGTATATGCTGAAGAGCTGCCCTTGTCGTCCAGGCCGAGGGACATCTGGGAGCCTCTGCGGGTGTATTTGCTGGCACACTCTGAGTAGACAACGGGTTGAAAGTAGCGCACGGTGGGGGGGTATGTAGGATGTCTGTGGCTGTGGGGTCCGATACTGGGAACGGGATAATTGCTGTAACAGCACTTGGACGGTTGAATCGCAATATGATTGCACCTTAACAATGACACAGCACTGTGATTGTGGCTTTTTCATTTTATTTCTTTTATTTTTATATTTATTTTTTTCTGTTCACCCTGGGGTTTCTGTTAAATTTTCCTCTGTTGCTCCGCTCTGCATCTGTTTTCCTGTTTAATATCACGTGGATGGAGCCCCTTGTATTCGCGGGGGCTGTTCTCAATGCCGACAGACTGATGTTGAAGATGCCTTGGTGATAACTCTTATCAGTATTTCTATTATGATTCAGATGTAGATGCTTTGTCTTTTTGTTGGAGATGATTTTAAAATAAATAAAAAAAATAAAAATTAAAGTATTGCATTCATGCTGCAGCATCATAGGATTTGTGCCAAGCGCAATCTAGTTCTTTGAATTGCTTCTTTTATGAGCAATGCTTCATTGAACCAAGCAACTGGGGGGCTGCGTCCTACTTTTATAGAGCTTGGCAGGAATAAAATGATGCAAGGCAGAAGTGAGCCATGCTTTGGTGGAAGTCTCCACCCGTTCTATTTTGGAGTCTATTAAAGGGCACACTCCTTTCGATAAACCTTGAAAAGGCAGATGGGTCCAGTTTATGCCTCTACTTTCTCACTATGGGGTTACCTGTAATATTTTTTTCAATGATAGGTGTATCAATGGTCATTGGCACCAAATAATGGTTTGACCAGGTCACTGGAATAGGGGGAGCAGTTTGAAGGGTGGCCAGGTTGTAAAAAAAAGGGTCCAGCAGATGGCCATCCTCACAGCTGAATGTTTTACTAACTGAGCTAATTGGAAAGTGGCCAGGTCATTAGTAAACTTCTGGATTTCTTTATTGTTGATTAGATCAAGATGAAGATTCAAGTCTCCAATTATCTCAAGTTGGACAATTGAAGTGAGTGCAAGGTAGAGCATTCTATTAGAGATTCCCTGGGGAGGCATCGGAGCAGGGCCGGGGCACTGACCACAGCCCCCAGGCTCCACACAATGCATCACTCTTCCTGGAGGAGCTTAAAGGCAGCAGTGAGGTCCCTCTGTGGGGGACGCATCCGAGCAGAGCCATTGCACTGACTACAGTCCACAGGTTCCATCGCACAAAGCATCACTCTTCCCGCACCCGGAGGCGCTTAAAGGCAGCAGTGAGGTCTCACTGTGGGGGCGCATCGGAGCAGAGCCTGGGCACTGACTACAGCCCACAGGCTCCACCACACGCCACATCACTCTTCTGGCACCTGGAGATGCTTAAAGGCAGTAGCGTGGTACCTCTGCACGAGACTCGCCAGTGCTAAGGGCGGGCTCAACCACGCCTGTCGGAGGCTGGGCTGGGCTGGGCCCCCCTTCTAACTTCTACACTCCCCCGTTACATGCCCACCATGGGCAAGAAAAAGCTGAGAGCAACAGAGGAGGTAATTGTTACCTCTTTAGATACCTTTCTGGCCAAGGCAACATCGGCATTAGAAAAATAAGACTTTTGTTGGGGTCAGGGGCAGGGCAGTCATCTAATCTAGTTGTTTCTCCAACTAAGGGTGTTGTAACGAAACTATATCGGGTTTCTTTTCCAGAATTGCTGGCAGTCTCTGCACAAACCCCCGAACATTCACAGCCTGCCTCTACATTTAGAGGGAAACCAACTGACGCTACTTTCGTAAATGGTAAATGAAAAAGAGGTGTTTATGAGATACTGCCCTCCAAGTGACCTGCCAAGAAGATCGGAAAGGTCGCTATGCCAGCGAGTTCCACATGTATGAATGGCCAGCAACATTTAGAGACTACATTTCACTCATATTGGTGTGATCTTTATGATAACTTTAAACAACTTTTGAAACCGATCTATGCCCGTTTAGATTCTATAGATCGCACATAAAGTCATCCCCTCTGATGTCTGTAAAACTCTTAAAAAAACTATAATTGGGAAAGTCATAATTTGTGTTTTAATTGTGAAAACATGATCCTTGGTTGTGAGTTAGCTAAATCGCCCTCTACCTCTATTGGTCATCGTTATGTTGAAAAGCATTTGGCCCCCAGCAGGGATCCTATAGGTCCAGACCATGTAGATTTGGTCCCTAGGTGTTGCCCACCGCAGGTGACCATACAAGATTCTATGGGTAAGGGGCAATCACACAACTTATTAAGACAACAGGTTAAGGTAAATCCCCCATCTACTTGGGTCCATAGCAGACCAAATCAGCAATACATGGACTTCCCTCCTGCAGCTTGTCACTATGTTAAAATTTTAGTTAGCGTGCCTTTACTACGTCCCAATCTTAGAAAATCTTCACTTCAGCTGATGGCCAAGGCTCGACACCGGATGACTCAAAACTCCAATCAAGGTCATCTCATCCAAAATCATTTGATAATGGCCAAAAGAACACAGTGAATTGGGTCTGGTGTAAAAACAACCAATAATGACTGGTTATTTTAAACTTTGATAATGAATGGCTAGTGAGAGACCTATTAGGGAGTTTACCTGTTGGCCCGTCACTCCATTCTCAAATTTATGCAGTCTTGTTGGGCTTTTTTTATAGGTCCACACCAGTACGTAGTTCCACCGTACTCATTCAGGGCCTTTCTTTAGTGAGAACTGGTCATAAGCCTGCGCAGGTGGCTTTCGATGCCCTTGCTCTATCAAATATGTACTCATTCTTGGATTATATGGAGAATCTGATTGACTGATCTCTCCACTAAATCATTTGCCTTCTCAGTCTGTTCTTTATAACGATTATCAAACGGTTTCTGGTTTGGTACCAGTGGAGAGGGTTCAGTTGGTCAGTTTAGGTTCACCAAGCAGTATTACATCCTTACCAATTGACCCTACATCATCCTTCCCACCAGTACCAACAGCGATTCGGTCGCAGGAGTCCCTAAGTGATATAAAGCTTCTCTCTAGGAATAGAGTGGGTTATAAAAACAAAATGGATAATCAAAATTGGCATAAAGTGTTAACGAATTCTGATACTATCTGCTTTCAGGAAAATTGGGCAGAGCAGTCTGTCTATGTAATGGCTACAGCTCCTTTGTTATGCCAGCAGTTCCATCAGCAGCAGGTAGATCTAAGGGGGGCTTAGTCAGAATTATAGCAAACACGATCACCCTAGGTAAGGTGACCTTTATCAATAACTCGCCCCATTTTCATGTTTTCTTGGCTGAAGGTTCTGGAAAAATTGATTTGTTATGGATTAATTTTGATAATAATAATTTTAAGAATCCTATGCAGGGGACAAATGAGTTGGCGGGAATATTGGAATCTCTGTTAACATACCACACATGTTCAATTTTTTTTATTTGAGCTGGGGATTTTCATGTGTACTGTAGCCCCAATTCGGACCAACGTATTTGTGGGGTAACTGACGCTAATGATTCGTTGCTAGTCAATTTTATGCATCATTACTAGGGAAACATTTCAAACAGTTTTTCATTAACCTGGGACCTAGTTATAATAAACCTGTGTCACCCCATGACTGGTCAACCCCTCCCCCTCACCTTTTAACGTACTGGAGTTACCTCGACATCTGATTTTACAATTATTCAGACTAATTTTAAGAGATGCATTAAGTCCTCCATAGCCGAGTTGACAGAGTTCAGTGATTATGCTTTCCTTATTTTTTTGTTTTGTTTGGCCTCTTTCTGCTAAGTCAAGCTCTATATTTGCCCTAAAACCGATGCGGAGTAGGGAAAATGGATCTACTCTTAAATGGGAGAAAATTAACCCCATTTCCTTCCACCCAAAGGTTGTAAAGGAGGTGTTACCTGACACTGAATCCTGCTTAGACACCAACACTGATAGACATCAAGTAGTAATTGCATTTAGAAAAATGTTAATATCTATAAATTCGAATCCTTTACATCCAGCTACAAGAAACACTCCATCGACGATAAGGGGGTTTGAGACAAATTGCTCAAAGGCGTCCATAGATCTTGGCACTGCTCTTAAAACAAGCCCCAGAAACAAAGATTTGATAAGGAAGCTACGAGCAGACTATGAGACAGCTAGGGCGGTGAGAAAAAAGGAGTTACGGGATGAAGCATGGGTACATTTGTGTGAGGCTTCGAGGAGTAAAGATAGCATGGCATTCTGGAGGGTGGTAATTGCCCCTTTTCTGCAGGATCAGGGCGGCCCCTCTCTTGATATTCATATAGATCAATCGACCTGGGTGTCTCACTTGCAGAGCATTTGCAAAGTAGAGATGGGTAGCGTTACAAAAAAATCTTAGGACTTGATGACTGCCCATCAGAGGATGGAATTCTCATTAGAGGAAATTGAGCTTGCACTCTCTCAATCACCTGCCCTAAAGGCAGCACGGTCAGATGGGGTTCCTCTAAATATTTCTTTGTACATAAACATTTATGGGCTCCACTCTTGACCCAAGTTTTTAATACTGTTTCCAAAGTGGGACCCCCAGTATCTTGGAAACAATCCGTGATTATCCCCATATATAAAAAGGTGGATTCCTCGAATCCGGCAAATTAATACCCAATCTCCCTGCTGTCAAACTAATGAGGAGATTGCTCCTAAATAGACTGGAGGAGTGGGCATTTGTTAATAATGTTTTAGCTGAGACACAATACAGATTTAGAAAGGGGAGGGGTACGATCGACCATGGACAAAATTCACCCTTACCTGCAGTAAAACATATTTGTGCAAAAAAGGGCCAGTTTTACATGGCTTTTGTGGACTTGCCCGTGGCCTTTGGCTGTGTAAACCTCTCAAAATTGTAGGTTCTTTTGGAGTCGATGGGCGTGGACACCTCCATAATTCTTTTTACTAGGGAGACGTATAGAGAGGCAGGGGCAGTAGTCAGGTTTGGTAAACAGGGGGAATGTTCAGAAATATTTAAAATTGAAAAGGGGGTGCGACAGGGGTGTGTCCTTGCCCTCTGTCTTTTTCCCTTGTACACCAATAAATGTAATGAAGTTTTGACCGCGCAGTGCAGAGATGTTCTATCAGCAGGTGGCTTATCGCTGCTTTCTCTCTTCTATGCAGATGATGCGGTTTTGATCTCTAGGGCACCCCTGGCCCTAGAGCGCTTGATTGGCTCTTCTTCAACTTTCAAAGCTGAACTGGGTCTGCTTATTAACCAATCGAAAACCTTTGTTATGATAGTGGGACTGGGAAGTAAAAATTATTTTTCACTCCATCTAGATGGGTGTTCTCTGGAATGGGTAGAGTCCTTTATTAGGTCGAGCCGGAGCCAGCGTGCAGGCACTGCTGTGCGGAGATCTATGGTAGTTCCGTACAGTTCGGAGAGAAGCTTCACTCACTCCCACGCCCTTATTTTTGATTGGTTTGTGTCTTTGTCCTTCGTAAATGCTGGCATCTGATTCATCATGAGGCTTATTAGTCCCTCCTTAGTATAGGCATGTCGCCATTTGTATGCTACCATGGCTACTAGCACCTTTACTTGGTTGTTACATGGTGCGTGCTCTATTTTCTGTAATGAGTTTTTCCTACTGCAGGCACAACGACGTGCCCACCTAAGACAATGGCGCAACCGATTTTCCAAGCGCTGCACTTTAATTTTATTTGCAGCTTCAAAGCTGCATCTGCTCCCCCTCCAGCCCCACACACATCTTTATCAGCGGCATAAGCCTCTTCCGGCCATAGTGATCAGCCGCTGAGCTGGGCTCGGACCGGTCCGCCTTCCCTACTACCCTGCAACAGCTGACTAGCAGCCCCTGTGGCTGCAAGGAACCCGATGCATGCGAGTACTGATTTTGTTAAATTTAAAATATCAGCTTACTTACTTGCATAGACTCGCAAATGGTACACTTATACTGTCTACACTGCGTTTACACGTTAGATCTCCAAAATGCACCCTACTGCTGAAAGTGTACTATGGAACAGAGGATTGGCACATAAGATTTTTTCTTTACTAAAACGCTTCCAAGTTGGACATAAAAACCTAATTAGAAAGCTACAGTTTTCAATAAAGGTTGTTGTAAACAATAGGCAAGAGCTCTCCTGCAACCAACCTTGTTAATCTCCCCACACCTCTGATGCTATTTTGGCCAATGAGCAAAGAGATTGTTGTCCTGCAACCAGCAATCATGGTGCTCATTCCACATGTGCAGGTCATGCTGGGAACGCGAAGGTAATGGCTGCCTCCTATTGCTCCAACACATAACTGCAACATCTCTGGACCCCGGGGTTCGCAGATTCCGGGGAACAGGTCGCTCTGCATTTTGGCCTCCCTCCCTCCCGGGCTGTTCCAAAGAGCAGTCACCATGATCGATACCTGCAAAAAAAACAGCAGCAGCAGCAGGCTTTCCAGGACATCTTACCTGCCGAGGATTTCGAAGCAGTCAAGTAAGACAAGTAATGCCTTGATATGAACAGCCAGAAAAAAACTGAAGGATGTGGATGGAGGGGGGCGCAAGAGCACGCCATGCAGACAGGTCTTCAGCCTGTGCTGAAAATCCTCTGCATTAGACAGTCTCTGTCTGCCCCTGCAGCACATTCCTGCCCGCAGTGCACACACCCCAGCCCTGACTTCTGAATACCAACCAGCCACACCCGGATCCGATGTCTTCAGCAGGGGGGCGCGTAATTGTTTTCTGTAAAACCACACACAAAACATCTCAAAACATTTAACAATATAGTTGCTTACACACATACACACCCACGCACATGCACACACACACACACACACACAATCAATACAAAAACCCCAGGGCTATCCACAACAACTTTTGCTTCGTGGGGTAAAATCGATCCATACTAGGAATTAAATTACTATATTCACCATCTGTTGTAAACGAAGTGGGCACCATATGACTGCCAATGCAATTTAAATTGGGTGGTCGCTTTATTCTTTCAGAAACTTGTTGTGTTTGACATATAATGCTAAGGTGGCATAATTTGTCTTTCAGTTTCCACCCCCTCCAATTAAATGGCTGCTTCATCTGAAGTGATTATTGTTTTGTGATTCTGAACCAGCAGCTGTGAAGCGCCTGTAACCACCAAAAACTGTAAGGTGTGGTTAAGCATTAAATGGGCCATTCAGTGAATTATGTTACATTGGATATCCACACCCCAACTGATTTCATCGAACAAAGGACCATTCTGGGAGGCCTATTGATAAAGATGCAGAATTGGGCAAAGTGAACCTTTTGTTTACGGGCGTAGTATGCGTAGCAGCACTACACGTAGCTTCACGTAGTATACTTCAAACTTCACGTAGTACATGTAATCTGCATAGCTTAGCTGATGACACTGTGTACTTGTCTGCACTGTGCAAAAATTGCAAAATAATTGCAAATGGCATCCTGCACAGTGTCAGTTTTGAGAAAATAAATATCTCTATCGTTATATGCTAAAATGCATATAGAACTGTCACAAAAGTGAAACTGAAAAATTAGCAAGCAGTGAGAGAGGTTATGATTTTGGGATCCTCCCTAACCTAAGTGGAGTACCACACAGATGCCTTAAAAACAAAAAAAGCACATCTTATTGAACAATTTGGTGGTGGTCCCATCCGCTTAGGACCACCCCAAGCACAGTTATTGGCAAAAAAACATTCCCAACCAAAGGCCCTGCAAAGCATTATGGGATGAGATTAGCAGTGGGAAGTGAATATTATATAGTATCCAATATCAAAATAACTCTACAAAGAGCTTCAGTGCAACTGCTGGTTACTAGATGTCCCTCGCGAGTCAAATGCAAATGCTTGATGAAAGGGTTTCAATGGTTTTGCATTTGACTAGTGAGGAACATCTAGTAACGACTAGTGGAACTGCAGCTTGATGTAAGAATAATTTCAATGCTTTGCATTTGACTCGTGAGGGACATCTAGAAACGACTAGGTGAACTGCAGCTCTTTGTAGAATTATTTTGATATTGGATACTATAATATTCACTGCCCACTGCTAATCTTGTCCCATAATGCTTTGCAGGGCCTTTGGTTGGATTGTTTTTTTGCCAATAACTGTGCTTGGGGTGCTCCTAAGAGATTGGGACCACCACTGTAGTTCAACAAAATGTGCTTTTTGTTTATTCTCTTTGTGTTCAAGGTATCTGCTTGGTCCTCCCCCTAGGTTAGGGGGGACCCCAGAATCATCAGCTCTCATTGCCTAATGCTTTCATTGTTAAAGTTCACTTTTGTGAAATGAGTATATGCTTTTAAGCATGTAAAATTGCTTCTTCAATGCATCTGGGGATGTTGTTGATTTAGCTGCTACGGTAAGTGATTAAGCACAGTTTTGGTACTGTACTACTTGCAATTTGTCTGTCAGCTACACTGGATGGCCTCTTTAATTACATCTAGAGTGAAGGTTCGAAGCTGGATTTGAGTCTCAGCAGGGATGTTCAACATCTTGTGATACTGGGCAAATCACTTAATCTCCCCAGGCATAACAAAACAAAAATGAATATGTCTGTCTGTACGCAACTGGTGCTCATGTAAAGGGCTCTGATATCTTCAGGTCTAGTTTGAGCTATATTAAATTCCCCCAAAAAGTTATCAGGCATATTTTTGAGAACCAGCAATTACCTGTTCTAGAAATTGGATATTTTAGGTGGGCTACAGACTTGCAAAAACAACTTTCTTCTTGAAATATTATCATTTAAGAAGCAAACAATCTTAATTATTTTCAATCTTGGTGGTGTTATATAAAACTGAAAATAATATAATTACAAGTTCGTACACTCCACTCTGGGCTCTATGTCTGAATATCGTAATCGGAAATTTTGTCTGACAAACATTTTGTCCTAAATATAGTTTACAAAAATATTGTTCCATTGGGGTAGATTTGGGGTAGTAATGGTTTTGAATCAACAGGGCACAATACTTACGTCCGACAATATTGCGACCACAGGTTTCTGACACCATACCCACCCTGGAAGGATAAAAGAATTCACAAATATGGTTTTTTGTTAATTAAATTTTTTGAGTGTGTGTTAGCCTTCCTGCACCTTGTATTTCTGCAGGATTTAGTTTTCTGTTTCCTCAAAATATCCATACTATTTTAAGTATAATAGTCTGTATCAAAATGCTTAGCAAACACCCATGGCTTGCCTTGTGGAATATGCTGATTTAATTTCCTGTTGATGTGTAAGTAGTTGTTACCCAATGACCCTGCATTGAAGGACTGTATACGTTAGGAGTTTGAATCTGCTTTTTGCTTTAGAAAATTGTTGAAAACAAGTAAGCAATTCAAAACCAACAGTTATGTATGGATGAAGGCAATGAAAAATTAGTAAAGTGCTAAGCAAGTGTCAGTGTTTCTACTTTTGCTTATTGCTGGCGATATGCTGACATCTTTATTAATGTCTTTGTATCTAGTTGTTGAACCCTGTGCCAAGAGACACAGATATTTCTAAAAAACAGTATTTCTGAACACCGTGCGTAGCTGACGAGTACTGCTGCCTGTGGACAGTTAAGTCAGAATTTCAACTAGAAAAGGAACAGCTGTTGGATAATTGGGTGATGAGTGATTGGGTGAGATGCCCATGGGTTTGAAGTGTGACTGTGCGATTTTATATTCATTGTGTACAACTTTTTTTTATTATAGGTGAACATCAGCAGCTAAGACCCGCAGATATTTTGATTACACTGCTTAATGTTGTTTGAATTATTTGAGTGTTTGTTTTCTGTTTGTGTGGAGGTGCGTGACATTGCAAGGGCTTTATGTCGGCACCACTTTAGGTTTTTACAAACTTTGAAACTTTGCAATCTTTGTGAACTTCATCAGTTCTGCACAGGTTTAATAACGCTTTAACTCTGTATATTGTCAGGAGAAAGGCACTAAAAAGCACTACTTTTTTGAGAAAATATTCTGATAAAAAAAATTATGATGAAATTCGCATTTAGTTGGGAAATTTGGGTAACTTTCAGCATGATTGGTTTGGATGTAAACTGAGTACTGGGTCTGGACATGCATTGAGCCCATATATAAGCATAGATTACTAATCTCCTGCATTTGGTTCAACTTTAGGATAGAAATGTGCTATTGACCCAAAATAATATGGAGTCAGAAGTGCCCTTCCCAGTAAGTGAGGGCAAACTAATATCATCTCTTAACTACGCACAACAGGCATTCCCAGGAAAACTCGTGAAAGACCTAGAAAAAATCCACTGCACAGCATATAAAAAGCTATTCCACCTACCCGCCTGCACCAGGAACAATCTAGTTCGGTTGGAATTCAACCTCAACCAACAAAAACTGGAAGAGATGGCCTCTCTGAGTAAATACTTCTACCTTACTGGCCGCACCAGAGAACACAATGAAGGCTGCCTTAAAAAGTATTTTTTTGGAACCCGGAAATCCTTGGTCAGCCAGTCTCGCTTCTGCCAAAGACCTTTTGAAACTTGCAACAGAGAATTGGGACCCCAAGACAGTCGAGTACACTGCCATCAAAAGCATAATAAAAAAACAAGTACATTTGGACATGGAATCGCTGGTAACAAGAGGCTTCCATGAGTCCCAAAGCCTCCCACATACAGAGCATAACTCCAATCTTCACCTTACGCAAGCCATGGGGAGACAAGCCTTACACAGGATCTTAGCATTCAGACTACACCCCCTCCCCCTTAAAGAATTATACCCCATCGGGTCAACAAGACCGGCAATCATGGAGTGCCGGCTTGGTAAATATAAACGTGAGTCTTTGGCCCACATTCTATTTTGATGCCAGGCCTTGCGCTTAGCTCGCAGAATTCAACTTAGGCCCATCTTGCTACATTTGGGCACTCGAACCGTAAAGGAGGCAGTCCATCAACTTTATACTCTGGACATAGTGAAGCACATGGCTATGTTTGGCAAATTTGTACAACAGACTCGCACAAAGCTGATGGACACTACCTGCTAAGCGATCAGGCAAGCACTTGTGCCGAGGTCACCTATCATCTTGTATTACCTGTTTAGCTTAATTGGAGCATGTACAACGTTTTGCTGAGTACAAAGAGCTATTTTAGATTTAAAGATCTTTGAATTTTAGACCTTTTGATTTTAATTACACTGTCTATCTTTTAAAATGTAGTGCTTTTCTCTTTTATTTTATTGTAATGGTTTTGAGTAAGCACGCAAATAAATGTATTCATTCAGTAAGTCCAAGAGCTGTTCCCTTAATGTAATGATATACTTTTTCTGTTTCTTAACCTTGAAAAAATGCCCCACCCTCCATACTGAGTGCGGGAAACGGACAGTAGCACATCTGTGGTACATGTCATCGGTATTAAAACCACCAGACCAATAGTTTTCAAAAGCCTGTTTTATTAACAACAACACTACCAATAATACCACCACCAATAATACCACCACCAGTACTAATACCACCATTTCAGCGCCTCTCGCTCACTAGTAATAGCAGGGCCCTGTACGAGGCCGGAGCTGCAGCCAAGACCATCCCTCCCTCCCTCCATGCCTGCCATAAAGCACAGCCCGAACTGCACCAGGAGGTGAAGCCAGGGCCCTACGACAGCTGGAGTGTTTTTTATTAGGCTGTTGCAGGGTGAAGTGGGTGAAGGAAGGGCGTGGAGACTTGTCCTTGGTATATACGGTTTTATTTTTATGAAGGTTTTCTTTTTCCTTTGTGAAAGTCTTTCTCGAGCTAATATTGCCGTATTGACTGCTCCGGGACGTGTCTGTGGTCTTCTGGGGTCTTCCCTTGGGTCTTCTGTTATCCGCTCCACCTCGGTTCCGCCACCGTAGGACATGCGTGGGGAAGAAATAAGGACCAGTTAGGTATTGTCCTTCTTAGGCTATTCCCGGGGGGGGGTTGGGACACAGTGACCTGTGTATAAAACAAGTATCTACACGGGGTGATATGATTGTGAGGAGAAGATGTGTTAGGTATACGGGGTAGAAAGGGGAGGAGAGCACACGGAGTATAAAAACCACCTGAGTACACGGGGTTGTGAGACTTATTCCTGTACATCCACTGTAGTGGAGCGTGGTCGGTATAAAGGACAAAGGCTCTCCCCTTCAGATAATACTTAAGTTTCTCCACTGCCCACCTTATGGCTAGACATTCTCGTTCTACTGTTGGATACCTCATTTCTCGGGGGTGTTGCTAATATAGAGGATGGGGTGTTCGAGATTGTCTGATCCTATCTGGGATAATACTGCCCCTATCCCCGTATTTGAAGCGTCTGTGGCTAAAAAGAAGGTGTTGTTGAAGTTGGGGGCTATGAGAATGGGACTGGTAGTTATGGCCAGTTTCAGATCTTCAAATGCTTGTTTTGCTGTGTCGGGTGGTTGTTGTAGCTGGTGTGGTCGTACCTCTTTCTTTAGTAGGTTAGTGAGGGGACTGGCAGCCTCGGCAAAATTAAGTATGAACCTTCGGTAGTACCTGATTAATCCGAGGAAGGCTCTTAGGTCTTTTTTTGTGGTGGGTGTGAGAAGTTGGCCTGGTATATGATGCTCACTAGTCTAGTGATCACCTTGTACCATGCCAAGCAACCCTTATGATGATTGGTTGTAAGTCAACCTTATGGACCAGCTATCCTAGGGGTAGCGTGGACAAAGCAGTCTTAGGCTAAACTCTGTTAAGGCATGTGAAGCAAGCTGTTTTACCATACACAATCCCCTTGAATACCAAATGAAAGGACACCACACAGATATATATTGAAAATATATATATATATTTATTTACTACAAATATCCCCTATACTCTTTATGAGCACAGAAGCAAATGTGTTAAAACAAAACACAGTTTAAATATACAAAAGTTGCACAATATGGATGAGCCCTAGGGGTCACCTAAACCATATACTAAAATAGTGGTATAAGAACCACCAATCGGAAAGGAAGTAGGCCTAGGGCCTTAGGAATCGCTGGAGCTGATCGGGACTAGCAGTGACTAAGTCGGGAAAGGCCCGCGGGACTCGGGTGCAGCGCTTAAAGTGCACACATACACCAATGCAATGTCAATGGTGCGTAAAAGTTACAAAGTTAGTGTTTAAGGAACCCTCCGACTGACCTAGAAGACAAAACTTTAGACACAGGCACTAGAGGTGTGTACCAGTGTAAGAACACCGGCGTTGCTGAGTTACCTCACCCACAGGAAGCGGGTGCACAGGTGCGAAGTAGTGTCGGGTTTCGTCACGCAGGTCGATGGTGCTTGGAGCTGAAGATGCTGCAGGTGGGTCGTTGACGAAGGTTCCGGTAGATCCAAGGGTGGATCTGAAGTGGTGAAGACCTGAAAGCAGAGGGGACAATGTTCATAGTCACTAGCCAGTGACTACCGTGGAACCAGGATGGAACCAGGCGATGTTGAGTGCAAACAGGCGATGAGGTGCAGCTTGTCTCCGCAGCCACGTGGACACGAAGAGGTCAAGGACGTCCAGGAGTCGATCACGAGCTGTCGCACGAAGGCTCTAGCTGATGGCGGTGTCAGCAACTTGATTGGAGCAAACAGGCCTTGGCTAATGCAAGCCACGCAGTAAGTGAAGAAAGCTTATCACTCGGACCAGCAAGGTCAGAGCGGGTGCTCCTTTTTACAGGAGCGGGGGCAAGTCTGGAGCAATCAGACCCGCAGTGTTGATTGTCGGTTTAGTCGCCAAGATGGCCGCTAGCCGCGTGGCAAGCGACCGGGATGGGGCGTCGAGTGGCAAGATGCAAAAGGGCCCCACGCAGATCGTGAAGGTGCTGGGGGGCTGATCTTCGGTGCAAATGCTGCTCGGTTGTGGGGCTTCTCAAACCCCAAAGCACAGCATCGAGGGTTCCTCGGGTGCTGCGCAGTCAGCTTCTCGGGGGTCTTTCGAGATGTCCGGTCCCACGTCTCTCGGTGCCTCCACGGGTCCCTTCTTTGCAGGGACTGTGGATCGGGCGGTGAGAAGTCTGGGAGTCTGGGTCTCGTCGGGCTCTGGGCTCGGGCTCCGGCAGGCTCCGGGAGGCGGCGGCAAAGCAGACGTCGAGTTGCTGGATGGTGCCTGTGTTCACAGGGTGGCCACTCCTTGGCCACAAGAGAGATGCTCTTCAGTCTTCTGTGCAGCAGAATGTCGAAGTCCAGGCGTCTTCTTAGTGTTAAGTTGATTTCAGGATGATCTGAGGTGCTATGGCACTGCTCCCACTCTTATTCCCAATCTGAGGGGTGGATCACCTGCTAGGTCCCTCCTCTGGGTGGGACCAGGAAGGGGGGTGATTACACCCCCTTTCCTTTGTCCAGCTCCTCGCCAGGACTGGGGCTGGAAAGCCCCAGGACCGGTTTGGACTGGCATATGCACGAGGACACCTTGTGTGCCCCGGGCATGTCAGATTCTATTCAGCCCTGTCCTACCCAATACACAAAATCCTGTCTGGGATGGTGCTCGCACCTCCCAAGGCAGGAAACCCTTTGTCCAAGCCTCCCTCGCTGGAAGGACTCCCAGCAGCAGGAGGTCAGACTTGTGTCTGTGGTGGCAGCATCCATTTTGTGATGCTGAGGCTCTGGTTAACTTTAACCGGGGTTCAGGTTATGTACATGTCGTGTCCATCTAGAAGGGTGGAATGCTATCCCTGTCGACAGAACTGTCGAGGGGATAGTATTCCAAATCGTATGACACCTTACTCGACATGTTTTGATAAAGCCAAACCAAAGTTAGCATATAACCGCGAGGATTATAATGCATTTAAGAGTATATGGTATGGCAATATCCCGGAACAGCTAAGGGAGTTGTTCCCGACAGCTGCAGACAGGCTCAGCTCATGCTAGAGCACCATCTCACATGAAACCACGCACTCTGCCTCCAGGATTGTTAAGGCCTGCCATAGGAGTGACTTATAGGTTACCATGTGTCCAGTTTAGGTTAGATATAGATATACTATATCTAAGTAAGAGGTGATTACACCAACTTACCCCAGCTGAGTGATCAGCCAGTTGTGTCAAATATGGAGGCCAGGCCAGGGGTGGCACAATACATGCTGCAGCCCCTGGTAGGCCTTGGATACACCTATGCCCTGGGTACCTATGGTACACTGTTACAGAGGCCTATAAGGTGAACCAGTTCCAATTGTGTATGTACCTAGGGTACATGGAGTCCATTTTAAGGAGAGAGCAATTAGCCTGGGGCCCTGAATAGCATGATCCCAGGCCAACTATGTGAAAAACCAGCTAAACACCAGGCAAAAAGTTTGGGGGTAACCATAGTCAGATATCCACCTTCCTACACAACCCCCCCCTCCCCCAAACGAAAGGAGATAAGGCTATCCTTGACCAGGTAAGCCTATATTGCCTAAGTGGCCATATAAGGAAGAACCAGCTGTGGCTTGGTTACCCCCTGTCTCATGGTCCACTAAGCAATCCCTCACCCTAAGGGTATCAGAGGGTCTCCACCATAGGGAATCTCTACCTGTGGTATGTCTTGGCAAAGTTAAAGGCTGATGTTGAGATGGAGTACTGAAGTGAGATTCCTCTGTAGGACTCAGCTTCCTCCAATCACTTTCCACCATGTGTGCCCTTCTTTCTTTGACTGAGTTGCACTGTGCTCTCAGGGTCAACCTCTGGCTACCTAAAGCTGGAGGCTGGGTCCCTTTGGTTGGCTTACTGGAGGGACAGTTCAGGTTTGGGCCCTTAGGGTCCCAGGTTTGGCTGTGCCCAACAATATCCATCTGGGGGAGGTCCATAACTACTTTTAAGGGGGATGCCTCAGGCGTTTTTAAAGTTGTCACCTGGCTAGGGCTACTAGCTTCGGTGCCCCTAATCTGCTGATGGGGGTGCTTTATTTGACAGGGTGCCCTGTGGGGCTCACTGTCCTTCTTGTCCTCTGCAGCCCTGGGCTGACTAAGGCAATGTAGAGAGGGGCAGGTTACCTGCTCCAGACTGGGTCCCACATGAGAAGGGTCCACTGTCATCAGAGGCTCTGTCAGGCCAGGCCTAACAACCTCTGGGACAGTTCCTTCGTCAGGGGTAAGATCAGTTCCCTGAGGAGGCTGATCCTTTCCTAAAGTCTGGTGGGAGGGAGATTTTTCTTCCTCCTCAGTGCTCTCTGTTTGTGTGAAGTGATCCATCATTTCAGGCTTCCCAACACAGGAATCAGTTTGAGTTTGGGCTGTGGCCATCACAGCCCCACCAACCTTTTCAGGAGGAGACTCAGTTTGGGTATGGGCTGTTACCATCACAGCCCTGCTAATCTTTTCAAGAGGGAAGTTAGCTAAAGATGGGGCTGAAGTTGGCTCAGCCCTACCAACCTTTTCAGGAAGGACATCTTGGATTGAGGCTGTAGCCATCACAGCCCCACTAACCTTTCCATGGAGATTTACCATTCTAGAATGGGTTTGCTGTTCAACCTCAGCCCAGGCTGAGATTTCCAAATCATTACCAAGTAGGCAATCCACAGGCAAGTTTGCTGACACTGCCACTTTCTTTGGGCCAGTGACACCTTCCCAGCTAAGATTGACTACTGCCATGGGATGTTTGGTTTCTATGCCATCAATGTTTGTCACCTGATATGTGGCATCAGGTAAAAGTTGCCTTGAGGGGACTAGGCATTCAGCCACCATGGCGATGCTAGCCCCTGTGTCTCTAAAGGCCTCAACTTTTAAACCATTGATGAGGGGCTCCTGTCTATACCTGCGCAGAGTGTTTGGGCAAGCAGTGAAATTGGCAAACCCCATGCCAGTTTCATAGACAAGAGTATCTGAGGTAGGGGACCTGGTTAGGCCAGAATCCACCTGAGCTCCAAAAGTAAACCATCCCAAATTCTTGGGGGTGCTCCCACCACCTGGGGGACCACTGCTAACAGTGACAGGAGGTGTTGGAGCCTTACTTGGAGGTATATTTTCCTCATTACCATTCTTTGGACAACAGCTGTCTGATTTCCAATGCCCAACCTGTTTACAGGCATGGCAGTAAGGCTTTTTCTGTGTAGAGGAAGTGTCATGGGACCCACCTCCATCCTTGGAGTTTTGGGGCCGTGGAGAAGTCTACTCTTTGGATGTATCCCCACCTTTCTCTTGAGGCTTGGTAGTCTCTTTCTTTTGGTCACCACCCTGGTTCTTAGGCCTGATCCTGGTTCTGACCCATTTGTCTGCCCTCTTACCCAATTCTTGTGGAGAGGTCAGATCAGAGTCCACCAGGTGCTGATGTAGAAGCTGATTTTGACAATTACTTAAGATTTGCTCTCTCATAATTAAATGATACAATCCTGTATAGTCTGTAACCTTACTTCCCAGTAACCAGCCCTCCAGAGCCTTAGTGGCACTTTCAACAAATTCAGACCAGTCCTGAGTCTGTGTCTTCTGGGTCTCTCTGAACATTAACCTGTACTGTTCAGTGGTTAAGCCTAACCCATCAATCAGAGCACTCTTCAGGACCAGGTAGTTTCTAGAATCCCCATCACTAAGTGTGAGGAGTCTGTCTCGGCCTCTACCTTCAAAGGAGAGCCACAAGATTGCTGCCCACTGCTCCTGAGGGATCTGCTGTACTCTGCAGGCTCTCTCAAGTGCAGTCATCCATTTGTGGATATCATCCCCAGCTTTGTAGGGGGGCACAATCTTACTCAGGTTTCTACTATCATAGGACCTGTCTTTATCCTTTTGGATAATGCTGCCACCAGTGGGTATTAACCCACTCTCTCTAGGCTGTCTTGCTCTAGCAAGTTTCTCTTGGGCCAGGGCAACCTCTAGTTCCCTCTTCTGGATCCTAAGCTTAGCCTCTCTCATGTTGGCCTCATGTTCCCTTCTCTGAGGGCTAGTCATCCCCCTTCTGGAGTGACCATGAAATGAAATGAAATGAATGAGATTTATATAGAGCACGACTTACCCTGGGGCATCTCAGCGCTTGCTTAGGGAACACGTTCTGGTATTCCTCTGTGAGATACTCTGGCAGGGTATCCACAAGGTGAAAGCCAGGCATCCCACCGCGAGGGGCCGTTGTGGAGATTAAGCAAGCTATTGCCCAGAGTCACAGAGTGTGAACCCATGAGTCGAGAAGGCACCGGAGCGAGAATTAACGAGTCCGTCGAATTTTGAGCCCAAGACCCGCCGAGGCGGTGAATTGAACCCTGGTCCCGGGCCGAACTCAAGCTCCAGGTCTGCCGCCTCTAACCCCTGAGCCACACTTCTCCAAGAGAGCCATGAGAGCCTCTAGAAGCTTGGGAGGTATTGGATTCACCTGAGTGATTCCTTCTCCTCCTTTGCTCCTGGTTGAGTCCACTTGGGGGTCTGGGTAAGGTCACCCTTAGCTCAGTCCCAAGTACACTTAAGTTAGCCTGGCTGAGCCTGTTGGCTGGCACCTGACTGAGTCTACCATCATCAGAATCACTGCCCTCCCCTTCGGTCTCCTCTTCTTCCTCCTCCTCATCAGGATGAGTATCTCCAGTGACTTGGTAATCCTCATCTATCTGGACTACAGGGACAGGGGTGTCAGTATTGTCATCTTCAGTGGGGGAGCCTCCTTCACCATTCCCTGTGGGGTCTGGTTTGGAGGTCTTTAGAGCTTCAGACTGGTCTAGAAGCTCTCTGAGGTGGTTTGTAGTAGGGGTTGGACCCGTCTTAAGACCTCTTGAGGCACAAAGCTGCCTCAATTCCTTAAAGGAAAGCATAGCAAATTTGGATGGTGCCCTTGGAGGGTCACTCTCAACAGGAGTAAGTCCAGTGGACCCCTCTGCTCCAGACATTGCTCTAGTGTGGGTGGATATGTTGCAATCTACCTACACTGG
This sequence comes from Lissotriton vulgaris, assembly GCF_964263255.1. Taxonomy (NCBI): domain Eukaryota; kingdom Metazoa; phylum Chordata; class Amphibia; order Caudata; family Salamandridae; genus Lissotriton; species Lissotriton vulgaris. The sequence continues at coordinate 86,704 of NW_028245914.1, read as the reverse complement.
TGTTTACCTACTAAACCTATCTAGTAGTTGTAGTCAGGGTGTGCTACTCCCTATCCTCTACAACAACTAAGTTCAGTAGAACTTAAGTATACTAGTCTTGTTTTATATGTACCTAGCAGGTACCTGTATGATCTTTCAAATGATACTCTCAAAGATTGTAATGGTAAAACAACAGCAAGCTCAAATCCCAATCCGCTGCTCACCAGTGTGAGAGTTTGGCCTGGTATATGATGCTCACTAGTTCTAGTGATCACCTTGTACCATGCCAAGCAACCCTTATGATGATTGGTTGTAAGTCAACCTTATAGACCAGCTATCCTAGGGGTAGCGTGGACAAAGCAGTCTTAGGCTAAACTCTGTAAAGGCATGTGAAGCAAGCTGTTTTACCATACACAATCCCCTTGAATACCAAATGTAAGGACACCACACAGATATATATTGAAAATATATATATATTTATTTACTACAAATATCCCCTATACTCTTTATGAGCACGGTAGCAAATGCGTTAAAACAAAACACAGTTTAAATATACAAAAGTTGCACAATATGGATGAGCCCTAGGGGCCACCTAAACCATATACTAAAATAGTGGTATAAGAACCACCAATCGGAAAAGAAGTAGGCCTAGGGCCTTGAGAATCGCTGGAGCTGATCGGGACTAAGGGTGACTAAGTCAGGAAAGGCCCGCGGGACTCGGGTGCAGGGCTTAAAGTGCACGCATACACCAATGCAATGTCAATGGTGCGTAAAAGTTACAAAGTTAGTGTTTAAGGAACCTTCCGACTGACCTAGAAGGACAAAACTTTAGACACAGGCACTAGAGGTGTGTCCCAGTGTAAGAACACCGGCGTTGCTGAGTTACCTCACCCACAGGAAGCGGGTGCACAGGTGCGAAGTAGTGTCGGGTTTCGTCACGCAGGTCGATGGTGCTTGGAGCTGAAGATGCTGCAGGCGGGTCGTTGACGAAGGTTCCGGTGGATCCAAGGGTGGATCTGAAGTGGTGAAGACCTGAAAGCAGAGGGGACAATGTTCAAAGTCACTAGCCAGTGATTACCATGGAACCAGGATGGAACCAGGCGATGTCGGGTGCAAACAGGCGATGAGGTGCAGCTTGTCTCCGCAGCCACATGGACACAAAGAGGTCGAGGATGTCCAGGAGTCGATCACGAGCTGTCGCACAAAGGCTCTAGCTGATGACGGTGTCGGCAACTTGATTGGAGCAAACAGGCCTTGGCTAATGCAAGCAACGCAGGAAGTGAAGAAAGCTTATCACTCGGACCAGCAAGGTCAGAGCGGGTGCTCCTTTTTACAGGAGCGGGGGCAAGTCTGGAGCAACCAGACCCGCAGTGTTGATTGTCGGTTTAGTTGCCAAGATGGCCGCTAGCCACGTGGCAAGCGACCGGGAGGGCGCGTCGAGTGGCAAGATGCAAAAGGGCCCCACGCAGATTGTGGAGATGCTGGGGGGCTGATCTTCAGTGCAAATGCTGCTCGGTTGTGGGGCTTCTCAAACCCCAAAGCACAGCATCGAGGGTGTCTTGGGTGCTGCGCAGTCAGCTTCTCGGGGTCTTTCGAGATGTCCGGTCCCACGTCTCTCGGTGCCTCCACGGGTCCCTTCTTTGCAGGGACTGTGGATCGGGTGGTGAGAAGTCTGGGAGTCTGGGTCTCGTTGGGCTCTGGGCTCGGGCTCCGGCAGGAGGTGGCGGCAAAGCAGACGTCGAGTTGCTGGATGGTGCCTGTGTTCACAGGGTGGCCACTCCTTGGCCACAAGGGAAATGCTCTACAGTCTTCTGTGCAGCAGAATGTCGAAGTCCAGGCGTCTTCTTAGTCTTAAGTTGATTTCAGGATGATCTGAAGTGCTATGGCACTGCTCCCACTCTTATTCCCAATCTGAGGGGTGGATCACCTGCTAGGTCCCTCCTCTGGGTGGAACCAGGAAGGGGGGTGGTTGCACCCCCTTTCCTTTGTCCGGCTCCTCACCAGGACTGGGGCTGGAAAGCCCCGGGACCGGTTTGGACTGGCTTATGCACGAGGACACCTTGTGTGCCACGGGCATGTCTGATTCTATTCAGCCCTGTCCTACCCAATACACAAAATCCTGTCAGGTGTGGTGCTCGCACCTCCCAAGGCAGGAAACCCTTTGTCCAAGCCTCCCTCGCTGGAAGGACTCCCAGCAGCAGGAGGTCAGACTTGTGTCTGTGGTGGCAGCATCCATTTTGTGATGCTGAGGCTCTGGTTAACTTTAACCGGGGTTCAGGTTATGTACATGTCGTGTCCCTCTAGAAGGGTGGAATGCTATCCCCGTCGACAGAACTGTCGAGGGGATAGTATTCCAAATCGTATGACACCTTACTCGACATGTTTTGATAAAGCCAAACCAAAGTTAGCATATAACCGCGAGGATTATAATGCACTTAAGAGTATATGGTATGGCAATATGTAAATGTAGGCGTAGGCGTATTTATAGAGCGCACTGATACTCCGGAGTGTTCTGCCGCTGTACTCATACCGCTAGGGAACCCGTCCTGGCTTTTCCCCGTGAAATGTCCACTCCTGGGCATCCCCGGGGTGCAACCAGGCATCCCCAGCGCTGTAGGGGGCCGTTGTGGAGACTAAGCAAGCTATTGCCCAGAGTTGCAGCGTGGGACTCGTGCTCAGAGTAGGCACCGAGGCGGGAAATCAGGTCCAAGGAATTATGAGCCCAAGAACCGCCGAGATCAGCCGAGGTGGGATTTGAACCCTGGTCCCGGGCAAGGCCTCTACACAAGGGACTGCCGCTCTAAGCAGTGAGCCACACTTCTCCACATCCCGGAACAGCTAAGGGAGTTGTTCCCGACAGCTGCAGACAGGCTCAGCTCATGCTAGAGCACCATCTCACATGAAACCACGCACTCTGCCTCCAGAATTGTTAAGGCCTGCCATAGGAGTGACTTATAGGTAACCATGTGTCCAGTTTAGGTTAGATATAGATATACTATATCTAAGTAAGAGGTGATTACACCAACTTACCCCAGCTGAGTGATCAGCCAGTTGTGTCAAATATGGAGGCCAGGCCAGGGGTGGCACAATACATGCTGCAGCCCCTGGTAGGCCTTGGATACACCTATGCCCTGGGTACCTATGGTACACTGTTACAGGGGCCTATAAGGTGAACCAGTTCCAATTGTGTATGTACCTAGGGTACATGGAGTCCTTTTTAAGGAGAGAGCAATTAGCCTGGGGCCCTGAATAGCAGGATCCCAGGCCAACAATGTCAAAAACCAGCTAAACACCAGGCAAAAAGTTTGGGGGTAACCATAGTCAGATATCCACCTTCCTACAGTGGGTAAAATAGTACCTAGAATCGCTTTGACCTTTTCCTCTTGAGGGGAGATTACTCCATTCCCCAGCATATAACCCAAGTACTTAACTGTGGAATAGGCTGCTCTTGACTTCTTAGCATTGATGTGTAACCCCGCTGACTCTAGTGCTAATAGGACAGTTTGAAAATGTGATAAATGCTCCTACGACAAGTTATTAAAAATGACTATATCGTCTAGATAGACTGAGCAGAAGGATTTATGGGGTTTTAACACTTCGTTCATTAGCCTCTGGAATGTAGCTGGCGCTCCATTGAGCCCAAAGGGAAGTACATTAAATTCAAATAGGCCTTCGTCTGTAACAAAAGCAGTTTTGCATCTGTCTTCTTCCCGAAGAGGTACTTGCCAATAGCCCTTGGTCAGGTTTAGTGTAGTTATGTAATGGGCTTCCCCTATTCTTTCAACCAATTCATTCACTCGGGGAATAAGCATGGGCGGAAAATCCGTTACGCTCGCGGATTTTGCGGATTTTCGGGAAATCCGCAATCCGCGAGATTTGCGAATTTCCCGCAAAATCCGCAAATTCGCACGCAGCGGATTTTTTTTGCGGCGCGCGGCGTTGGTGATACAATTTTTGCGGCGCGCGGCGTTTATCATCGTTTGCCGGGTTGTTTTTCTCGATAGTTTGCGAGTGCTGCGCCATTTTGGATCTTGCTGTGTGATCCCGCGGGAATTGGCGAGCGCGATTACGTCATTGTGGCTTGCCAGCGATAGTTTGTCAACGCGAGTACGGCGAGATCACGTCTCGCGGTACTTCGCAATTGCGAGATTTGAGATGCGGCGAGCAGCAAGAATCTCGCACAAGCGACAATATAAAATTTGCAATTCTGCACAAGAAATCCACCAGCAAGCAGCATAAACCTTCTTGAAATGATGATTTTTATCTGAATAACTCCTTAGGTTGACATTTGCCTGCACTTTTTTAGCGAGGAGTCCGTTTTGGGAGGGGGGCAGGGGGGTGGGAGGAAGGAAGTGCCCCACAGTCTTCAACTTCCTGTTCCTGTTCAGCAGGCTCCTCCCAGTGCTTTGTCCATCTCCTGGTCACTTTTCATTTGGATCTGGAGCTGGAAGGATTACTTTTTGTGGATGCTGCTGGATATTTGGATTTGAGGCCTTTTTGACTTTCTTTGGATCACTGTTGGATTAGAAATTTTACAAGTAAGTTTGTTTGGGGCATTACAGTTGCTGCAACTAAAATTTTGGAATTCTCGATTTCTGGGCTGTTTTGGGGCCTTTTGCCCAGGGGTACTCAGTGGTGGGTGGACTGAGTCTTTCTGTGGGTTGTCTTGAACTTAAACATCATGGAGGCCATGGATGGATTGGGATTGTGCTGATTTTTCAGTGATTTTCATTTTTGGGGCTGTACTTGTGGCCTTTTCACCAGGGGTATTTGAGTCTAGCATGGGCCTAGTCTTTCTGTAGGTTGTCTTGAATTTAAACATCATGGAGGGCATGGATGGATTGGGATTGTGCTGATTTTTCAGTCATTTTCGTTTTTTGGGCCTGTACTTGTGGCCGTTTCACCAGGGGTATTTGAGTCTAGCATGGGCCTAGTCTTTCTGTGGGCTGTCTTGAACTTAAACATCATGGAGGGCATGGATGGAATGGGATTGTGCTGATTTTGCAGTGTTTTTCGATTTTTGGGGGTGTTCATGGGGAGGGACAGGCCATGTGGCTGGTGGCCATTTTGAGTGCAGCTACAGGCACTGGCCATGTGCTGGCAGGCAAGTGGCCATTTTGAATGCAGGCTTTGTTGTTAGGCCTGCAACCATTTTGCCTACTTTTCAACCTTTATTTATGCCCAGGGGTAGTGAGTCTTGCATGGGCCTAGTCTTTCTGTGGGTTGTCTTGAATTTAAACATCATGGAGGGCATGGATGGATTGGGATTGTGCAGATTTTTCAGTGATTTTCGTTTTTTGGGCCTGTACTTGTAGCCTTTTCACCAGGGGTATTTGAGTCTAGCATGGGCCTAGTCTTTCTGTGGGCTGTCTTGAACTTAAACATCATGGAGGGCATGGATGGAATGGGATTGTGCTGATTTTGCAGTGTTTTTCGATTTTTGGGGGTGTTCATGGGGAGGGACAGGCCATGTGGCTGGTGGCCATTTTGAGTGCAGCTACAGGCACTGGCCATGTGCTGGCAGGCAAGTGGCCATTTTGAATGCAGGCTTGGTTGTTAGGCCTGCAACCATTTTGCCTACTTTTCAACCTTTATTTATGCCCAGGGGTAGTGAGTCTTGCATGGGCCTAGTCTTTCTGTGGGTTGTCTTGAATTTAAACATCATGGAGGGCATGGATGGATTGGGATTGTGCAGATTTTTCAGTGATTTTCGTTTTTTGGGCCTGTACTTGTGGCCTTTTCACCAGGGGTATTTGAGTCTAGCATGGGCCTAGTCTTTCTGTGGGCTGTCTTGAACTTAAACATCAAGGAGGGCATGGATGGAATGGGATTGTGCTGATTTTGCAGTGTTTTTCGATTTTTGGGGGTGTTCATGGGGAGGGACAGGCCATGTGGCTGGTGGCCATTTTGAGTGCAGCTACAGGCACTGGCCATGTGCTGGCAGGCAAGTGGCCATTTTGAATGCAGGCTTTGTTGTTAGGCCTGCAACCATTTTGCCTACTTTTCAACCTTTATTTATGCCCAGGGGTAGTGAGTCTTGTATGGGCCTAGTCTTTCTGTGGGTCGTCTTGAATTTAAACATCATGGAGGGCATGGATGGATTGGGATTATGCAGATTTCTCAGTGATTTTCGTTTTTTGGGCCTGTACTTGTGGCCTTTTCACCAGGGGTATTTGAGTCTAGCATGGGCCTAGTCTTTCTGTGGGCTGTCTTGAACTTAAACATCATGGAGGGCATGGATGGAATGGGATTGTGCTGATTTTGCAGTGTTTTTCGATTTTTGGGGGTGTTCATGGGGAGGGACAGGCCATGTGGCTGGTGGCCATTTTGAGTGCAGCTACAGGCACTGGCCATGTGCTGGCAGGCAAGTGGCCATTTTGAATGCAGGCTTTGTTGTTAGGCCTGCAACCATTTTGCCTACTTTTCAACCTTTATTTATGCCCAGGGGTAGTGAGTCTTGTATGGGCCTAGTCTTTCTGTGGGTCGTCTTGAATTTAAACATCATGGAGGGCATGGATGGATTGGGATTGTGCAGATTTCTCAGTGATTTTCGTTTTTTGGGCCTGTACTTGTGGCCTTTTCACCAGGGGTATTTGAGTCTAGCATGGGCCTAGTCTTTCTGTGGGCTGTCTTGAACTTAAACATCATGGAGGGCATGGATGGATTGGGATTGTGCTGATTTTTCAGTGATTTTCGTTTTTTGGGGCTGTACTTGTGGCCTTTTCACCAGGGCAGGGTATTTGAGTCTAGCATGGGCCTAGTCTTTCTGTGGGCTGTCTTGAACTTAAACATCATGGAGGGCATGGATGGAATGGGATTGTGCTGATTTTGCAGTGTTTTTCGATTTTTTTGTGCTGTATAACTGAACTGATGTTCCTCTGTCTTCCATTGTTTTTAGGTGCACAAGACTCTAGAGAACCACCAGTGCCAGGAAGAAGTCCTGCAGCGGTGTGTGTGTGCAGCATAACGTCACGCGACGTCACGTCTGGCCTCAGACAACTCTACAATTCGTGCAACTGCGGCCTGCTGTCTGACCTGCTCTGAAGAAGATGGCCCCAAAAAAAGGTCTCCGTAGCTCCTCTAGCAAGAAAGTTGCTAGTAAGGAGCAGAAGAAGCAAGTTACCAAGGAGGCTGGTGTGCCAACCGCCACGTTTTTTGGGAGCAAAAAAAAAAGTACGCCTGCAGCAGCAGGATCTGCTGGGGACCAAGCTGGGAGCAGCACCCCTGCTCCATTGGGTTCAGTGCCTCCACCACCACGCCAACTTAAGTCAAAGCCCTTGAGTGCTTCAGAGGCAGTCAGTGTACTTCTCCAATCACCATCGACCAGTGATGTTGGCTCATCGCAAGAAAGTAGCAGCAATGTCCCTGAATCAACACAGGTTGTTGTAACTCATCTGACAAGTGTTGAACAACCACAGCCGCAACAACAACACCATGTGCAAGTACACGCCCAAGTACATGTGGAAGGAGAGGCAGCAAAAGGAGATGCGCAAGCAAAGGTGCATGGAGGTTCACAAGTGCCCACAATAGTTGTTCCTCCCGAAGTAGGGGCACATCAGGAAATCGACAATGAAGCCGAGGTATTGGAAGCCACTCCTCCTGATGATCATTCATTGTCTTCCACATCCCTAGCAAGGAAAAGATCAAGGGGGGTGTCTACATCTTCTTCAAGCCCACCTCCTTCTGATGCAAGTGATGCGTCTTAGCATCCACAACTGCGGTCTGACAGTGAGGCACACCATGATCTGACAAAGGTACCTAAGCGTAAAAGGAAGGTCGTCGAAAAACTCATAGCTATGGATTATGATGAGGCTCAACAAGAAGTGACAGATACTGCTGGTGATGAAGCCTCTCACGATGGCGACGAGCCAGTCATCACAAAGGTCACTGCAGCCCCACCGGGCATGCAGCAAAGAGACATTTTGACCCTATCCCGAGAAGCTGCTGAGCGTGATGATGATGTCGACGAGGAGGCAATGGAAGAAACACCACAATCATTGGAGTTAACTAGTACACCAACACCTACCGCTTCCATATTTCTTAGTCGCCAGAAGGGACCTCCATCCACCTCGACCTCAATTCGTGGTGGTTAAAGTGCAAAACGTACTGAAGTTCGGCAATCCACATCCTCCACTTCATCTGGCATTAGCAGCAGGACCACCACCACCAGTATCGCCGCCTCCTCCGGCCCCCAAAGACATTTCAAGTCCGCAGTTTGGGACTTCTTTAGTGTTTCCACAAAAAAGGAAAACCTCGCCATTTGTAGCTTTTGTAAGTTGGCAGTTAGTCGTGGTAAGTTTGGTTCCAACTATGGTACCGGAGGCCAGAGAGGTCATCTTGAAAGAAAGCACGCTGTCCAATGGTTTGCGCACCTACAGGCGATCAAGGAAGGCCGAATTGCACGTAATGATGTTTCATCTGATGATGACGAGGAGGAAGAAGACGTGTCAAACATTTCACTTACACCCAGTACCCCTGTCAGCAGCACACCCCATGTGAGCCACACTAAGAGTGTAGGAGAGAGTGATACACCATTGCGAAAAAGTTCATCAGCAAGCGTAACTGGGTCGAAGATATCATCATCATCCCGTAAATCTTTGGTCCAGGGCAACATTAAAAAGATGTTGTTTACAGAAGCGCAATATGAACGCAACCACCCACTGACACGTCTGTATAACACTAAGCTGGCTAAAATGCTAGCTCTGGACCTTCTCCCTTTTTCTTTTGTAGAAGGGGTTGGTTTTCTAGAATTAGTGGCAGCGCTCTGCCCTAAATGGAAGGTTCCTAGCCGGTTCTATTTTGCCCGAGTTGCGGTTCCAGCACTACATGAAGATGTTCTGAAGGTGATTGGGGCAGCTTTGCAGAAGAGTGCTGTTCACACTATACATCTGACAACAGACATGTGGACCAGTGGCGCAGGCGCTGATTACATGTGCATCACTGCACATTGGGTCTCTTTTTCAGGGGCTAAAGCAAAGCTAAACGCAGGTGTTGACGCGGACATTGTTTTTAAAGCTGCTCGGAAACATGCAACACTAGCCATGTTTGGTTTGGAGAAACGTCACACAGCAGATAACATTTTGGATGTCTTTAACACAAAGGTCCTTAACTGGCTGTCCCCACTAAAACGCAAGGTTGGTTATGTTTCCACGGACAATGGCTCCAATATAGTTAAGGCCATGAGGGAAGGTGACTATTTCAGAGTGCCGTGTTTGGCGCACTGTATAAACCTGGTTGTCCAAAAATTCTTGGGCAATAAAGGCAGTGCAGCGTACAGTGTATTGGACACCTGCCGAAAAATGTGCAAGCATTTCAGCCATTCTTTTAAGGCCCGGAAGCAGCTGAGGAGCCTGCTATATCAACGTCAAATGCCAGTGAAAGCACTCATCCAGGAGGTGGTAACACGTTGGAACTCAACCTTCTACATGCTTGAGCGTCTGTATGAGCAGTATAAGGAACTCGATCAATATTTCCTTACAGAGGGTACAGAGGAGCTGAGGATGGGTGCGGCGCAATGGAACATAGTTCAAAGCCTGACACGCATGCTTCGTCCTTTTGAGTTCTTCACGCGTGCAGTCAGCAAGGAGGACTCTAATTTGGGAAAAGCTATCCCATTGTTGTACATGCTGGAGGACCAACTGAAGGAGGTGTGTTCTGTGTTTGAAGAAGATGAAAAAAACCAAGACTCTTTGCTTCTGGCTGAGAAATTATTAGAGCTCCTACAAGGTGATGAACGTCTTAAAAAGATCCACTCAGAAGAGCATTACATTTGTGCTACTATTCTGGATCCACGCTACAAAAAGGCGCTGGCAGGCTAAGCATTCTTTCCTTTTGATGATGAACATGTTCCAAAGTACAAACGTTGGCTAGCCTTGTCAGCCAAGAGGTTTGAAAGAGAACGGCTGGAAATTGAAGGAAATGGCAGTACATCAGCAGGCCATCCCCAGTCAAAACAATCCACTTCTGCACCTGTGACTGTGGCACAAGTGACCTCTCAGCCGTTAAAGACACCGGCAACCGGATCATCTGCACGAGACACAACAGAAACATTGGAGGCTGAAGAGGATTGGCTAGCTCTGCGTGGGTTTGGTTCTCAAAAGGTCAGAGGCACAGCAAGAGCTAAGCAAAGTGGAGGAACCTTGGATGAGGACCTTGAGTCGATGGTGAAGGACTATCTGAATGACCCAACAGAGGTCTATGTTAATTCTGACCCATTGGCGTATTGGCATGGGAAAAAAGAATTGTGGCCACAGCTCACCAACCTGGCTTTAAACTACTTGTCTTGCCCACTCGCAAGCGTGTCTTCTGAACGGGTTTTCAGTGCTGCTGGTGGCATTGTAACTCCCAAACAGAGCCGCCTCTCGCCCAAAAATGTGGAGAGGTTAACAATGATCAAGATGAATCAGCACCTCATACCATCAGATTTCAGAGTACGAGAAAGCGTGCCGGATGAAGAGGAGGTGGCCAGCAACATAGATGAGGGAATTTCTACTCTGTCAGGTGACACTGAGCTCACCCTGCCTGAATTCGCAGAGTATGATGACGAAGCCTTATTCTTATTCCTGGACCGTGATACCGAGCCCTGAAAATGAGACAACAAATCAATAACTTTCTTTTTCATCCTTATTTACTTTTATTCCTGTGTGTCTGTCTTTCTTTGTTGTGCACAGTTAATATATTTCAAACTTTAATCAGATAATCACAAAATCAAGCCCATCAGCAGAACTGTCTTCACTGGTTTGCTAATTGATTTGAAGTTGCCGCAGTCTGCATTCCTCAAGTTCACAAGTTCAGAAGAACATGCTCCTCTATCCTCCTCCTCCAGACTCCTATTTCCATCAAACCAGAGGGCTGGTTTACGCCCAATGAAGAAAGACTCAGCACTTGTGGGGGTGTTGTTGTACCTCTTTGCAGGTGAGTTGACGGCTCTGGGGCCATTGCTGGGAAGCTCTAATACCGGATAAAAGTGTTTTGGACCAAATCCCAGGCGGAATTTTTTGTGTGTTTTTGATGACTTGCTTGCCTTTGAGGTGCTCTTAGGGGGGGTTCTGTCTGTTTGTGGGTGAGTTTCGTGGTCTGGGAGCACTGCTGGGACACTCTAATCTTGATTGCATTTGCTTTTCAGGAAATCCGTCGTGGCAACCCCGACTTATGGCCTAGCTACGCAGCGCGTTTGGACCGAAGGCCGAGAAATATTGCAAGTATGAGATTTTGCTTTTGGCCTGTTTGGGGGTGTTATGCTTCTTGGCGGGTGGGTTGGCGTGTCTTGGGGCATTCCTGGGAAGGTCTAATACCGGGTAGAAGTGGTTGGGACAAAATCCAGGCCGATTTTTTTTTGGCTATTTCTGACATTTTGCTCAATGTAGCGTTTTCGGGGGCCTGTTTGGGGGGCTTCCTGGTGTTTGTGGGTTAGTTTCGTGGTCTGGGAGCACTGCTGGGACACTCTAATCTTGATTGCATTTGCTTTTCAGGAAATCCGTCGTGGCAACCCCGACTTATGGCCTAGCTACGCAGCGCGTTTGGACCGAAGGCCGAGAAATATTGCAAGTATGAGATTTTGCTTTTGGCCTGTTTGGGGGTGTTATGCTTCTTGGCGGGTGGGTTGGCGGGTCTTGGGGCATTCCTGGGAAGGTCTAATACCGGGTAGAAGTGGTTGGGACAAAATCCAGGCTGATTTTTTTTTGGCTATTTCTGACATTTTGCTCAATGTAGCGTTTTCGGGGGCCTGTTTGGGGGGCTTCCTGGTGTTTGTGGGTGGGTTTCGGGGTCTGGGCGCACTGCTGGCTATATATACTTTACTTTGCAAGAGGTTTGAAGCAAATCCATGGTGGCAGAGGGGAGTTAGGGCCTAGCTGCAGAGCGCGCGCGGAGTGATTTGGGAAATTTGTGAAAAATTGACTAAGTCCCCATTTTTGTACTTTTGCTCTTTGGCTGTTTGGGGGTCTTCTACTCGTTTTCTCCTGGGTTGACGGCTCTGGGGCCATTGCTGGGAAGCTCTAATACCGGATAAAAGTGTTTTGGACCAAATCCCAGGCGGAATTTTTTTTGTGTTTTTGATGACTTGCTTGCCTTTGAGGTGCTCTTAGGGGGGGTTCTGTCTGTTTGTGGGTGAGTTTCGTGGTCTGGGAGCACTGCTGGGACACTCTAATCTTGATTGCATTTGCTTTTCAGGAAATCCGTCGTGGCAACCCCGACTTATGGCCTAGCTACGCAGCACGTTTGGACCGAAGGCCGAGAAATATTGCAAGTATGAGATTTTGCTTTTGGCCTGTTTGGGGGTGTTATGCTTCTTGGCGGGTGGGTTGGCGGGTCTTGGGGCATTCCTGGGAAGGTCTAATACCGGGTAGAAGTGGTTGGGACAAAATCCTCGCGGAAAAGCCTTTTGGCACTTTTTGTAACTTAGGGTTCGTTAGGGTTAGCCCTAGCAGCAGGATTGCATGTGTTTCGGGGTGTTCTAGATTTTTGCAACTGAGTTCTGGGGTCTTAGAGCACTCGTGAGAATGTGTAATTTTGGTTGCAAGTCATTTGAAGAAAATCCATGGTGGGAAAGGGGGGATTTGGCATAGTTAAAGAAAGCCTTTGCCACTATTCTTAACTTAGGTTTCGTTAGGGATAGCAGTATTTCTATTGCATGTGTTTGAGTGGGGGGGATTTCGAGTCTTGGAGCGATGCTGGCTATGGCTACTTTTGCTTGGTTGCTTGCAAGTGGTTTGAATGCAATCCACGGTGGGTAAGGGGTAATTAGGAAGGGGGTACTTCGTCCTACTTTTACTTTCAAAGTAAGTTTTGTCACCAGTTTTCTGCTAGGCCTCGTTTTTTGAGGTTTGATTGGGGGTCTTCTACATTTTTGCGACTGGCTTTAGTAAGGGTCTGGGTGGGAGCACTGCTAGGAAGATCTAATTTTGTTCTAAAACACAGTTTACAGTACACCTAGCTTGAGGGGAAAGATCCGCTACATTAATTTGCTCATACTTATTTATCCTTCAAAAGGTGACTCAGACAGAGTACGCACTTTCAAAAATATTGTACTGTCTACTAGGAAAATCAAATTGTGACTTTTTGCACTCCACAGCCTACATACCTTATATTTATTTATCAGTGGTGTTGTAATATTATATCACTTCCTGTTTTTCGTTGAATAATTACAGGCCGGGTTTCAGTCTCTGCAATGGGGAAAAAAGGATGGAGTCAGGCTTCACAGTAGCGAGCCACAATTCAGCATCAGGCAGGCAGTGGACAGGGTGTCTTCTGGTGACCAACATCGATGGACGAAGCGTCGGCTGCAATGGAGGAGTGCCGCTAATAAGAGGATTTTTTTTCTGCAGGCAAATTACTTACCACTTCCAACAGGACAACTACAACCACATACTGTGACTGCATTTCTTGGATCTCTCTCTGCTTCTAAATTGATCCCTTAACACATCACTTAGTCCACTCCACTATCACATCTGCACCACACATAGTCATTTGTAAGTGCTCCTACGTAATTCGCAAGTCGCAGCACGCCCCAGGCCGTAGAGGACTGGGATGGCCCCAATGATGAAGCATGTCACCAAGGGGCAACCCTGGTGAGTGAGGGGACACCTAGAAAAAAAGCAATTTCTCCTTTTCTATCTACTATACCTTCCAGACCAACCCCATTGAGTGTTGTTGTGAATGGATTTATAGTGACCAGCAAGGTTCTCGGGTATCTGGCTACAGAGACCTTATGTTGAATATCGTTATCAATAATTCCACACAGGCCCTGTACTGTCGCATTCTTTCTTCCACAGTTGTCGAAAGTACTACTTACTTTTCACTGACATGCATGCAGTAGTGCATGCACTTTCAAAGATTGATGGATAGGTTTGTACCCAAAGAATTGTTTATGTTCAATTGTTTGTCTATGCTGTGCTTTTTTTTACAGGGTGTCTTCTGGTGACCAACATCGATGGACGAAGCGTCGGCTGCAATGGAGGAGTGCCTCTAATAAGAGGATTTTTTTTCTGCAGGCAACTTACTTACCACTTCCAACAGGACAACTACAACCACTTAGATACAGTATCCCTTGCCTTTTTCTCTGACTGTGACTGCATTTCTTGGATCTCTCTCTGCTTCTAAATTGATCCCTTAACACATCACTTAGTCCACTCCACTATCACATCTGCACCACACATAGTCATTTGTAAGTGCTCCTACGTAATTCGCAAGTCACAGCACGCCCCAGCCCGTAGAGGACTGGGATGGCCCCAATGATGAAGCATGTCACCAAGGGGCAACCCTGGTGAGTGAGGGGACACCTAGAAAAAAAGCAATTTCTCCTTTTCTATCTACTATACCTTCCAGACCAACCCCATTGAGTGTTGTTGTGAATGGATTTATAGTGACCAGCAAGGCTCTCGGGTATCTGGCTACAGAGACCTTATGTTGAATATCGTTATCAATAATTCCACACAGGCCCTGTACTGTCGCATTCTTTCTTCCACAGTTGTCGAAAGTACTACTTACTTTTCACTGACATGCATGCAGTAGTGCATGCACTTTCAAAGATTGATGGATAGGTTTGTACCCAAAGATTTGTTTATGTTCACAATTGTTTGTCCATGCTGTGCTTTTTTTCTTGTCTCCCAAAACCTTTCCCAAAAACCCCCGTACCCATCCATTTTTCAAACCCTAACCCTCTTCCCCCGGGCTGTGTGGTTTTGACTGATGTGTGACTAAATTACAGCAATAAATCCACACACTTGCTGGGAGGATAAGGTGATAGCAACAGGCTGGTGAAGAAATCCGAGGATATATTCTTACTCTGCTTGACAAATACCCATGGCTAATGTCAAAGAACTTCAACCGAATTAGTAGTTATACTTTACCATTTGTTAGGCTACAATGTGGCACTGTTCTAGTGTACTTCTGTCACCTGCTATATTCTCAGTTGTACCGTTGAATTGCTCAGGAGGACAAACCAGATTTAATTTTCTTTTTTTTCATAGGCATGCAACTGCCACTGTGTCACACCACTAGTACCACCGCTATGAGGAAATTTTATCCGACCAAGATTACCAACCTTATTCGCTGTTTCCCGTGGAGCCAGCCCTGGGTCTAGCCCTACTTTCAAACACAAATTACAGGTAAGATAAGCGTTTGGTGGTTTGGGGGTATAATGGAGTATTAGTAGGAGAGATGAGAGACTGACGGTAGTACTACTAAAGTCCTAGGACTCTTGGATTCACTTCACTTACTCTGTGAGAGGCACTTAGTGTTGAAAACATTTGGGCATTTACACTTAAAGGAAGAAAATGGAACTAAACTTTCAGGAAAACAAAGTCACTGTTAAACCCCCACCCACCAGGCAAGCAGTAAGAAACGGGTATGCTCAGATAAAGTTTGAAAAAGTATATTTATATCCCTAACAAAATAATCTCCAGCAAGACCCTCCCTAACCCCAACGATTGACCTTCAAAAGTCCCCAAAAACCCAACTCCCAATTCCCACCCCCCAAAAGTCTCTAAAAAAGGGGCAAGGGACACTATGGGTGGATGCTGTCTACTTTTTGGGCCAGGGCATCATGCTCCTGGCGGAGCAAGGCGTGCTCTACGCGGAGCCCCTCCAACTCGTTTGAAAAGTGGTGGAGCTCCTGCTGGAGGCGGGACACCATCAGGGTACTGCGGCGCAGGCGTGCCTTCAATGCCTTGCAGGTGCAACGGCTGTGAGAGGAAGCTGTTGTCATTGCTACTCGGCGGTGGCGTTTGGCTTTGGCAGCCCGGCTCAGTCTGGGTGGACCACTGTGCTGGGTGGCACTGGCAGCCCGTGGGGGCACGGAGGCCGATGCAGACAACGTAGTTGTTGTGGTCGACTGCACACTTTCTTCGTCCTCCAGGGCCACCAGCCGCCGATATTCGGCCACAGTGGCATCGATCCTCCGTTGCCGGGCCGCTCTAGCCAGCTCCTTCCTCCTTGTTCGTTTGGAAGGAGAACCTATATGAAGAAAGAAAGACATAGTCTGTAACCAATGCTCTTTAAGATTAACTCAATCATTCAGCAGAAATTTGTGTTGCACTACAACTAGCAACTTGCAAGCGCATTACATAACTATTGAGGCCAGTATCTATCTAACCTCACACTTCTTCATCCTTGCTCTAACATTAGTGGGAGTTTAAGGAACAAATTCTACGAGCACTATGGACTTCCATTGGAGTCGACTATGAAAGTACACCAGTCTTATTCTTCTTCTTGTCTCTTGTTTAGGAAAATTGGTACGTTATCTTCTGCAAGCCGGCATAATGCCAGCGCAGTAAACTTGCACCCGAGAAAAAGAGACGCACGCCATGAGGAGTGACCTATGCAGGTGGTGAAGCTCTTACTTTTCTATTACGGGTGGCACTGAGAATACTCTGTTACAACTCAAGGGCTACTGCTTAATTAATTTACCTTTCACCCTACAGTGGAAATGAGTACTAGAAATGGAAAATTGAAGAAGATAAATAATCTGATTATCTATCACTTCACATGGGATGTTTTTGCTTATATATGGGATGACTTTAGGTGGTTTGCTTTTTATTGAGTGACCAGTGATACATCCACACATGAATGACTGAGTACTACTAAACTTATTAAGAGAGGTAGGGAGTGGCCACCGTAATAACCGGATCTATGCTGTGCTTGCAATACAAACTACTGCTACTATTGATGGTAGTATTTGGACAAAATTAAAACTTCTTTTCCTTGCCTTTCCTACACTGGAACGGACGTGCGGGTGCAGTGTTACATGCTCTTCAAAGTTACACTTAGTTCATCCACTGACCGTCTACTCTCTCTAGATCATGGGTACTCACAAACTTTCTCTCAGGGGCTAAATTTACAGTGTAGTTTGTGGCCGAGGGCCGCACTGGTGGGGGCGGAGTCAGAGGGGGCGGGGCTAAAGCAAAACGAAAACTTGTGACCATGAGGTTGCACACAGGTCCCTGCAGCAGATGCCTTCATCCACTGAGCCACCAGACCCAGGATTTACATACATCTCTCTCCCTCCTGCTCTCCCTCCTGCCCTCCCTCTCCATCTCTCTCTCCCTCCTGCCCTCCCTTTCCCTCCCCCTCTGTCATCTCACTGTGTGTGTGTCTATCTGTGTCAGCCTTCAGCCCGGGTTGAGACCGCTTCCTCAACGCGCACACACAGACAACAACACCAAAGTACTTAACAGGTCTTTAAAAGACCATTAACATATTATTGAGGCTTTGTTTGTTGTAGCGCCCCTGCATCTCCACCCTGACAATCACTGCTTGCCCGGCCCCACAGAGCAGAGGCTTTGTTCTATTTCACCTCTTTGTGGCCTTGCATCTCCACTCTGCTCTGTGGGGGCCGGGGGAGCAGTGATTGTCAGAGTGGAGATGCAGGGGCTCTAACAGGTGAAATACAAAAAAGCCTCTGCTCTGTGGGGGCCGGGGGAGCAGTGATTGTCTGCAAGGTCTGCGCACCGCCAAGGAAGGCTTGCCGGGCCACCACCGGCCCGCGGGCCGTACTATGAGTACCCCTGCTCTAGATACACATATGCTATCTAAGAGTCAGATAGTAGCATGATCCAGGTATATGGACACATACAGTTTCTGTGTCACCCACCCAGGCTGTTGTCCTTCCACCCATCATTGCTTCATCATTCACCCAGCCATGCATCTCATATTCTTGCCTTCCCAGCTAGTCTTCAATCTCAATAAGTAAGGAATATATAAGAGCTTACCTCTGGCCGCCACCACCACCGTCTCAACTCTCACAGCCGCCGCGTCCTCCCCTGAAGAATTGCCCTCCGCCTCCGTGTCGAGCACCACCACCTCCACGCTGGCCCCGCCACCAGATGTTCCACCTACAAAGTACATTTAAGAATGTTAGAATAAAGCACTCACTAGTCTTTGGTCTAGGAATGAAGACATGTGAAAAGAATGTAATTTGTGACTGTCTACTTTAAAGTTAAAAAAAATGTCCCTTTTTCCAGGGAAGGTTGTCTTGCTGCACTTTTTGGCACAACTGATGAAGGCTAGTTTTTTAACACGCACCATTTTTCTCCACACAGACAGAAGATGGACTTCTAACAACAAGATCAAGTTGAAACCAGGTGAGAGCTCGGCTCGACCACAAGAAATGTCTTCAATTAATCGTCAGCACTAACCACTTTTCCATTATCAGTTAAACGTTTAGTTTTATTATGACTTCATTTTAATAAATGTGTTTACTTTTAATAAAGCTTTTAAACTTAAATACAATCTGTGTTTTTTGGTCCAGACTAGAGTGACTGAGCGAAAGGTTTTGCAATTTTTGCAAGCATGAGTCCAGATAGAACACTTCAAAAGACATTATGGACAATCCCAGAGGACTGCACTAAGTTGATAGAGCTATTGCTGACTAGAATCATGGGAGTTTCGCCAACCGTGCAATCTTAGTTAGCTACACAGACAGACTAATAGGAATAATCTAGTAATACCACAGGGAGTCATAGTAGAGGCAGGATAAGAATTTAGATACAGTCTACAAGAAGATCAAAGACAATTTTGAAAAAAGTCAAATGAGGAACGCTAGGAAAAATAGGTACTAGTCTAAAATGAAAACTTACTGGGGCCAGCAAAGGAGCCCTCGCCTGCCCGATCCTGGCCCTGTTGAACAGCATCCGCCGCCTGCTGCTCCTGTGTCCTCCTCTCGCCCCTGGGGGGAGCTGACATACAACATGAAAGAAAGAACAGAAAACATGGATGATTGTTGCTTGTCAATGTCAACCAAATCAAACATTTCAAAAGAACAATAACAAAATATTTCCGCGAAATTATATTGATTAGGGTTAGTTTTCATTTATTTGCGGACCTGTGACTTCGAAAGTCACGTAACTCACTAAACAAAGTACTGAAAGGTTCACCTAGGACTGGCAGGCAGCAGTCCGCAGGCAAGACGTAAAGTGACAGACAAACTCCATTGTGATTTCAGTCAGATCAGTGACAACACTAACAGTTGCCTGCTACATTACCAGTCATTTAAATAGTCAAACTATCAATCCACCGCCACTATTTTTCTTATTGTCAGGGGTACAAAGGAAGGGGCAGATTTAAGCCCCTTGCGGCTCTTTTGCTCCGTTCTTGCGTGACTTTTGTGACGCAGCAGCTAAACAAAAAAGGGCGCCATGGTGCGGCGTATAATATTATAACAACGTGACGCATTTGGGAGATGCATCCCGTTATAAAGCCCTGCGCCATCAGGGGGCGTTCTGGCGCAAGGGAGGGCATTCCTGCGCTGGAACACATCCTAAAAGTGGCTGAGGGAAATCTACAAAATTTCAATCAGTCACCTTTAGGACAATGATGCGTCACACAAACCCTGCACCTGCTTGAAGCAGACGTACGGCTTGACCCAGCATTGGGGAGATAGGGTACCCCAGAGCATTGCTGGAGCTGCGCCATCGTTGCGACGCAACTCCAGCAGTAAAGCTTCGGTGACGTTTTGGGCCCATGGTGCGCCGCATTGCAAATACGGCGCACCATGTTTGGTGGTGGTAGCGGGCCGCACAATTAATGGCGCATCCCTGCTACTTTGCAGGGATGCGACGGTAATTGCAATTCTGCCCCTTAGGGGCATACTTACTTACGCGTTCTGGCGCATCTCCAGAGATGCGCCAGATCAAATGCGTCACGCAAAACTACCCTTACGACACGGCAGATGCGCCTCATTTACAATGCGGCGCGCCCTGGCGCAAGGGTAGGCACTTGCGTGACGCATCTCGTCACGTAAGAGCGGCGCATCGCTGGAGTCACGTCGCCAACGCAATGCAACTCCAGTAATGCTCAGGGCCACCCAATACTTAACATGCTGTGTCAGTCCTTTCGCCTGCTTCAAGCAGGCATAAGGAATTGAATTGACGTAGCAGCGTCGCAGAAGTGCCTGCGTTAAATCTTGTAGATTTCACGCAGGCAATTTTGCGAGGCGCACAGCCGCCGGACCGCCCACCCTGCGTACTAGGAACGCACCCATTGTGGTGCAGGCCCATGGCTTTATAACGTGACGCATCTCCCTAGATGCGTCATGCTGTAAATGACTCACAGGGATGCGGCACGTTTACGCCGCTGTTGCGTCACGCAAGGCAACGTAAACGTGGCGCAAGGGGCTTGTAAATGTAATCTGCCCCCTAGTGTCTAGCATTACGCAGTTCTGTAAAGTACACTCATACATAATAGTTACTCAGGCAAATGAGACCACGAAATAGAAAACAAATAAGCATAGTAGCAACGCCACTGAGAAGGAGAGCAGTGCACCTGAAATGCACAGAAGATTTTGAAATATAATTTAACTACAATGTAATCTTCATCAGCGGCATTATTGGCTTGCTCCATGTAAAAAACAAATATTTGCAATACAACAACACAGAGCAGGAGAAAACATCATAGTAGTGAGTGATGAAATGGCTACTACTACTCACCAAGCCCGGGGATCTCCAAGCCGAGCTGGTCCAGCAGGTCGCGCTCCCGGTCCAGGAGGTCCGTCCAGCGATGGGTGACCTGGCTGTAGGTGCGCCGGACCCCGTAGAGGTGGGATATGGCCCAGCACACCTTCTCCCACCGCTTCCGGCGCTCCTGCATGTTGTAGCCGCCGGCCGCGATCCTGCCGCCTCCCGCGATGGTCCTGGGCAGGCGGCGCTGGACGAAGTAGACCAGCGCGCCCACTTCCTCCGGGCTGAATATCTCCCGTCGCGTGACCTGCTCCCCCCTCAATCTCCCGCATGCTGTCCTGGCACTGGGTCCAGGACTACTCCCCGCCGCCGCTGCGGCCCTCAAGTGCCTGGGCAGCTTCACGGCGCCTGGCTTGACAATGGTCTGGGCAGGTAAGGTAGGAAGAAGTAGAAAATTAAGAAAGAATAGGATAGGGAAGAAGAAAAGAAAAGAGTTTAAAAAAGTAGTTTAAAAGTAAAGAAAAATAGCAGAAAAGACAAAAATATACAGCTAGGAAAAGAGAGGGATAGATAAGAAGCAAAATCGTAAAAAAAAAAACTGAAAACAAGCAAAGGAGGGCAAAGATACCAAGAGGATTAAACACCATGCCCAGACACAGGAAATGAATGAAAAACAAGATGGCCGGTGCCAGCTCACGAGCGCGAAAGTAAGTTCGCGCGAGATTTCCCTCGTGATCTCGTGCGAACCTCTAGATTTCCCTCGCGATCTCGTGCGAACCTCTACTCGCAATGCGCTTACTGCGCGAGATTATACATAGCGTGCGGAAACGGAAATACGTCACGCAAACAAAATGGCCGCGCCCGTACTCGACCTTGGGGTAAATTCGCGTGTTGCGCTGCAAGCGGCTCGCGAATACTGCAAAAAAACTCGCGAAACAACAAGCCGCAAAAAAAAAAAAAGCTCATTCGCACGAATTGGCGGCTTCCGCGGTCGGTTTCGCACGACGCCGCGCCCCGCGAATAGCGCGAAAAAACCGAAAAACGATTTTTGCAAAAGCAAAAGCAATGAGCAGGTGCAAAAGGTCAACCTCATGATTTGTAACGATTCCCTGTAGTGCTTCCTGAGGGGGCCCTCCAGAATTCGGTTGCCTGCTTGCAACTATTGTGTGGCCCTGCTCTGACCTTAACTGTATGCCACAAAGGTCCTGATTTGCAGCTAAAGGAGCAGACAAGCAGGTGCCAGGCTGGAACTTCAAATTCTTTCAGTGACACATTAATTAGCCCCTAATTCATTATTGTCAGTTGGGGCAGGGCAGGTGTTGTTAATAAACTAACCCCAAATTAATTCATGTCAGTTCAAGCAGGGCAGGTGGGCTTGCTTTTCCCCCCCATCTTCTACAGTGATGATGAACCAGAGGGTGGCATTGATGTAACAGAGGGTGGCATGGGTCAAAGAGAGGGTGCCAGTGGTGAAACAGAGGGTGCTGGGAGGCTGTGATGATGAACCAGACGTAGAAACAACATAGTCGCGACCGTTGCGAGCCGACAAGTAAGTTCGCAATTGCGAACTAGTACCAAATCCTCGCGAACTGGCAGAAACACTTGCGAACACAAAAAAAAAAAATCCGCGAGAATTCGCGGATTTTGCGGATTGCGAATTCGCAAATCCGCAAAATTCGCGAACGCGAGATTTGCAAAATTCGCCCATGCTTATCGGGGAATTGGATAGGCATCAAAGGAAGATATCGCGTTCAGTGATCGAAAGTCCATACAGAACCTGGTTGATCCGTCTGGTTTCGGTACCATCACAATCGGTGAGGACCAACTACTTCTGGATGGACGTATGACCCCCAGGCGCAACATCTCTTGCACTTCCCGTTTGACATCCTTACGTCTGGCTTCTGGTATTCTATACGGCCTCATCTTAACATGTTTCCTGGTTCGGGCTCTATTTTATGCTCGATTAGGTTAGTTCGCCCAGAAGTGTCTGAGAATATGTTAGCGAATGGTTGTAACATTGTAGCTAGCTCACTTTTCATTTGAGGGGATAGATCCTCGTTTACAGGCAACTGCTCCAAGGTAGTTGTATTTGATGCAGTGGGTAATCCAAACTGGTTGTTCTTTGGGATGGAACCCAACCATTTCTTTAGGAGGTTTATATGAAAACACTGTTTTCTTGTGGGTGATATTTGTAACCGATAGGTGGTATTCCCTGGGTTCTCTATGACAGGATAAGGACCGATCCATTCATTTTGGAACTTCTGTGAAGAAGAGGGCAACAAGACTAATGCCCAGTCTCCCACTACCATTTTCCTCAATTTTTTTCCTTTATCATAGTGGACCTTTTGGCGTTGTTGACTCTTTTCAAGGTTGGAGTATGCTAGATCCCTTAGTTTCCCTAGCTTACTTTTCAACTGTTGCATATATTCTAGGAGGGTTTTGGAAGCATTTACTTCCTCCTTTTCCCAGGCCTCCCTCGTAATCTCAAGTAAAGACCTTGGTTGCCTCCCGTACAGTAATTCAAAAGCAGAGTATCCTTTACCACTGTGGACCTGAGCTTTTAGCACGTAAAGAGCAAGAGGCAAAAGTTGGTCTCACTCCTTGTGTTCTATGGACAACATTTTTCTCAATGTGGACTTTAATGTCCACCCGACCGTCGGTCTGGGGATGGTAAGCTGAGGTACGAATCTGGTTCAGACTCTACCCCTTACATACCTCCCTCATCAGTCTTGACACAAAGGGGATTCCCTGATCGGTTGAAATCTCTATAGGGAACCCCACTCTTGAGAAGAGTTCCAGAAACTTTTTCGGCGATATTTTTGGTAGTAGGCGCACGGAGTGCAAAGGCCTCCGGAAACCGGGTCATATAGTCGACAATCAGACAAGCAGAGAAAGGAGTACCCCTCATCCCCAACCAGCCTGATATGCGCTGCCGTACCTGGTTGAGCCACACTCCTCTGTGAGTGTGGCTGGGCGAATCACGGTGACGGTGGCCTCCTGGCGCTGGACCCTCCTCTTGTCGTCCCTCGTCTCGTCCTTCTCTTGTCTCCTCTCCCCGATATCGTTCTTCTCTGGTCTCTATTGGAACTCCGCTACACACCGAACTTTATCACCCGGTGTCGTCACACGCCGGTCTTCTCACTTCCTCCATTTTGGCCAATCCCGCTGTGTACACGTCATTCCGGGGCGTGGCCTCGTCCTCGATATACGCCCAGGTAAAGGCACCCTCCGGATCTTCGTTGGTGTTTTCCTTCCATAGGGACTGGGAGTCCGAACTCCAGTCATTCTGATGTGAATGGAAAGAGGGAGGGGCAGTCATATCAGTGACCCACCAGTCCACGTTTGGGGCCATCCCTTCTGTCTGCCTGTACTCCCTGTCCTCCCTGCTACATAGGCCAAAGATAGCAATGACATTACGCATTACAACACTGCACACTCAAATCACAGAGAGGGCAGGAAATAGCCGTCCCGCTCTTCCTCCTGAGCCATGGAAGTGTAATCGCAGAGAGAAAGGTGTTGGAGCACTTTGTTAGTATTTATGGCTCAGATCATATGCAACTCGCACTTCACACTTTGTGTCTGTGTAATTTACAACACTTACACATCTTCTTCATTGCACTATTTATCACTACTTTGAAGACGTCGCAGGACGGTCTTATGCTCAGATATTTACAATCTAATAAGGGGTTGAAAAGGCCCTTTATTGCAATACAATAGGTTTCGAATTCGCTAGAGCTTAAGCTAATCAGTATTGTAAATAATGACCGCGGCTCCGGGGCAGTCAAGGACAGTCAAGGACAGGGATTCTCCTGCTGTTTGTTGCTATTTAAGCACCACACCCCTACCGTCTTGGAGGCTCTTGGTGCTAACAATATGTTTGGCAGCAAGTATACATTTCATATATCTATGAAATAAAAATTTAGGCACATATTAGCCTCGGATAGCCGAATTAAACTTAATTAAGTTTAACAATGATGTTAAGGGACATCTTGACGTGAGTACGGTGGGGATATGTGCAACCCCGTCCTGAAGAAGAAGCCTAGCTTCGATACATGTCGACGCACTCATGAGGTTTTGTACATTAATGTGCAAATACACCTCGACACCCCCCTTTTAATAGTGCTAGCACGGAGGCCATTAAAATGTATTAGACCTCACGTGCCAGGCCCTTTTAAATTTTTTACTACCCACACTTTTTCAAACCCACCACTCACTTAATGACATAACCCCTCCTCACACCACACATAGTCAAAACCTTAGTGCTCCCACGTATTTCGTCGGTTAGTAGCACGCCGCATCCCGTAGAGTGGTGTGAAGACTCGAATGATGAAGCATGACACCAAGGGTCCTTTTGGTGTGTGAGGGGTATTTAAAGAACCCTGTGTGCTCCCCACCATTGTAGGGACCACTCGAGCAACATCCCTGTGTGGATTCTCTTTGTTTAAGTAATAGAAATCGTACACAGCACAACACAGAAAACCACACGCAATAAGGCCAATGTCCAACCACAGCTACAATGTGAAAGAAGAACTTGACTGTTTCCAAGAGGTACAAAAAGGAGCAGCAAAAAATATACAGATGGTGCCGGGACCCTCTTGGGGAGATACAAAGTCAAAAACATTTACTGTGTGCTGGATCACAAATTGGGTCTCAAATAACATTGAGTCCCAGGTCCAATGATAACCTCGGGGATAGCGCTTGGATGTTCTCAGAAGTCTTTAGGACTCAGTGGCTCTTCCTACGTTTTTAAACAAAACTAGTCAATAGGAAATTGGTGCCAAATAGAAACTGGACAACTCATTGAGCCAGAGTCCTTGCTACTGTGTTTCAAGTTATAAACATTAAAAAAATCCTTCCTTGCCCACAAAAACATTTAAGACACAAAAGAACCCACCAAAGTTAGTTTTATGGCAACAAGCATCCCAGTGTCCAGTTAGAAAGTAGTTAATGAATCGGCTGATGCCCGACAGCGACCCACCCAAAAATACCTGGCAGGTGTACATTTTTTGACACTGTATAATTTCCAGTCATCTATGCACAGAATTACACACACGTGGTATGCTTTGTCAGTTTGTATATGTAGAACTCCAATATGAACTTTTTTGACAACTTGGAAAACGTTAGATTTTACTTCAGCAGAATGCTGGGGTAACTCTCCTACCATGGTGGGTAGGCAAATGGATCACCCACCAAACTTGTGGTTTGTACAAGGGTGTCTCAAAAGGAAACTGGGGAATTTACAATACGCATTGGGAAAATGGCACGTCACCAAAATGAGATACATTTTAACTAGATTTGTTTACACTTTTTTTTTGACAGATTGGCCACTCTGTGTTCAGTTTATCAAGGCCCAGTGCTTGGTATCAAGACATAGAGCGGAGTTAGACTAGTTAAGACCTCATCTGGTCTGGTAGCTGCAAGGTACTCAATTTGAGATAAAGGCAGTGCTGAATAAGTGCCCTCTTTGGAGTCCACTAGAATAGGATTCTGCTGCTGTGTCTTAAAAACTTACCGTTCCACCGCTGATTTTAGTGGTGCAGGAAGCTTAAGGACTGAGTCCAGTCTCTAAACTGCTTTAGAGACTGTCAAACACTTGCTTTTAGTCGAATATCCCTCGATGGAAGGCATTGCAGGCAGACTAGACTTTCCAATCATTCTGCTCCTATCAGTGTAGGGGTTCTCAGAACTTTCCTCTTCTGCTCAGCAATATAACTAAGCAACTCGAGGGCTATGCTACCTCACCATTCCTCTTTAATCTGTTTGTGGCAGCACTGAGGGGTTAGTCCACTCCTTTGGTTTAAAGTGTAAGCCTATGCCGATGACACACAGCTCTTCCATACACTGGATTAGGATTCTGACAATTACATCAGTCATCTGGGGGTCTGCTTGACAGTCATTTATGTCCTGATGACTACTAAATGTATTCAGATGAACAGAGATAAAACGGAAGTTCTTGTCGTTGGTGGAACAACATCAGCTGGGAAGTTGGACCACTGGCCCATGCCGGTTGTACCTGAAAAGATTAAGAACCTGGTCACCACATTTAAGTTTCCATCCTTAAATTAAAAAGGTTTGCTCTTCTTGCATTTTACAACCGTGGATCATAATATGATATTGCCACTGCACCACAGCCCTAAACAAGTGGGGGAGGTAAGAGCCTTTCTTTTCTACCTTAGCTTGCTACAAACTATGTTGCTAAGACTACAGTGTGGTCAGAATATACTAATAATGCTAGAGTTAGCGATGCCGAAATATCATGTTTCTTCAATGGCTTGCAGGCAAAAAACTGATCCACTTTAAAATTCTCTGTCTTACTCATCAGGTCTTTTACAGAGCGCAAAGGCATCCCAGCTCATTGGCTGACATGTTGGTGCCTCACACTCCTATGCCGCTTCTGCAATCCAGCACCCGGGTCCTGGTTCACATACTTTCCTTCCAGAAGGCTAGATGTGAACAGGGGACTTTTGGTGAACTTAGGCAGCACATCCAAATTCAGCTATCTTTGGCCCCTCAATTCATTCCTTCCCACAGTAAAATCATAATTGTTTCAGAAGAGCTGTGACAATGTTTTATTCTGCTACCATGCAGTCCGATGGCTTGTGCTTTGTCTGTTTGTTTCAGATCCATCAGTAAGCTCTTGGTTCCCGAGTGTCATCAATCAATCAATCAATCTGTCACGTTTATCCCGGCCGCTGGTAGATCACTGTCTGCCTGACTGTGATTAGCGGTCCGGGGGTCGGGAGAACGGGACTACAATTCCCAGAGGTACTTGCGGGTCGCACAGCGTGTGACACCTACACGACCTGGAAATCCGATAAGGAACACTGGCAGAGAGGACGCGCTGCCGATAATTCTGGATCTGTTGCCGTGGTGTGCTGTTGCAGTGCTTCTCGATCTTATGGGTATGGCGGTAAGAGTGCTGCCTAGCACGTTCCCCTCTTGGATTACCTGGTGTGGCTAAGAAGAGCCTTTCTTTGATTGTTGGGATTCGTTTGTTGCGGTTACGATCTCCTTTATAACTTTCTAAGGAGTTCTTTGCCCTGAACCGCTTTTCCTGTGAAGTTGCTTCTCTGTTGGCTGAGACCTCTCGGAGTCTCTTGCAGAGAAGCAATTGTTTTCCTTGCTGGTGCTAACGGTGACCAGGATACCCGGTCGCCATTTATTGGGTCTCACTTGAGCAATTGCTGTACTGTACCTACAACTACTCTACTCGGGAGGTTCCCCTAGTTGGAGTACCTTTATTGTTTCCTAAACTTTGCTGAGTTGTTTTGCACTGATTCTTCCTTTGGAAACGAACTTTTGGATACATAATTGTTTGCTGAGTATCTACGCAGTACTATGAACAAGAGAGTTATTGTTCATAGTTTCCTGACACTAAAGATTCCATCTTTTGTTGTTTTACTGTAGGAGAGAGGTGCAGAGGGAAAATTAGCCAAGGTGGCTAGGCGCAGTGTTATTTTTACATCTCATGGGTAGGTGCCATTACAACCAGTCTATTAGATGTATAAGTTTATGTGCCATCTGATTTATTGTAACATGCTATGGTGATTTCCTTTTGTTTTACTTACTAGAACATGTGGATGAGAACTTGCCATTACCCTCTGCCCTCCTCTCTGTTATAGGGTACATTTATTTTCCTTTGAAGGTGACGGAAAAGGTACGGGTATATAATTGTGTCATTGTAATATATGTGAGCAGTATATTGTGTTTTGTCTCTTCCTCAGATCTCCCTCCCCGCAGTCCCCATCCTTTCCTTTCCCCGCTTGATCTCCTTAAAAGTCTGTGTGTTATACCTAGCCAGACTTGGGATGATCTAGAGGTGGGCCCCCTTTCAGCATCAATACAATCCTGGGGATTATTAACGGAGGACCTTGACACAATCAATCAATCAATCAATCAATCACACATTTGTTAAGCACTACTACTCACCCGTGAGGGTCTCAAGGCGCTGGGGGAAGGGGGTTTCGCAGTTTCCAGTCCATCAAGGAGGGGGTTTGTCGAACAGCCAGGTTTTGAGGTTTCTTGTGAAGATGGGGAGAGATGTTGTCTGTCTGAGGTGGAGAGGGAGGGCGTTCCAGGTTCTGGCCGCGAAGAAGGAGTAGGAGCGGCCGCCTGATCTGGTCTTTCTGGTGCGGGGGGCCATGGTGTAGGAGAGCTGGGCTGATCGTAGGGTCATTTGGGGTGCGTGGAATTTGAGTTGGCTGTTCAGGTATGCTGGTCCGGTGTCATAGAGGGCCTTGTGAGCGTGAGTGAGCATCTTGAAGGTGACTCTAGCTTCGATGGGGAGCCAGTGGAGTGTGCGCAGATGCTGGGAGACACCGCAGGTGGTTGGTGTAGGGTACGAGAGGAAAGGAGGGAGTCTGACCCGCTGCGTTCTGCCAGAGAGGAAGGAGCAGATCCAATCGAGGGCTTTGTCTTGAATCCCTGTGTTGTGGAGTCTGTGTATTAGGTGAGAGACTGTGTTGAGGAAGATGAGGGCTGCTGTTTTTCCTTTGTCCAGTAGAGTGCGGGTATCGTCTGTTGCGGCGAGGAGGGCGGTTTCCATGCTGTGTTTTTAACTGAAGCCGGATTGGGAGGACTCAAGAATGTTGTGCCCTTCGATGAATGTGGCGAGTTGGCTGTTGATGGCTTTCTCAATGACTTTTGCTGGGAAGGGGAGCAGGGAGATGGGTCTGTAGTTTTTGAGGTCGGTGCGGTCCGCCAAGGGTTTCTTGAAGAGGGGGTGGATCTCGGCGTGTTCCCAGTCATCGGGGGATGATGCGGTTGCCAGGGAGCGGTTGATGGTGTGGCAGAGCATGGGTGTGATGGTGTCGGCGGCTCTGTTGAAAGTGTTGTGGGGCAGGGGTCCGTAAGGGCCCCGGGGTGGATTGAGTTCATCGTCTTCAGTGTGTCTTCGGTGGTGAGGGCTGTTAAGTTGTCAATCGTTGGCTTCATGGTGTCGGGGATAGTTGTTGAGGGTTCAGTGTGTAGGTTGTCTTCACCAAAGTAGTCGTAGATGCTCCTTATTTTGTGGGGGGAAAAGGTGCTGAGATTGTCGCAGAGGTCTTGTGAGGGTGGGATGTCGGTGGACTCGCTGGTAGGTTGGGTGAACTTCTTGATGATGTTGAAGAGTTCTTTGCTGTTGTGTGCGTGGGTGGAGATTCTGTCTTCGAGCGCTTTTTTTCCTTGTTTTTCTGAAGAGTTGGTGGTGGACTTTAGTGGCGGCTCTGAAGTAGTTGTGGGCTTCTATGGATTTGGTGTACCTCCAGTCCTTTTCGAGGCGGTGGCAGGTGCGTCTGGACTCTCGAAGTTCGGTGCTAAACCATCTAGCTTTCTTGGCGCGGGTGTTGTTGTTTTTCTTGAGGGGGGCTAAGGTGTTGGCGCTGTTGGTGATCCATCTGTGCAGGGTACGGGCTGCGGCTTTGGGATCGCCGTTTTCCGCAACAGTAGGTGCCATAGCACCTGTGGTCACAGAACAACCAACAGAAAATGTCTTTCTACAGCACCATTGCCCTGGATGATGCTTGTTGTTGTTCTGAGACCAGCTGGTCTGGAAGGAGCCTGTGGTTTGTGGTGGCTCACCGATTCAAACCACCGCAAGGCACGAAGTTCCTCGTGCAGATGTTCCAGAGCTTTCTTCCAGTCATATGTGGCTCCTTTCCTGGATGAATAGTTCAATGATCAGGTGAGTCAGAGCTGCTCTAGGTCACCTTCTTCTTAAATGGTGTATGACTGATAAAGTAACAGAGCTCAAATTGTCTGAAAAAGGAAAGCTGGATTTCACTGAGCTCTGAGGAAAAGTGCTCCTACAATGAAAGGGATTTCAAGATCCCCACTTCCCCCCACCTTCCCCACCTACTTCCAGTATCAGGCAGGGAAAGCAAAGCAATAGAAATGGTCAGGTTGTCAGGCACATCAGGGACACAGGAAAACCAGCATGTAACAGCAAACAGCCAACAGCAAACAGCCAGACAGACAGACACATACCTGTCCTCCCCACCCTCAGCCAGCAGCATTCCCCTTAGGAGTGCAAGTGATTACAGATGAATAATCTGCCGCCATCACCGCCAGTCACATCATAGCATTGTTAGAAGGAGAACTATCCACTCTCAGTGTGACTGGGGAACACTTTGGGCATTTTTAGTCTCTTGGTAAAGAGTATGGGATCACAGGAGACTGGATGTCTATTCCACATAGTATTCAAGACATCAAGTAATTAACCAGAGAGGATACAACAGTTGCTATCTGAAGAAGGTGACCTTCACATGGACCAAACCCCGTGTGGGGAAAACCACCATTTTCTTTTTTTCCCTCAGATGTTCACTAACTAAACGAGGTTCTCCTTGGGTCAGAGATTGAAGCATTCAGTGTCCTCAAACTATTTGGAAGAATTAAAGTGAACTAACCAACTTATGTCTTTTATCAGTGAATTATCAAAAGTCATCAGTGCCAAAGTACAATACAGAAGAAAAATGGGTAAAGGCTTGTCTTGACTTTAATAATATAGAGATATAGTTTTGTGTAACAAAAAGACTGGAAATTGGAATGAATCTAGTTCTGAGATTGCCATGAACTCCAGAACTTGTATCCTCCTTTGAGACTCGCACTTTCACCTAGAGGGTCGTAATGACTGAAATTCAAATACCCTCCTCAAAAGCCTTACGAACCCCAACCTTACTCAGCACATCACCAGGCCCACCGATACTGCCAAACACTTCCTGGCCCCTCTGTTCTCCACATTAAACAACATCATGGTCTACAAACAAAAGCCTATCACCTGAACTGACAACACCCTTTTGAGTTTCAAGCTCACCCTCCTTGATCACAGGAGATCCACCACCTCTAGACAGGTTTGTTGCTGCTGCAAGAACCTCTCAGAGAAGGACTGGACTTCTGCCCTCTCTCTACGCCTCTCAAAGCACACCAGCAACCTAGAGGAAGACATGCAAAACTTCAATGAATGGATCACTACCTGCACCAACAACCTGGCCCTGTCAAGCACAGAAAAAAACATCAAGAGCACAAAAGCAAGCCAACTGGTACACAGAAGAACTCAGGATGGCAATGCAGCACTGTAAGCAACTGGAAAGCACGTGGAGAATGATGTCTTCTAATCTGCCCTGACATGCGCCCACCAGCATGTCTGAAATGCCAAGTGAACAGCCCACACCAACTGCATCGAAGCCAGCATCAACAGCACCAAATAAATCTTCTTCATAGTCAGAACTTCACAGTGCTAAAGCCACCACCAGCAACATCTCCCCGTACAAGACCCAATGCAACAATCTCTGTAACTTCATTTGGAAGGAGATAACAGCAACCTACGCCAACTTCAACTTTCAACCTGACTCCAGCAACCTTGCGGCCTGTCTTCCAATCTCAGCTGAAGAATGGACCTTGACCATGTAGAACGCCATCTCCACAAAAGAGACTGCTGCAACCATGAAGACCATCCACTGTGGGGCCCCCCAGACCCATGCCCCCACCACACTTTCAACAAAGGTCTAACCACCATCAGTGAAGTCCTCACTCCCATCCTGAATGACTCCATCAATGCTGTCCTCTTCCCAGAAACCCGCAGTAAGGCAGCTGTCACAGCCCTGCTGAGGAAACACTCCGTGGACCTCACCAAACTCTTAAACTACTGACTGATCACCCTCCTATCATACATGGCCAAAGTCCAAGAGAAAACCATCAAGAAGCATCTGACCAGCTACCTGGTCAACCACCAGCTTCTCAATGCCATCCAGTCTAAATGAAGGCCCAACCAGAGCACAGAAACAGCACCCATTGAACCTACCTACACCATTTGCATGATCCTAGACAGAGGAGAGGGTAAGGCGGTCATCCTATTGAACCTCATGGCGGTGTGTCACATGGTACCACATCTCATCCTCATCAGGCGCCTTCACAGGATCGGGATTCAAGGACCTGCATGCAATTGATCTGCTTCTTCCAGATAAAAAGAACTCCGACAGTCAACCTGAAACTAGAAATCTCATCTCCTCAACCTCAAGGTTCACTCCTCAGCAGAACACTATTTGTAAATGTAAATGTAAATATATTTGAGCTTGTAAAGCGCACTGCTACCCGTAGGTTTCCTGGCGCTGTATAACACTGGGGACCCCGTCCTGGCTTTCCCTGTGAGATGGTCCCTATTGGGCACCCCCAAGGTGAAGCCAGGCATCCCCGGCGTTGATGGGGCCGTTTGTGGAGATTAAGCAAGCTATTGCCCAGAGTTGCTGAGTGGAACCCATGGTTAGAGTGACACTGAGGCGAGATTTATCAAGCCCGCTGACATTGGCCCAAACACCCAAACACTTAGAAAACACCACCGGCCAACGCCATCCATACCCACCAAATCAATATCCTCTCCTACACTGACAACACACAACTAATACTGTCCCTCTGTGACAAAATCCACAACAAAAGGAACAAGTTCACTGCCTGCATGATGGAGGTAGCCGCTAGGATGAAGTTTAACTGTCTCAAACTCAACACTGACAAGATAGAAGTGTTGATCTTTGGAAACATCACCTGTCCATGAGACTCCACCATCCAACCTATGACCTACTCCCACCTCCAGCTTGTGCACCAGCAACCTAGGAATTATCATCAACAAAAAGGTGGACATGTTCGCCCAGGTCAATGTCGTCACTGCTTCGACACCCTAAAGAACATTTTCAAATGGCTCCCGAGAATCACCATAAGACTGTCATCCACACACTCATCAACAGTAGATTGGACTACAGGAACTCTATGCAGGAATCATCAAACAGCTCACCAGAAGGCTGAAAACCACCCAAAACGCAGCAGCCAGACGTATCCTCAATCTCTCACTCAGAACACATATCACAGCTCCCTGGCTCCAGATCCATAAGCGCCCACAGTTCAAACTCCTTACCCACACATTCAAGACACTGCCCAACAAATCCCTGCCTACACAACTGCATCTCCTTCCATCAACCCCTATACACCTCCATTCAGCCAGAATCATACTCAGGAACAGATCCAGGTCAACTCTCCTCATACATCAATCCTAAAGTGTGGAACGACTTCCCTCAACACATCAGAGCCTCCTCCTCACTTCTTGAGCTAAGCAAGAAGCTGAAGACCTGGCTCTTCAAAAACATGTCTAGAGCTGGGACAGATTGAGGTGGTCTTGGGTGCAAAATCGATGCAGCTTAAATTTGTTTTCAATGTATTTATTATTAGGAATTTGTTAGACCCAGCAGTTTCAGGATGGTATGCATCTAAGCCAGGCAGAATCCACTGTCCTGGATAGGATAAGTATGATACACTTGTCTGATAACCTAAGCTCACCCTTGGATAGCTTGGCACAGAGCAGTCAGGCTTATCCTCAGGGTCAAAGTGTAAAGTGTTGGAACAACCCTCAACCTCGCAACACCCTGTGGATGCTACAAAAAGACTCCACACAGTATGTATACAACTCTGGTCTTTGTATTGCACACATATTGGGCCCGATTCATAGAATGAACTTAAGACTCAATCCTAAACTTACTACTATTTTGGTATTCACAGAATACACTTAGTACTTTTGGCATTCACAGAATGAACTTACTACTTTTGGTATTCACAGAAGTTAGGATTTTGTCTTAAGTTTGTCTTAAGACAGACTTAAGACAGACTTATGACAAAATCCTAACTTAAGTCTGTCTTAAGACTGTCTTAAGTTTGTCTTAAGACAAACTTAAGACAAAATCCTAACTTCTGTGAATACCAAAAGCAGTAAGTTCATTCTGTGAATACCAAAAGTAGTAAGTGCATTCTGTGAATGCCAAAAGTAGTAAGTGCATTCTGTGAATACCAAAAAAGTAGTAAGTTTAGGATTTTGTCTTAAGTTAGTTCTGTGAATCGGCCCCTAAGAAATCAAAATGACATCCATATTGCGTTTATACTTTACAGTTATATATCAAATTTTCAAACTCTTCCATTAGCAGCAGAACGGCATTAACATATATATAATTGTCCTAGGCGTTCGCCTGCATCATTATCCTTTCAGCCTTGTAAGCAACATACACACGATACAAGCAATCCGTTCCACATTAAAAGCAACAGAAACATATCCAGGCTATTCAGAGGTATTCTACTTTTCTGCTAACACATTTGCATAAACAACAACATTCCCATTATCGCGTACTCCATATACTTGTAATGGTCAAGAAATCACAGGTTCTTTCTACACCTTGCGACTTAGCCCCTCAGCCACTCAAACTACACCAGCCAACAATACAGATTACCCCTGCTGTCGACACTTTGATTAGATTAAGGGACCACCTAAAGCGGAAGGAAACAGTTACATGTTTTCATCCATTCAGGTCAGATTAGGTCCTCAGGCACCCAGTGGCGCCTTCCCCGCAGGAAAAAGACTGCAACACCAGTAGCTGGCATGCTCCCAATTTGGAGAATGATTTCGCCTCTGGCAGAGGTGGGAGCTACATTTGCTCCAGGGAGCAAGTCGTGGGTGCACACAAGGCACGACAAGACCTTTCAGTCACGCTATCCTTGTGGCATGGGCCTGGGGCGAGGGAGCCAGTGACCTCAGACTGAGGCCGCGATGTGAGGCACTGTTGTCCTCCCAACATGGAGGTCGGCCACCCACTATGCTGCCTGCTTGGCTATCGCTTGGCTATCGTAGACTATGCAAACTTCTCTCAACACTGCTAAGAAACCATACTCTTAGGAATACTAACTAGCAGAGGTTTCGAGCTGTAAGCTCAAGCCTCTCGGACTCATTAAACGTCCCCTGTACTCGTCGAACTTGTCACGCTATAGCCACCCCAGGTGTGCCACTAAACTTTACCAGCTCACTCTTCTGATGACTGCACACATCGGGAGGGTCCTTGTTCCAACCGATGATCACTTCCACATGTTTACGCCTCAACCCACGTGGTCCTTACGATCTTGTAGAAACAGGGAGATCTTTTCTGTCCCTGGGAACTCGAGGACAGGAGGCCAGTCAACTACCCTTGGAGAGTGGTTGGGGACCTGGGCCACAACAGTTGTCAATTAGCTGCACACCAGCAGCATACAGGCAAAGTCCCAGTCCTAGAGCACAACAAGCCCCAGCCACCGATGGTTTGCAGATAATCCAGTTGCAGCCCCCCGCCCAACTAGTTCTTCTTGTTGATGTCCTAGCATCAAACCAGCGTAGTATGTATCCAATCCCCAAAGCGTCTCTAACTCCTAAAGGTAGAGCCTGAGTGGTTACACATACAATGACCTATGAAAATGAGATTAGCTCAAAAGGCCACCTTTGAAATGCATGGGACTTCTCTAAATGTTGTCATGTCTGACATCCTTCCCTGGCAGGCTTGATCTGTATCTTTAGTGGGGCCACAACCCTGCCCCTTGGAATGCAGGTGCCAATTCCACCCCCTCTTAAATAACACAGGAAGGCCCCTCAGAGTGAGAGGTCTACAGTATGCTGTGAGCCCTTAGTTTATGGCTATCTTATCAGAAATGCACAGATGTAGCCATCCCCCCAGCAGCCAGCTGTGAATTGGAGACAGGTGGATAGGAATACAGAGCCATGAGTACAGACATTCCCACTTTCCCAAAGTGGTATTTCCACCGTCATAATGTCGAATTCACTCACACCACCAGAGCAGGTTCGCCATTACAAACTCATCGATATCAAACACTATACTGATACTCTTCTGCATGCAGGAAATCCAGATCAATGGCCTTTCCACAGATCCCACAGGCCAATCCAATACGAGGAGCAGGCCCTACTGTACCGAACACACCACTCGGTGCCATTCACTACCAGTGTATGTAGCAGACACACGCACCTGCCCTACCCTTTACCAACATCGCACCCTGTCCCCAGGGAGTACTCAGATATAGCAAGAGACATGCAGAACCTTGGCAAGCGTCTTCTTAAATGCCAAGCCTAGTAACAGTAACCTACTCACACAGGCCCCGTCATAGCAAATCTGGTGCACATTTGAAGAACTACCTCTGTGGGTGGCACAACCAGTTCTGCAGGACCATGGAGAAGGTGTTGAGTTACATGCCCTTGTCTTACCTCTAGACATGCCCTTGTCTTACCTCTAGACATGCCCTTGTCTTACCTCTAGACAATGGACTCACAGCAAACTTAATTTATCCAATCATGTATTCACTAATCACCAGTATGTATATGACAAGCACATCACTTTGGCACTGAATGGCAGTGTAAAAAGCGATCAAAGTCCTTAGGCCAGTACAAAGATCAGAGGAAAACCGGGAGGGACCAAAGCAAAAAAAAAGTAGAGGGAAAGCACCCTAGAAAGGGCCACCACCAACAGATTTTATTGGGATTGGTATGTTTGATACAAAGGTAACACAGATTTGTGCAGTGTGTGCATAAACACATTTATAAAGGAGGACGGTTGGAACCTGGGACCTCTTAATTATCTCACTTGAGCTGAGATTGGTAACCCGAAAATACATTGATCCCTCCCTTTGGTTCATTAACACCATTCGGTGATTGGGATTAAATCCCAGATCCAAAGCTATAAAGTTGGTTCACGTATTGGTACCATTAAACAGCACATTACACCTGCAACACTTGAAGACTCACATTCCCATCACACTTAAATCACATTTTTACTTCCTAAAATATAATTCAACTTTTGGTAATTTATAAATAATGTTCTTTAGATTTATTTTCCTGGCCATCTTTAAGTTCCCTCCCATACAAATTTATTTCTTTCACATTTTGGCCGATATCTATTAATGACTTTTCTCCACCCTTCGTGTGTTTTCTCTCTGTATCACTCTTATTTGTCTTATCTGGCCTCTTTTTGCTTTTTCTGCTCACTCATCTTGTTCTCCCCTTCCTGCTGAAGAGACACGAAGAGCAGAATGACTTCAAGAGTCTCTTGGAATCCTTCATGTAGGCTTCATATCATAGCACAATCCTCATCAACACACTGTTGATGAGAGAGTGAAGCAACCCCTTGTAGCATTGTCATATGAGTAACCCTGGATGCTTGTGGGCACTCACATATTTGAAAGTCGTGCTGAAGTCTCACTCAAAGCTGCCTAATTCTTCCAAACTATAATTCGGTACAGAGAGGAGAGGCCAAGAAGAGTGACTGACAGTTCCGGCAACATCTGCTAAGACAGACACACTTGAAATAGACACACAGTAGACGAGCCTCATACACACACACACACACACACACAGCCTGCAACGACAACACTACCCTGTTCAGATACACACACATCCAACCTGCATTTGTACATCAAAAACACAGACATGTACGTTCCACTGCTTGAAAGGCTTCCTACCTGGCAGACTCAAGGTCAGTGCACACACACACAATTACTGCAGCAGACACACAACCTCTGCAGCAGATAATGCTATAAGCCAACCTATGCTGCTGAAAACTATTGCAATGACAGAGGTTTTACTTAGACTGAGATATAAAAACAGGGACAACGGGACATGGGGCAGCAGGGGAGCCTTGAGGTTCAGCTGGCTGGTGGACATGCTTCTGACAAGGGTACAGGTGGGCAAGTTGATAAGCGTGGCTCAAATCCACTGGAGTGACTTACAGCACTCACCTATAATTACCTTATAGGAAGTCAGCCGGACAGTGGAGAAGTTTAACAAAAAGTCTTTATTAGGCCAAACAACACTCATATGAGAGGGCCCTGTCCGACCTCACTCCTAGGAGTGCGAACGAGAGGACTGACTCTCTGCATCACAGCAATACATTATAATGCGACACAGTAAATGGGGTACGCCCCTTGTGGAAAACTACTGAGCCCCAGACCAGTAGACAATGTTCTCATACAGCAGGCATCTGCACCTGCGAGGGATACATTATTATCTCTGCTCAAGGCCAGGGAGCTAGGTTTCGGCGTCTCTGAGCATGAGAACATTGCAGATAACACAAATTGCTAGTTTCGGTCTCAGTGAGCCGAGAAACGAAAACTACTGTCTTAGCATATTTCTTTCTGTATTCCTGCGGGAGGGGCATGAGCGAGCAGAGCCCGCAGGCACGGAGAGTTACACAAAATGGTGGCACACAAGCTAAGCTAAGAAACTAATATGATCACACATATATACGAGAATAGGTAAGAATATGAATTCGGCATAAGTGCGTTTACGTAAATGCATTAGTTAGTCATATGATGCTAACTCATACGTCATCATAGGGTAATTAGAGCATCGAAAAGTGAATTCTATCAGACCCTCCTTTTAGCATCATTGGCTAACTATGGCCTCATTTATTTGCCAAAAGGTAGTGTTGACATACATTCTAGGGGCAGGCCAACATTACTTCAGTCGAGAACATCTTCAGCAATAAACATTAACCAACTTGCATCAGCAGGAATTTCAGTAATCATAGAAGTGGTATATTGACCAGGCAACTTCTTTTTCGGACGTATATTTGCAGCACACATTGAACAACATGGAGGGAGGCAATATATGCAAAGGCAGCATGACAGAATTACACTCACCACTCCGACCAAACCCATTAGTATTTTCCAACCCCAGGAAGAAAAGGCACCCCAGAGCCACCCTTGGAGAGACCATGTCCCATTATCTTGGTGAAGTTCAGTCGCTAATCTATGTAATTTTTGCACGGCCAAGTTAACAGTCGGGGCGGAGTCAGGGATATAAACGCAACAAGAGGTCCCGATGACGCGACAGGCCCCGCCCCTATCAGCCAGTATGACGTCAAGGACCATCCTATTCTGGATCGTAAATAATCTCATAGCCTGAACCTCAACAGAGATGTTAGTCGTAATGTCAGCCTCAACCAGAACCACTTTTTCCATTACCCTAGAAAGTCGTCTAATAGCTCTACTGTTGAATATAGGACCCCAGAAAGGAAGCAGACCCTTAGAAAAATCAGTCCATTGCTGATACGAGGTATCTGTCTGATCAACGTCCTCTACCTGAAGTTCCCTCCTTTTACGCTGCTCTCGCGGCTGCTCTTGAGGACTGGGGAATCGTCGATGTGTTCTGTGGTAATCAGAAGGGGCTACATATACGGGAGGAATCAGATAAGCCAGGTAACACACCCCACCCCAACCCTCGGGCAACCATAAGTATCCATTTTCGCCGCATACAAAATAGACACTGGGTGGGGCAATCAATGAGGGGCTAACGGGCAGGCGTATTGAAGCAGTTACATTACAAGAGCTATTTCCAACCTTTATGGGACCCCTTCCCTCTATACAGAAAAACGGAGGGGGACCCACCACAGCCAAGGGTATCAAAGACTTGGAGCTGTCGTTACTCTTAGGGGGATGCCTATAAGACAAAGTGGCGTTCAATTTCATGAAACTATCCCTGAGTCGATCAGTATCATTAGGTGTCATGAATCGACCCAACTTTTTCTCACATGTCTCTATGAAGGTCTGGTCAAAACGTCCGTCGGTATATATTCGTCCAAGGGAAGCTGAAGGCAAAGGGCGTACTCGCATTGTCATTGTCCACCCCCTATTCTGCAGTCGGGGAGTTAGGGAATCTGGCTGTTGGAAATATTTGACAAGACCTATAAGAGTATACCATCCCACACAACTATTTACCGGAGTCAAAGGAAGAGCAAGGAATCTGTCTTTCTTATAAGCAGCAGAAGGCAGAAGCCCACAAACCCAGCAATCTGTCATGTTGGTAGTGGCATGTGCATGATGCAAAGTCTTAATAAAAACATTATCTTTATAATTGGCACGTATCATTCTCTCCCCATATTCAACTGTCAACATTTTGTGTTCCGGAATAGCAGTAGGTGTGGGTGCAAATGTATGAACAGGATAGTATTTATCTACGAAAAACAGTATTCCAAGAGTCACCAAAAAGGCAATTAGAACTGTTACTACCACTACAATTTTACCATTTCGGGAAAGGGCCAACCAAGGGGAATCAGGCACGCGTCTCGGGGGAGCTGCAAAAGGCTGCTCCTCATCAGGAATTGGCCGCCCAAAGGGATACATTCTGTATGCTTTTCAACACCAAAAATAAAAAATAAACAAAAATCACACTATTACTAAAAAAAAATAGTCCCAGACAATCCTCAACCGGCCAGAGGGGTTCTTCAACCCTTAAAAAGGGATCTTCTTCCCTGTGTCCTTCAAAGCCTCACAGGCAGGCTTTTACCGTCCATACCTGTTCCCTCGTTGCTTGTCAACACTTTGGAATAAGGGAAGCACTTTATTCGGGCCCCGCACCACGCTTTAGTCTCAAAGAACACAATCTTCGGCTAAACACCAGGGCTCTTACAAGTCCATCCCTATCACTAAATCTTCTTTTCAGAATGTCCACTAAGCCCTTCTTCCAGTGTTTAGTCCATCATATTTCAGCACTGTACTTATTTTCTTCGGGGCCGGAAATTATAACGAGTGCTCCCTGGCACTTCGGGGTCGGAGAACAATAGATGGTGGCATGTAATCTCTTCAATAAGTCTAAACCCAACAAATTTTCACCACAATTTGATGTCAATAAAAACGGTGAATCAACAGTAAAAGGACCAATCGTTAACGTGAGAGGTTTAGAAATGGGGCTAATCACCGGAGTTCCTGCGAAACCCACAGATATGTTATTCTTGCCAGACAGAGCCGCCCCTGGGACCCGAGAACGAGCCACTGAACTTTTCATTGCACCCGTATCCACTAGAAATTTCTGCTGAGACCCCAGTAAGTCGGCTTCGACATAAGGTCCCCTCTGATCAACTTCCATAAGTACTGGTCCCATGCTCTGTCCTACGCTGTCCTAGTTGTGGGAGAACCCTGTCAAATCATCAACTGAGTAATCATCGTTATAGTACTGGGCACCAGCACTCTGCAACTGTTGCCTATTTGTATTATTGTCAAAGTAGTTGCCCCCCGGCCTCCTTCCGCCTTCCGATCGAACCACCTGTCGACCTGCATCGCCACCACCTCTTCCTCGTCCGCGCCCCACACCAGCGCCCTCCTGAAGCAGCGGGCAATCCCTCCACCAGTGCCCCTCCTGCTTGCACTTCGCGCACTGATTCGGTCCCAGTCTGTCCCTGCTCTCACCTCTCCCAAATCCACCTCCGCGGCTCGGCCCCGCACCCCTTCCTCTGCCTCTTGCCACCTGCTGCAACAAAACCCTCGTCTTCAAATCTTTAGCCTTCTTCTCCTGCTTATCTTTGTTCTCATTTTCCCTGTGCTCGTAATATTGCGCCATACTTAGTATTCCCGAAGGAGAGGACGTCGTCCACGTACTCTCCGACGCTTGCAGTCTAGCCGATATTTCAGGTAATAAGTTTGTAACAAACCTGTTGACAAATAGCCGTAACCCTCCATCTTGCGACACATCCTGCCCACTAAAATCCATAAACGTTTCCTCAAACCTCGTAAAGAAATCAGAGACCGCCTCATCCTTTTTCTGCTTACAAGCCGTTAATTTGTCCCAATCCACCTTCTTCGGAGGAATGAGAGAATGCATATATTTAATAATACGCCCTGGCAAAGCCAATATCTCAGCCTTCGGCTTCTCCCCTGGCTTACGCTCCTTGTCCCAATCCTGCAACTCCTGCCATGTACCACCCAGCTCCTCCGTGTGATCCGTACCTTTCACTTGTCGCCACACGTCAACCGGGACCAAAAGCCCGAAAAACAATTCAACGTCAGCCAACGTCATCACAGTAGAAGACGCCGCTTCCGTAAGTTCTTTGTAATAGGCAGTCGGATTCTTTCTAGAATCCGGCAACTGAGCCTTCAATGACAACACCTCACTTCTCTTCCATGGCGTATACACCCATTGCTCCTGGAAATGCGCATCAATTCTGTTCCTTGTAACAGCCTTCGTGACGGGGTCTAACAACTCGGGGACCTCAGGATGAAAAATAGGGTGCACCTCTCGCATTGGGTGGAGACCTGGGAAATGGGGTGTGCCTGCAGAGGGCAACTCATTCCTGTATTGCAAAAGCGCGCGCAGACTACTCATCACTTCCTTCACCCCCGTGTTCGTTCTGTACGCTCCAGCCTGTATATCCCGCAAAACCGCCGGAGCCACACCTCCATATCCCTGCTCCCATAGCGGTATCAATACGCTAGCCATGTGCCACAAAGCGTGCTGCTGCATTAAGGGCTCAAAATCTTTCATGGTAGACCAGATATCCTCGAACGAATAAATATTATTCCTGGCCCATTGACATGCCTGGTTAGCCACCAAACTTTTTTCATCCAAACCAACTGTAGAGCGCGTAAGCAGTTTCCGCACTTGTGAGAACAATCCGCTACCTGCGCCGCGACTCGGTGTTAGCATCTCCTGACTGGGGGTGGTGCTGGCTGAAACTGTAGGGAGTGCTAAAGAAAATGGCGAGGGGGCGGGTGAAGTGGGCTGAAGTAGAGAAACGAGGGGTGTCGAGGGCAAGGATTGTTGGGGGGCACTCGCTGAAGGACCTGGAATGGCGCTACTAGGGGCCGGAAGTGGCAAGGAGGGGTACAATGGCTGCGGGGCATAAGGGGGAGGGGGTCGAGCATTCAAAATGTCCTCCATCTCATCTGGGTCGTCCTCTCTTACTACGTAACTTT
Organism: Lissotriton vulgaris; assembly: GCF_964263255.1. Lineage (NCBI taxonomy): Eukaryota > Metazoa > Chordata > Amphibia > Caudata > Salamandridae > Lissotriton > Lissotriton vulgaris. Next base: position 43,826 of record NW_028245914.1, on the reverse strand, counting down.
TATTTTCCTTCAACCTACAAAGTCTATCTGCGCGCTCCATGCGTAATGCATTCTCATTCCCCACCTGTTCTCTCACTTTCTGCGCCATAGTCTGGGTTGACTTTTTATACTCCTCCTTCTCCTCCCGCATCTTACGCTTCCTGGCCTCTTTCTGCCATATTCGCAAAGAGTCGAACATACTCTGGCGGCTACGCCTAGCAAACAGTTTATCTTGCAAATAATCCAATTTAGCTTCATCGAAAGAACCCGTCAAAGGCCATTGTAAATCCACATTATCAGCAGTGTATCGATGCCACAAAGTACCAAACAAAATCGGGACCAGTCCATGTTTAACATACATATCAAAACTCGGTGTCCCTTCAGGGGGCGCAGGTTGGCTCTCGGCCAGTCTAGTATCTGAGGGTCGACAACAGCATCCAAAACATCGCAGCTTGCTAAAACACGGCATCTTTACTTTAACTTGAATCACAACTCCAATTCATTCACACACACACATACAAACGAACCACGTATACAAATACAATATCTCCAAAACACGTGTTACCAAATGGGACAAGGCCCGTCGACCAAGTCCTGGGGAACCTGGACTCTACCGCAGACCGAACAGTACGCTAACTGTTCTGAGGGCGGGGAACGGATCCGCCACCCGTGCGGCACTATGGATCGCTGCGCACTTTACCGCGGGAAACTCGGATCACACCGCCACTGAAACACCACACTAGGAGTTCAGGGTAAGCGCACCAGAGTCTACCCACAATGAGCCACGCCTTCACCACAGTACCATTCGGTCGGATCGCTACAGACAATTACCTCAAAATACGTCCCCAACCCCTTCAAGTCTGTCAGAGTACCGACTCGCACTCTGAGTTCCCCGGAGCACACTAGCCCCAGGAGCACACCGGCTCCTCAAACCATCAGAGACACTCTAGTCTCCCGGAACACTCCCGTTCCTGTCACAATCACAGGTGGATCACTCACCTTCCGTATGCGGCACCGACCTCTACCGTTCTCCACCTCCGGCTGCCAGGACCAACACGGTCAGCTTCAAGTTCCGCCTTCTGGACCCCGGCGTAAGATCCGAACCGGGACCTCTCCCGATCAGCAGGGTGGGGCAGCGCTGCGAGAACCAAGCTCGGCATCAAATGGGATCCCGGGCCCACCGTGCCGACCAGCGGGTCCCCGGTCTTCTGCTACCCACTTACGGGTGAGAAAGATCTTTATCGCGGGGTCCCTATTCGGGCGCCATCTGATAAGCGTGGCTCAAATCCACTGGAGTGACTTACAGCACTCACCTATAATTACCTTATAGGAAGTCAGCCGGACAGTGGAGAAGTTTAACAAAAAGTCTTTATTAGGCCAAACAACACTCATATGAGAGGGCCCTGTCCGACCTCACTCCTAGGAGTGCGAACGAGAGGACTGACTCTCTGCATCACAGCAATACATTATAATGCGACACAGTAAATGGGGTACGCCCCTTGTGGAAAACTACTGAGCCCCAGACCAGTAGACAATGTTCTCATACAGCAGGCATCTGCACCTGCGAGGGATACATTATTATCTCTGCTCAAGGCCAGGGAGCTAGGTTTCGGCGTCTCTGAGCATGAGAACATTGCAGATAACACAAATTGCTAGTTTCGGTCTCAGTGAGCCGAGAAACGAAAACTACTGTCTTAGCATATTTCTTTCTGTATTCCTGCGGGAGGGGCATGAGCGAGCAGAGCCCGCAGGCACGGAGAGTTACACAAAATGGTGGCACACAAGCTAAGCTAAGAAACTAATATGATCACACATATATACGAGAATAGGTAAGAATATGAATTCGGCATAAGTGCGTTTACGTAAATGCATTAGTTAGTCATATGATGCTAACTCATACGTCATCATAGGGTAATTAGAGCATCGAAAAGTGAATTCTATCAGAGTCAACAAACTAACAGCGAGAGCCGAGCAAAGAGTGTGGACAGATTCCTCATAGAGCGCTAAGATGCAGTGCTATGTGAACACATTTTTCACAGTGCAGTAAGATGCAGTGCAGTGGCATAAATTCCTCAGTCCAGTAAGATGCATTGCAGTGACACAAATTCCTTATAGTGCTGTAAAGTGCAGTGTGCACACATCTGTCACAGTGCATTAAGATGCAATGCAGCGTGCACAGATTCCTCAATCATAGTGCAGTGAAATGCAGTGCACTGTATACATATTTCTCCCAGTGCATTAAGATGCAGTGCAGTGCACAGATCCTCTCCTTAAAACATATGAAGACCACAAACACCCCCAGGGCCGGACGGAAAGGCCCCCAGAGGTCCCTTGATAGAAGAGCCTGGCTCCTGGCAGAGATTTCCTCCAGGATTATTCAGTCCATTTCTACAAACACAGGGCGCTGACAATCTCCTACCTGAGCAGAAACCTGTGCAGACATTTCCAGGCTCTCTCCTCCTCCTATGGCTGGGGTTGGGCAGGTCCAGATTTGGGTTCTGGGAGAGGTAGTGGGGGGCTGTGAGGGTCTGAAGATGAAGATAACTGCATAGACAGACAGGGCGTCCTTCCTCCTCTGCAGCAGGCTGGACACAGAGGGAGAGGCAGGAAATGATGTCAACATCGGCTGCTTGTACTGTCTCTGCCACCGCTGACCAGGAACAGGAAACACTTCTTCCTTTCATAGAATGTGCTCAGTGGATTTCATCAGCAGGCGAGGAGCGCCCTCTGCTGGCCACTTAAAGAACCATCACACCCAGTCTCGAGTGAATATACACAAACAAGCATTTTGTGACAGGAAATGCCTGGGTTTTTAGATGTCTCAGAAAGTATTTACAGCTTCACTTCATATGAGCATCTTCAATACACTGATGCAGAGGACTAAAGGGTAGTTACAGAAGGTTATCACCTGGAAGAGACAGTTTATATTTCATTAAATATATGAGAATATGTTATAGTGGTTCAATTAAACTGGACTGCTTCTTCATTTTTCATTGAATTTTTTGTTAATGCTTTATTTATCGGGTTTTTCAGATGCACATCATGGTACATAGCAAAGTAAATAGAGAAAAATACCATGCAATTTCATACACCAGACCAAATACAGTGTGGTATAAGACAGACTTTTTCTAATCTTCCTGTGTTTTTGGGTTATTCCTTATCATAGCTGCCCAGGTTTAGATTGCTATGAGTGACATTTCAATGACTATGAGCGACACTTTCTGGCCAGCATAATTAAGCAAAGAAGAGGAAAGCATATAAATATCATTAATTACAGTAAAAATGTAAGTGCTGCAAGCACTAGAAATGGAAGAGCACTAACCTAGTGCCCTTGTACAGTCAGAGGCAAAACACTACTGTTAACCGCTGCAACTAGTTAAAATATCTAAAACACTCCTAAAACCATTCATAAGCAATAGCTGTGTCACCTATGGTTTCACCATTACTTTTTGCCATGCGTGCCATGATGTAAAGCTGTTTCTGTGATATCGACTGATGGAGCTAAATCTGTTTGTCTATTTCTGTATTACACATGCAGCACCAATGGTGTAATTCATAAGGGTTTATGCTGACTGCTGTGATTTCTGTCTCGAATCAGGAGGCACGCTAGACGTGAGAGGAGCTCTCTGAACAGGTGGACGTCACCAGCTTCAAAGTACTTGTTTTGCCAGGTGATAGCAACAATTCCAAGGGGCCCGGGCAAGTAGGAAATTGAACTAGGGATATGTTGCCACAGCTTCGGATACCTGCTGGAGGATGGGCCAGGTGGCTCTCTCTCTCTCGAGTCCAGTCTTGTAGGATGTAAGAGGCCCAACACAGATTTCTGCTGCCTCACCCTTCATAATTATAGTCAGCTAACAGTAGTCTGGGTCACAGCCTGGCAGGCTGCTGTATTTCAAAATACACTCACTAAAAATTCACAGAAGCAAAATAAAAATCATTCATTATAGCTGAGATTCCGACATGCCACGTAAGCTGGCGCGCCACATGCCCATGACCTCAGTTTAGTTGCATCAGTATGGCGGCCGTGCCACGTACCATGCATGAGGCATTAGATTAACGCATTTTAGTGTGGTGGTCCGCATCACTGCACTGAAATCAAAAGTCACACATTATAGCGCCTCCTCAGCTGCTATAATGCACCATGACTGAGTGGCAATACATGCTGCGCCCTGTTCCCCTCGCAGCTCTCTACTTTGTTACAAGGTATTGGGACTGGACACATCACGGGCCGATACAACGCGGCATTACTGAGGAGTCACTACCCAATGGCTTGGCTACTTAGATACTTAAAATATAATTGTGAAGCCTTGAGACATTTTAAGAAGTGGGGGACTAAGTCACGGGGTAACCCTGCAGTTCTGCTGGCCCACGCTACCTGCAGCGTTGCGAGTGTGTGGCATATTATTGATTATTGATTATTGTAACAGCTTGCTACTATCTGTAAATGAGGGAGTGTTAGCCAAACTCCAAGTGATCCAGAAAACTGCGGCTCGCCTGGTCCTAAACGCCCCCCAGAACTGCGTCCAAACCTCTTCTCGACAAACTGCACTGGCTGTCAGTCCGGCAGAGGACGAAGTTTAAGACATGTTGTCTAATTCACAAAAGCTTAAACGGACTAGGTCCTGCATACCTGAAAAATAAATTTATACCCTACACCCCCTGCACGTTCCCTTAGGTCAAGTAATCAATTCCTATTACGTGTGCTCCGCGCAAAGAAGGCCAGGCACGGTGGCAGAGCTCTTTCTGTGGTTGGTCCATCTCTATGGAACAAACCCCCCATAGCTCTCAGACAGTGCTCAGAACACCTGCTGTTTAGAAAGCAACTCAAAACCTTTCTGTTTCAAAACAAATCCTTTTTTCGTCTGGCTTCCCCTCTGACTGTGTTTTGCTGTGTTTCTTATCGTGCAGAGATACTCCTCCGGGAGTCGATTCGAGCGCGATACAAACCCGCAAATAAATAAATAAATTTCAGGAAGTGTTCACTGACACTTGTCAGTGTGTTGGGCAAATTAATGGTAGCTCAGGTCCTCTTCGCCGCTCGCACCACAGCATTGTGGATGAGGATCGATTCCTGGACACAGAGTTGGCGAAGCCTGACTTGCCATTTTGGTGAAGCATATGGCCATGTCTGAACTGGGGTGGCCGAGTGAGCTAAAGAATGGTGATGGATTAAACCAAGATCTGTTGACTGGGGGTTAGTGTTTGATTTGCTCAAACGCTACGTCCATCATCCCCTTTGGTATAGCTTTGTTCGCCATAAGTTGGCAGGGTACTCTCAGACGTGAGTCCCTTGCTAACTTTGCCACTGGATTTAAGATAGCCTGGCTGAGATGGGTTATGAACCCGAAACCGGTCCCAGGATGCTTGTTTCCGGTCCAGGGAAGACATGGTTTGGCAAATCGGGCTGGGCTGTTCCCATGAGGCACAGGGTCAGACTGATTTGCATATGGACATGTCTGAAGTGGGGTGGCGGACTGAGCTAAAGAATGGTGATGGATTAAACCCAGATCAGTTGACTGGGGGTGAGTGTTTGATTTGCTCAAACGCTCCGTCCATCATCCCCTTTGGTATCGCTTTGTTCGCCATAAGTTGGCAGGGTATGCTCAGACGTGAGTCCCTTGCTCACTTTGCCACTGGATTCAAGATAACCTGACTGAGGAGGGTTATGAACCTGAAACCGGTCCCAAGATGCTTGTTTCCGGTCCAGGGAAGACATGGCTTTGCAGTTTGGGCTTGACTGCTCCCATGAAGCACAGAGTGCTTAAATCTCTGCGAGCTCAATGCACCGAATAGAGCAGGACCTGGAAAAGCTAGAGAGACAGTATGAGGAGACGCATGATAGAGCCACTCTGGCTGCTATTCGTTTGGGTGTATCTGAATACAATGAGTTAGCAGACCAGGAGGTGCTGCAAGGTTAGATATTATGGTGAGCGTGGCAGGCCGGGGCGGGTGCTGGCTGATAGGATAATCTACAGACGCCGCAACTCACACGAGGTGGAAGGCTGTCCACCTGAACTCTGCCTTGCCCTGCAGCTTGACGACGGGGTTTGCTTCACTCCACACTCGGCTCCCTGCACCGCGACCGGTCCCTCCCCGCCGCCGTTCGCCTCCTGACATCAGGCACGGCCACTGAGTGGGGGGGGACTACAGGTCCCAGCAGTGCTTGCGCCAGGAAGCCGCCGACGCCCTGTCCACGCCCGGAGGCGCTTAAAATCAGCAGAGGCCCTTGACAGAGCGGGGATAATCTACAGACGGCGCAACTCACACGAGGTGGAAGGCTGTCCACCTGAACTCTGCCTTGCCCTGCAGCTTGACGACGGGGTTTGCTTCACTCCACACTCGGCTCCCTGCACCGCGACCGGTCCCTCCCCGCCGCCGTTCGCCTCCTGACATCAGGCACGGCCGCTGAGTGGGGGGGACTAAAGGTCCCAGCAGTGCTTGCGCCAGGAAGCCGCCGACGCCCTGCCCGCGCCCGGAGGCGCTTATAGTCAGCAGAGGCCCTCGCATCGTGGGACGCGCGCGGGCGTCGCCGGGCTAAGCCCGGGCAAAGGGCGGGCCCTCTGAGGCCCTCAGAGGTCAAGGAGGTCGGGCCGGGCGCTCCCCCCCTAACATTGATATTTCAAGTGCCCTAAAGGTATGTTGACCTTCAACATTGAATGATTGTTTGATACATTTGGACGAACTACGGGACACTGTTATTTTCTATACTCTATGAGAGGGACAAAACGCTGCCTTGCACCCACTTGATATTTCATCTACGAACTTTATCGTATTATACGGTGTACGGCATATTACTCTGTACCCATTGTTCATTGTCCTGACTGAGCAGAGTACTATTTATATTGCGAATTGATAAATATATTAATATTTCTATTATGTTTACAAGGGGCACTCGAAGCAAAACAGCAGCCGGGGGAGCTGCAGTGATAGGCCCTATAGATAATTTTATAACAAGGGCCAATGATGCCATCGACTAGGGCATTCTACTCCTGGAGCGCAGGGTTTCACAAGACCTAGCCCTAGCTAAATGATCATCCCTTGGTCTTATCGCATCAGCAACTACACCTATCCAGGTTAGAACTAGTAACATCAGACCCCTAACTGAAGTATGTGCTGATATTCATTCAATTCCAAATGAGGTAAATCTATCCGCATCAATTCCCCTGATAGACTCTGACTTAGAACCTAGAATGGATCTGGAAAAAACTCCCAACCTATCCATCAATCCTACACCAGAAGAAATATCCTTAGACAACACGAGGCAATCAAGAGGCAGGCGGGGGGGCGCCATACAAAAACAAGTCAAACACACATTAAAGCATTGTATGTCTAAGACTAGGAAATATAGCGCGCCCAAACGAAAGCCTAGGAAAGGCGCTAATCCTAACCCACATTTAAGTACGGGCGGGACAAAGGCTACCATTGAGACTGAGATAGATAGTGAGGAGCATCAGGGGAGGCTGCTAGGTACTGAGGATAAACTTGATGCCAACACTGCAAACGATCACTTGTTGGAAAGAATGGGTGAACTTCTCAGTATCTCTTTGTCACCCATAGAAAGTAGGCTCACCCGTATTGAAAAGCAACTAGCTGAATTAAGTATCCCTATTAAAATTATCTCTAGAGACGGCGCCCCCACTGGTGTGGGATCTAAATTAAGCTCCTCAAAACCCACAGGCACCAAACCTAAGAACGCTCCAGCCCCAATTATAACCACAACATCTAAAACCCAGCAGGCTTCAGACAAAGGGATTACTGCCAACCATTCGGCAGTAAATTCTAGCATTAGCCATACGGGTACCTCTCACACCACTAAAGCAGTATTTGAGCCAGGGAAGGGTCAAAACATTGAACAGAGCAAGGGGATTCCTATGAGTCAAACCAATAACTCTGTGAAAGATCTTCCTACGGTCCAGCCTGGCCAAAACAAGAGTACTACCATTAGGCAGATACCACCACTTATTAATTTACCGCCCGAATGTGGGGCATATGTGTTGGTCTTAGTTAACGTTACTAAACTCAGGAAGGATCAAGAAGAAACCCCTATATCGCTCAAAAATAAAATCTTACACTGGCTAATTGCAAATTGCAATTTCCCTATGGAAGGGGCAAGGGAGAATATTCACACCCAGAGAGTGGGATGGATAGGCCCACTGAGAAAAAAGTTTGAGGGGGACTGCATAACAATAAATTTCAAGAACCCCCAATGGGCAGAAAAAACATTGGCTAGTGCTCCACTACACTCACCATGGGAATTTAATACCACCCTTCTCCCATTAGGTTATTTTTATAGGCATTTGATATCCCCCAAACCAAATATGGCGAGTAATTTCGCCGTATCACACCAGGATTTGAATTTTGGTGCTAGGATTAAGTCTCCACTTTTTTCCCAGAACCAAGATTATAATTACCTGAATGGCCCCGCTTGGCGCCATCAGGCTCCAATGCCAGCACACCCTCTGCATTATCCTCAATTCCCAACCATGTCCCACTATGACCATAGGGAAAGGTCATATCCAGCATTTACTCCTAATCAATACATACAGATGAATGAAGTCAGGCCACTATTTAACATCCCAACTCATAATCGGTTTGAATATTTTTCTAATCTAGATGAGCAGGACTGACTGGATAAAATGGTTGATAGTAACATCAGAAACCCAGCCACAAGTAATGGAAACAAGGGATACTCATCACCAGCTGAAGTAAGAATAAACCAGAATAGAACAGCTGATGATGTGTATGCCAATAGCGACCCCCCAGTAGCTGTCAACATTACTGAGGACACAGCGAGGAGTGCTGGGAGTAAGCCCACCAGACATCGCAGTGTCCGTGGGTTATCAATTCTTAGCTGGAATGTGGCGGGGCTGGAATCTAGGCTTTCAAACCCCCTATGGGCTAAGATAATTGATGGCATAGATATTGTTATGTTTCAGGAGTCATGGGCTGTTGGGAATTTGCACATAGAGGGTTACCACTGTTTTAGCATAACATCACCTAAACCCAGTTTTGACCGAGCAGTGGGCGGTCTGTTCATCGGGATTAGGATCTTGGCTTGGCTGGCGGTTCAAATCCTTGAATATAAGTTAAAGTCAAAGACCAGAATTAAACGCTTCCTGATGGAGCCTGATTCCCTCCACACGGTCTTATACTCACCCCAGCTGCGAAAGAGACTGCCTAGAGCAACGCAAGTGGTGTTCCAGATATGGCGGCAGGCGCTGCGCCGCATGGGATGGTGGGGTAAGTTGACTGGGGAGACCCCGCTCTGGCATAACGGGCAACTGCCGGCTCTGATGTCCCTTTCGGGATTCAAGAGTTGGGACTTGATAGGAATTTCCACTATGGGCCAGGTCCTTAGAGGCACCACGCTTAAGACCTTTCAGGATCTTAGTGCAGAATTTGATATGCCCCGCACCCAGTTTTTTCGCTACTTACAGTTTAGACATGCTTTGCCACCTGCGCTGGAGGGCTTGGCCACGCTACCCGAATTCAGCCCGATAGAAGCAAAAGTCTTTATGGGGGACTTGGAGGACCGTAAAATTTCCAAAATATACCAAACATTAGTGACACACTGCTCATCGGACCTACAGCCTCTAAGAGATCGATGGGCGCGAGACGTGGGAGAACTGGAGGAGGAGGACTGGCGGGAGGCTCTTGAGTCCCCCAGGGGTGCAGCAATAGCAATCCGTCTACGGTAATACAATTCAAATACTTGCACCGTACATACTACACCAGAGAGAGGTTGTGGAAGGCAGGGTTGATTGAGTCCCCTGCGTGCTTGCGATGCGGTCATGAGCTTTGTACCCTGTTGCATACAGTGTGGGAATGTGGTGGCCTGGCGCGGTTCTGGAAGGGTGTGTGGGATTGTTTGTCGGAGGTGCTGGGGTGGGAGCTCCCTCGCACGGCGAAATTAGGCCTGCTCCATGTGCTTGAAGGGGTAGGTAGGAATGTGTACAAACGGCACTTGTTATTATTGGGACTCACGCTGGCCAAACGTGATGTGGCTCAGGCCTGGAAGGAACCTGGGGCTCCTAAGGTGATCGGGTGGAAGAAAGGCCTGGACTTCTGCATGGGACTGGAGAGGCCGGTGTTCGAGGCCAGGGGCTGTCCCACAAAACACTATAAGATATGGAAGAGGTGGGCGGACTATAGGGGATTGTGGCTGGAGCCCCCGCCGCCGCCACGGAGTGAGGAGGGGCAGATGTAGAGGGCATATTGAGGCTCGACTCTTTTCATATTGGATTGTATGCTCTTCATAGCAGTGTTGGGAGACGGAGTGTTGCAGGACCGGGGGGGGAGGGTGGCTTGGTAGTTAGGGGGGGTGGAGGGGAAGGGCACTTTTTCATTAAATGTATCGCACAACATGACCCATGATTGTAATCACAGTCCCTCCGGGGCTCGGAGTACTGTGGATGTTTATTTCTGCGATTCAATAAAACCAGTTTTGAAAAAAAAAGACCAGAATTTATTTAATTAATTTTTATAATAATGATTTTTATTATGTACCGAATAAGAATTTTCAGGCATTGTCAAAGGCTCTACATAACTTGGAATCCTGCTTATTAACTGATGTAGAGTCAGGGATTTTAATTGGGGGTGACTTTAATGCAAAGTTAATAAAGAATCATGGGATCAGGACCTACCTAGACCAAGCGGAACGAAGGGGCACTAAATTAGCTAATATACTAACTGAATTTGCCCTTGGTGACGCTATGAGAATAGGTCATAGCCCTAGCGCCCCCATGCCCCCACGTTCACAAGTAGGGACAGCAGTTCTACTATTGACTATATTTTTATGTCGCCTCATCTAATAGATTGCATAGTAAAGTCTACAGTGATGGTGACATCATTCGGGTATCACAATCCATTAATAGTAACTTTGAATCTAGCACCCAGTCCCGTTTATATGAATCTGAATGGTGCAAGGGATATCACACCCTCGACTGACGGACTGCGATTAAAATGGAGGGGGTTTGATAGCGGGTCAATCTTGGATAGTGTACAAACTATACACCCACATCTGATCAAGTCTTGCTCATCTACGAACAGCAATCACCATAGGATAATCGCAGATTTTGAAAAACTGTGCTCAACTATAAAAACCCTTTTGTCAGTCCTGCTACCCAAGGAAGGCAAAGAACCAAGGTGGTTTGACTCAGCCTGTTCATTAGCTAATAAGGAACTAAGAAGGGCACTTATTACTAAACCTAGGTGCAAAATGACCGTCCAGAATGCCAGGAAACATTATAAAATTAAAATAGCAGAAATAAAGGCAACATTACTTTCTGAACAGTGGGAATTGCTGGTGACCAGCGCTAATCTGGGGGCAGCGGACCTTTTTGGTCCGCAGTCAGGAAAACAAGGGAAATGGGTAAGCAGCTTACTCCAATTAGCTGCAACATAACCAGCAGTGCATGGGAGACCCATTTCTCAAAAATGTATGCAGCACCACCTGAGGAGCTGCTGACTCCAACCCCAGGACAATTGCGCGGTTTACAGATTGAGGCCCACGAAGTTGAAATAGCTATAAAAGAGAGCCTTGGAAACAAGGCGCCTGGCCCTGATGGCCTGCCCATTGACATTATTAAGTATAATTCGAACTTATGGGCACCAATTCTTCTTAATGTCTTTAACAGTAATTTATAATAGAGTACTTGAATGGACTGAAGATACAGACTTACTGGACCCGTGTCAGAAGGGATTCCGGAGCGGGGTGGGAACAGTGGAGCAATGCTTGAATTTGAAACTGATAATCGATAAGTACAGCATTGCTCGATCGTCTCCCACCTATCTTGCTTTTATGGATCTTTCATCCGCTGTTGATCTAGTGAATAGATCCAAACTCTGGACAATCCTACTAAATAACGGGTTAGACAATGCTCTTGTTGGGTTCCTGGCCTATCTCCATACTGATCTGAAAGCACGGGTCAGAATTGGGATGGGAGGTGAAGTTTCTGGAGCTATCGATATAGGCAGGGGGGTGAGACAGGGGTGCGTTTTAGCACCCCTGTTATTCATTATTTACATCAATGGTCTATCCAATACCCTGAAAAAAGTTACTACTGATGTCCCGATAATCCTAGGGAATCCCTTACCAGTGCTTTTATACGCAGATGATGTGGTGCTTATGGCCCGCACACCAAATGCGAGGGATTAGATCTACGGGTTAACTTTAAAAAATCTTTTATTATGTCCTGTGGCCCCGGGAAAAGGAAGCTCAATACCATACAGATAGGCACAGATAAACTCGAATCTGTTCCCACATTTCCTTATTTAGGATTGGTTTTCGTTGCGAACGGCTCGTGGAGTGGGCATTTGGCCCACGCCACGAGCAAGTTCTCGAAAGCCACCAATTCTGTTTTGAGCCTGCCCCGCCCGAAGAAAATAGGTGCCACTAAAGCTATTTAAAAATTTTTTAGACTACAGTGCTCACCTGTTGCCTCATATGGAGCCGAGGTCTGGGGGTTGGGAAGTAGCCCATGCATTCAGCGGGAAGAAAGCCGCTTTTGCAGGAAAATATTAGGCGCTCCAATCTCATCCTCTGATTTTATTTGTCATAATGAATTAAACCTCCCATATGTGAGCGACTTTATTAGAGCCAGACCAGCACTTTTCTGGATCAGAGTCTGGAGGAACAATGCTGCCACCCTAACACAAAATATTATAAAAGACTGTTTAAACTGTGATCATGGTATGGCGATTCCATGGCTCTCAGGAGTTTTTAAAACACTAACCGCCGTGGATAGAGGTAACCTATTTACAGACCCTACTATGATGGAATCCAAGGATAATGCTGAGGTTAAAAATGCACTATATACACTTTATAATCTTGAACGGATGGGAAGAGAATCATCAAAATCAACTGTCGCAAAATACTTGGGGAATGAACTGTGTAGACACCCACTCCCGCCCTATCTCTCTCTACCCATGACTAGCTGGGAGAGATCACTTTTGTTTCGATTAAGAGCGGGTTCAGTGAAATTTCTGCTGTCTTTTCCATTGGGTTACTGACACAGCATTGACTATAACCCCTGCCCATGCGATGGTGTTAGCTTACAGGATGATTTGCACTTCCTATTCTTTTGTAAATTTTATCTTAGATATATTAAATGGTTTTTAACTCCTTATTTTAAGAAATATAGACCACTCTCACTTAACGAGTCGTATAGAATGCTGGTTTCCCTGGATTCTGATGAGTTAATTTTCCGCACTAGTACTTTTCTGAGACTGGTAACACGAGTGCGCAAAATGATGGTAAATCCCTGAAATTAGTCACAATAGAGCTGAACTGTATTACATTTTAAACTATGACATTTTTTAAATTATGGGATTTCTGTAATAATGTAGCAATGAATAATGTAAATTAATTGTTGTTTTTAACTGCGGTACTTTTATGAATTTTATGAAATTCGAATAAAGGTCTTTTGAACTTGATAGGATTCTGCAACCGTGGACCAGATATTGTACGGTCCAGGGTATTATGAAGGGCGATACCATTTATTCGGACTTGTCTGGCATATTAGCACAATTTGTTCGGCATTATACAGACATGTATGGGGATAGGCAGACGGCTGGTGTGGAGGAAATTGTGGATTATTTAGATGATGTGGCGTTGGTTTGGTTGTCTAAAGGGCAACAAGATTTCCTGATGCAACCGCTATCAGCCGAAGAAATGACAGACGCCATATCGTCCTTGCCCAATGGAAAAGCAGCAGGCACTGATGGGCTACCGCCCGAATTTTACAAAGAGTATATTGATATCCTCTTGCCTCATTTAATGGCTATGTATGATGAGGCATTTGAGCAACAGAGGCTGCCTGACTCCCTTCGTGAAGCGCTAATTGTTGCATTGTTAAAGCTTGGCAAACCACCGGACAAGTTCGAGTCATATAGGCCGCTTTCCATTATGACCACTGACGTAAAAGCTCTTGCGAAGGTTTTGGTGACCGGGATGCGCTTGTTGTTAACAGTTATGGTGCTTCCTGACGGGGTTTGTTCCCACCCGCTCCAGTGCGCTCAATTTGAGAACGTTGTTTGCGGTTCTGCGCCTATTAAAGCCCAATTTGCCAGCGGCGGCAGTCCTTTTGGATGCCGCCAAGGCCTTTGATTCTGTGGCATGGACGTATATGTTCGCTGTACTGCATTGAATGGGGGTTCCCTTCTTTTTCACCAGATGGATCAAGTTGCTATATACTGAGCCCGTAGCCCAAGTGCGTATCAAAGGTCATACGAAAGAGTTTTTTTCAATTAAGAGGGGAATACGACAAGGCTGTCCGCTCTCGCCTTTGATTTTTGTAGTCGTGTTGGAGCCACACGCATGTGTGTTGCGACAAAGGCATGCTGGATCTGCCTGGGATTTTATCAACGGCCTTTGGCAGTGTCCATGTATGCTGATGACATGGTTTTGTACGTGAGGGAGCCAGAGACACATCTTGAGCCGGTCATATGGGAGTATGTCAGTTTTGAGTGGTTCTCTGGATTAACTATTAATTGGAGCAAGTCGGTAATATTTGCACTTACAGATTGTACCAAACCCTTTGTGTTGAACTACCCCCTGGAGTGGGCTGAAGACCCCGTAAAGTATCTTGGGGTCTGGATTCATAGGGACCCCAGGTTGTCATTCGGGCCAATTTTGGAATGGCAATATCAAAATTGGAGGATCAGGTGTAGCGCTGGATTCGCCCACCCCTCACATACGCAGACAGAGTAGCAATAATTAAAATGGTAGTGCTGCCAAAGTTTTTATATTTGTTTGCTAATGTCCCTATTCCTTTATTACAACATTTTTTTACTACCTTACACTCACTGTTGATCACTTTGGTTTGCGGGAGCAAGAACTCCCGCGTTGGCTGGGACACTCTGACGAAACCATATATACTGGGTGGGTTTGCAGTATCGGACCTACAATTGTATTATCTTTGTGCTCAGGCACAGTTTGCATTTTATTGGCAGAATGCGCTGCCATTCACGCCGCATGTGGCGGTTGAAGCCGGGGCGGTCCACCCCTTACCTCTAAAGGCAATAGTTACAAACCCACATTCAGTGATTGAACTTGATGAGGTAGATACGGTACAATGCACGGCAAGGGCATGGCATTTGATGGGTCGGCGGGAGAGGCGGCTTCCTCTGTATGCCTCGGCAATGCCTCTGCTACACCATGCGGCATTGTCCGTGACGGGTGAGGCAGGTGCCCTTAAGGTATTGAAGGCAGCTGGGGTGCGAACCATGGGGGATGTCTTTCCAGGGGAGAAATTTCTCTCTTTCCGTGATTTTATGAGAGAGGGGACGAGTGAGGCAATGTCCACATTTATTTATGCTCGGCTCCGCTCTGTTTTACGCAGCTTATACCCATGCTTTCCTGAGGAACCCTTGGAGGTGGGGGCCTTGCAGCTACTTTACACTACACAAACCCAGACGAAATTGGTTTCACGGTTGTATCACACTTCGCAGCTAGATGAGGGTGCTGCGCAGGTTACCTCCAAAGCAAAGTGGGATGCGTGTCTTCCACAGCCTCTTACGGATGAGGAGTGGGAGGAGTGTTGTCGAATGACTGGGAGCTTTGTGATTAATTGGAATTTTAAGTTCCTTCATTAAAAGTATATACACCAGATGTACTATACGCCTGTCCAACTGCACCGATATGGGCTGCGGCGCTCATCATGCTGCAAGCGCTGTGGTATGGACGCTGCAGACTTTATGCATTTAGCCTGGGACAATCAAAAATAGTTATCTTTTATATAAGACTGAGCACAAGACCAAATAATGACATAAATAGCCCACAATACTGTCAGCAATAAAGAGTTCTTGTTACAAATGCTTATCTCATAGTTCTGTGCGCTTCGTACTCCTTGTCTGGCTCTCACGGTGATGAAAATACCCAAAAAGAGGCTTACAAGCGCAGCCGACGCTCCGGTCCGATGCGTACAAAAACGCAGTGCGAATCGTATACAGTACCTTTAGCTTGAGGTGTCCGGCACGTAAGGGCATTGCAAAAGAAAGCGTTGTACGCGGCGATGTCCTCCTGTTGCGGTGCGAGCTACGGCTCGTTGACGGCGCCTGTGTGGGTCGTTGAACTCCGGGCCGCGTTGCTTGAGGGGACGGTGCTTGGTGCGGTAGGATCTCTTTATGTTGTGGCGTACAAGCCGTACCTTGGGAGCTGGTGTCGTGCAGTCGTTGAAAGCGGTGCGAGTCGGGCCGTGCGATGCGTACCCAACTCCGTGTGATTCTCGGACTCTACCTTCGCAGTAGTGTGTGTGTCGTGCCCACCTGTGTGAGTCGATGCGTGAAGCGTTGTACGTTGCGGGGCCTCTCAGTTGCGGTGCAAGCTACGGCTCGTTGACAGCGCTGGTGCCGGTCGGTGAACTCAGAGTCGCGTTGCTTGTGGTTGGCGTTGCTTTGTACGGTGCGTCAGGCTGCGATTCGATCGTACAAGGCATACACAGCTCTCGCCTCGCTGGATACTGAATAGAATAGAGCGTTTCCAGTGAGACAGATGAAATCCACTGGGCCTGGGACTTCGGTCAGGGGGCAAGCTCACTCACAAGCCCTTGGAGATCTTTGCACAAGTGGAAAATAAAGTCTTTCAGTCTTTCCCCTCTCCTTCAGCAGCAAGGCAACCACTGCAGGCCAATCCCCCAAGTCAGGGACAGTATTCACAGTTCCTTCTCGTCGGGCAGAGGTTTCTTCTTGTCAAATGAGGATCTAATTTCTTGGGAGCAGGGTCCCAATACTTATACCCCTAAATCCTTTGTTCCTCTGGGGTAGAGGGGCCTTTGCCCAGCCAAAACCAGTTCTTGAGCACTTTGTTGACATGACTCTGACTCTTAATTCAGGGAGCAGGCTAGAGACCTCAGACACTCCACAGGAGGTGGAGCCGACATTGTGGTGGAGGGGCACAGTCCTATTCAGAGCCCAGGAACACTCCTCCCCTCCATCTGGATGTAATCTCTCTATTCACCACCGGGCTACCTAGCCCTGCCCTCTGGATTCCCCAAGCCCTGTCACTCACAGAAACCAGACAGCAGATACACATCCTAGCAGAGGCGGGCTGAAATGGTTAGGCAAGCAAATACCAACTTTCTAAAAGGGGTATTTGCAAACACAGAATATTAAGATAAACTTTACTAAAAGATGTATTTTATTATTCTGAGTTCAGGCATACTAAACTCGAACTTCTACCATGTTCTCTCAGTCTGCTAAGATTTATAGAATGTAATATTTCTAACAGCCCATTCTGGCCTATGAGAACAGGTAGCCTTGCAATAGTGAAAAAGGAAAATAGCTGTAATTCACTATTAGGACATGCCACACACATCAGGGCTTGTCCTACCTTATACTTACAATGCACCCTGCCCTTAGGCCTACCATAGGGGTGACTCACATGAAGTAAAGGGAAGGTTTAGGGACTGGCAAGTGGGTGCACTTGCCCAGTCAGCATGACGGTACCAGACTGCATGCAGGTTCTGCAATGGCAGACCTTCGACACATTTTACCAGGCTGCTTCAGTGGATGGCACAATCAGTGCTGCAAGCCCACTAGCAGCATTTGGATTTACAAGCCCTGGGCACTCCTGGTGCACTGTACTGGGGTCTGACAGTAAACCAAATAAGCCAATCATGGAATCCAATCAATATATACATTTTATACAGGGAGCACTTGCACTGTGGCACTGATTGGCAGTAGCACAGTGCTCTGAGCAGCTAACACCAGCAAAACACACGAGGCACAGTAACAAGAAGTGGAAGGGAGACCCACGCCAAGGTGCCAGGTCTAACAGCCTGCTTCTCTGGCAGACTGTGGACCACCTGTCAAACTATAAATGAGGGGAACAGTCTTCAAATGTAACCCAAAATAGAAAAATCACTAAAGAAAGATGGGCTGGGTTCAGAGTGTGGTGGACAGGCCGCTCTATCAAAAATGCAACTAAACATTATACCAGCCAAACCAACGGTCGACCCACCAGCCCTGTTTAGAAATGGACGGATTGTCAGCGATTCATCGGAAATCCCAATGGGTATGTCGATGGAAAACTTCTGAAGGAGAAAGGGCTCTCGAAGAAAACCCATCAGAAATTATTAGATAAAGCAGGGCTATATAAGAACCTCAAAAATAAAAATTAAAAAGTCCATTTCGTATTTGACAAATTCATGTTTAAATCCCTTGTATGGATTATTAACAAGAGAAGTGCCAGGATACAGACATATTTTTAGCGCCTCTCACTCTGAGAGAAGGCACACTGGCGAGAATAGTCCCCTCCTCTAATGCCACCTGCGTCAGACTCCCTGCTAAAAGCAGTCATGCTATCGAGATTTGACCACTCTATTTCCAAATAAACTAGGCTCCTTGCTGGAAGCACAAATTATCTTTATAGTTTAGGGAATAAATCACATTTAAGATATCCTATACAATCAGCAGTCAAATACCATGAATTCAAATAAACGCGTTGTTTTATTACATGAAAAAGTAGACGTCCTCCTGAGCACAGCGTGGGACCCGCTAAGCGGGTATTATGAATCTGTGAAGGATCATTCAAGGACTGCTATGATCTTGAATGGTGCGTTCATGAGAATTTATTCATGATTAATATTGGTATCTCATATCAAGGGATCAAGTTCTAAACTTGAGTGCGACCATCACTCATATAAACATGTTTTCCTGATGCATTTCGGGCTATTACGGCCCTTCGTCAGGGGACATCATCTACAAAAAATAAAGCAATGATACTTAGAGGGAACCTTTAAATGTATTGTCAAATAACAATCACATTATCATGTAAAGCATGGGTGAGTCAAATTATGACAGTAACCTAAAAACAAGTGCCAACTCAAATCAACATAAACCTGTGACCCGCAATAAACGTTGAAACATTGCAAAACTATTACAAAATATGGGCAGTGAGTCCTTGACTCGTGGGTCATGCCATCTAGTGTAGAACATCATGATCACTATGATCATGCCGGTGAGGTGAGTACGTGAACCGTAACACGATAACCAAGTGTTTAACTAAATCGTAATGGTCTAGAACTGCGTGCTCCAAATAAACATGCCGGATGTGCAGAGTGCACAGAAAAGCCATGGAGCGATACTCATGATGAACGGAAAACACAATATCTCAAAACACGTAACCATAGGTTGTACAAAGAATGTGAGTGCCAAGATCTAAGCCCGAAATGAGCTGGTGTACTTTCAGCAGTATTGTTGCTAGGATATTGAGCGTGATCCCAGACGTGTAACCCGAGCGGGAGGCTGGGTGTTTAACAAGTGAAGATTAACAAGTGAAAGGGGACTGAAAGGTCAGAGTGTGGGTGCTCGCGGGTGGGTGCCATCTTGTAACATGTGTAAATACGGTATTTTACACAATGTGAATATGCGAGTGCAAATACCAGAAATAACAGGATGTGTATCAAAATGCCAAAATCTGACCAGATGAGATGTAATTGAATAAAAAGGACACAATCTGTATACAAAATATATACAATTCTAATGTGAAAAACACCAGGCCAAAGCACCGGTGTTATGATGCCCAAATTTAAAAATAGTTCCTATATAGACAATGGAAATAACAATAAGAGTTGAATACAGCAGGGGCTGTACAAGATAAGAAGCTGAATGGAAAAAAAGGATACAATAATGATAATGAAATTAAAAAATGAATACACTAAGGGTTGTGCAATGGTAAAATGAGCTGAAGAGTGAAAGTGGAGCAGTAAGAGTGAAACTAACATGAGAGACCAGTGAAGTGGAGAGGAGTGAGTATATTCAAGAGTTGATAACCTAAAGATGCAAATGGAATTCACCATGTACAAAGTGCGCAAACAAAACGTTAGAATAAAAAACGTTTTTCTGAACATATAAGAGTAGTAAGAAAAATGTGTAAGTAGATAAAGAAGTGTGATTGGTGGTATAAGTAATTACACTCAAGCTACAGGAATTACTATGAGATGATAGCATTAAATGAAAAGAGAGCATTATAAGAGTCCATGCTGGTGTTACAGATATATGCAAGGAGGGAGTTCCAAAGCTTAGGGCACAAACGCCGAAGGAGCGCCCTCCGGCTCATACTCTCTTAAACCGAGGAACAACCGCTAGATGCTGTTCCATGGAGCGCAGTTGACGAGTAGGTCTATAGGGCGCCATGAGGCCAGCCAGAATAGCAGGAGATTGGAGAAAAATGATTCTGTGGGCAATACAGAGAGTCTTACATTGGATGCCTTTCTCCACTGGCAGCCAATGTAGTTTGTGGATGGAACTAGCGATGGAACAGATTTTTGGCAGACCAAGGAGGGCCTGGGCTGCCGCATTTTATGCCCTTTGCAAATGCAGTATCTCTGCCCTATTGGCCCCGAAATACAGGGAGTTCGCATAATCCAGTCTAGAGAATATTGTGGCCTGAATAATTACCTGATGGATGGTAGGGTCGAAAAAACCCAGCAAAGGTTTAAGTCCATGTGGGAGCCCGAAACAAACTCCGGCTACTACCTTAGTCTGGGTTTGAAAAGAAAGTCTATCCAGACTCCTAGATTTTTTACTGCCGGTTTAGGAGCCGGCGGAGGGCCCAAAGAGGGCAGCTACCCGTGGTCACTCCACAGATGGATGCCTTTACCCACCACCAAGATCTCCGATTTGTTGCCATTGAGCTGAAGACAATTGGCTGTCATCCAATCTGCAATAGTTGTTAAATCTTCCTGAAACTTAAGTGCACCCTGCCCAGAGTTGCCTGATAATGCCACCACCAGCTGTATGTCATCCGTGTAAGATACCACAACTAATCCTCTGCTCCTGGCCACTGCTGCCAGAGGTTGGACATAGATGTTAAAAAGGGTTGGGCTTAAAGCTTGTAAATGCAAAATCGAATATCATTTATGTCAAAACTCAGTATCTTTTGTGTTCCTTTACTTCTCAATC
Organism: Lissotriton vulgaris; assembly: GCF_964263255.1. Taxonomy (NCBI): domain Eukaryota; kingdom Metazoa; phylum Chordata; class Amphibia; order Caudata; family Salamandridae; genus Lissotriton; species Lissotriton vulgaris. The sequence goes on along the minus strand of NW_028245914.1, from coordinate 22,940 downwards.
CATATTTCTATTACAGTGCCAAGGTTCAAGAAATGTAAAGCAGCGAGTCGATATTTCTGGATTTCAGGAGCTGAATTCTTTACTGCTCAAGATTCAATCTTTTTTTTTTTTTTTGAAAATTTCTTTTTATGGTTGCATCATACGGATCATCAAGAAAAGCAGTGTGGCAATCCGGGGGGGGCGTCAACATTCCGCAACCCCCGGTTATACGCAACTTTTGAACACAGTAGCATACGTTATTTATCATGAGAAGATCATTTCGTGTTCCAACTTTTCACCCCAAACCCCCCCTCCCAACTTCCACACTGAACATCCCCGGGCAACTGAGAGGCCTCTATCCGAGGTCCCCCTTCCCGCCCTTCATCTCCCCCCCCCCCCCAAACAGCTCGTCCCCCATACCTCCCCCCACCCCCCGGATCTCATGGCTTCCACACCCCACATGGCAGAAGCCGCAAGCATTAGTTCGACTCATCCTCCGGGTCCTCCAGGTTCAACAGGTGCAAAACATTCGTACATGAGACCACCTCTGAGGGCCATATCGTAACCCTCAATTTCCCCCCCCCCCCTCCACAGTGCACCCCCCTATTCGAGTCCGTGATAGTGCCTCCACTTGGCCCATATTTTACGAAATTTCCTCGGGCACCCCCTCGCTTTATACGTAACCCTCTCAGCTGCCATGTACATGTCTAAGCCTCGCCTCCAATCATCCAGATTCGGCCGTCCTGGTGCCCCCCACATTCTAGCTATATCTCTCTTGGCGACTACCAGCGCCAACAACAGGAAGATAAGTGAGTATCGTGTGACATCCACCTCAGTCGACAAGCCCAGGAGTGCCAGCCTAGGGTCCCTGGGGACGCCAACCTCCAGAACTGCTGATAATTCTGTGAAGACCTCATTCCAGTATCCCTGAATCACGGAACAACCCCAAATAATATGGTAAAAATCACCCTGAGGATGTTGGCACCTCAGGCAGGAGGCATCAGCGGCCCTCCCCATCCGGAAGAGTCGTGTCCTATCAAAGTAGGCCCTGTGGAGAACCTTGAATTGGATGAGGCGAAGCCGTGATTTGATGGCCACCTCCCTAGGGTGCATGAGGATGAGTTCCCAATCCAGGGTTTCAAACGTGCCCACATCACCCTCCCATCTCTCCCTCAAGGCCTGTAGGTCACCTAGCATATTGTTTGTCAGTGTTTTGTAGATCATGGATACCGCCCCTCTGTGTATCCGCTCCTGGAGCAGGCGCCCCTCAAGTGGTGCATACTGGGGAATGTCAGTAAGGGAGATGTTCTGTGCGCCCCACGCATGTCGCAATTGCAGGTATCGGAAGTATTGTGTGTTATGAAGACCAAAGTCCTGTTGCAGTGCCTGGAAGGTTTTCAGCTCCCCCCTCGCCACGACATCCCCGATCGTAGAGATGCCAATGTCATCCCACTGTTTGAAACCCCTCAGTTTGTGGAGTTCGGTCAGCCAGCTGCAGGACCACAGGGGGGTTTGCCGGGTGGGTCTATTTTGCCATCCCATTTTCACCGTAGCTCTACGCCACGCCGTTAGGGTGATTCTAGTTGCCGGGAGAAGCCTACGACCCCCCTTACCCCCGTATAGGAAGTGTAGCACCGTCTTTGCGCCCCATTTGGATTTTTCTAGCGCATAGGTCGGGTGATCTGCGGGGGCATGTATCCACTCGTTGACCGGGGCCAGGTGTTCAGCCCAGTAGTATGCCTCTAAGTTGGGTAGCGAGATGCCCCCGCTGTATTGGTGACGCTGCAAAGTCGTTAGTGCCACTCTCGGTTGTTTCCCCAGCCACAGGAAGGAGCGGAGGTCAGCGTGTATTTTCGATGTAGTTGCAGCTGGCAGCGGGTAATATTCGTTTTGGAGGGCGTATAAGAATTTCGGTAAAAGGATCATTTTATACAGGGCGGCCCTGCCCAGGATGGTGAGTGGGAGTTGTCGCCATCGCTCCATTTCCGCCTTCGCGGCCACCAGGATCCTGTCAATGTTAGCAGTATAGGAGCGACGGGCGTCTCGGGTGATGAAAACCCCCAGATATCGGAAGCCCTCTGTGGTGTGCAGGAGCTGTTCGGGCAAGCACTCCCCTCTAGGGGCCCCCTGAGGATCGTAAATGACCGATTTGTGCCAGTTAATGGTATGGCCGGCCACTTCCCCGAAGTCTCCCAGCTCCTTAAATAGGGCAGGGATAGTCCTAGTCGGCTCCGTGATGTACAATAAAACGTCGTCAGCGTAGAGGGAGATTTTCTCCTGGTCCGCGTCCGACTCCCCCCAGTGAAACCCCCTCACGTCCCGGTTGCATCGAATGCGAATCGCCAGGATTTCAATCGTGAGGGTGAAAAGCAGTGGGGATAGCGGGCACCCCTGTCTTGTCCCCCGCTCTATCGCAAACTCTCTGGATAGCCTTCCATTGACCCTCACCTTCGCTCTGGGGTTCGAATAGAGCAGCTTCACCCATCCTAAGAACTTAGGCCCTAACCCAAAGCGTTCGAGCGTGCCCATCAAGAAGGGCCAATGTACCACGTCGAACGCCTTCTCCGCGTCCAGGGAGAGGAACCAATGGGGTTCATCCCTGTCACAGACCTCCTGGAGCCAATTGTGGGTTCGCCGTAAGTTGAGTTTGGTGGCCCTATCCGGGAGAAACCCAGATTGGTCCGGGTGCACTAGATCTGGAATGACCTGTCGTAGGCGTCGCGCCAAAATAGTGGCCAACAGTTTGGTCTCGATATTAAGGAGGGAGATTGGGCGGTAGGAGGAGCACTCCTCCCTGGGTTTATCCTCCTTATAAATTGGGACTATGGTGGCTAGGGTCAAATCTGGCGGGAGCCGCCCGGCATCAAACGCCTCGACGAGCAATCCCTGCAGGTGGCGCGAGAGGAGGTCTCCCGTCCGTTTGAAAAACTCCGCCGGAAAACCGTTGGGGCCCGGCACCTTCCCAGGCTTCAAAAGCGCCAGCGCCTCCGTAATTTCGTTAAGTGATAAGTCTGCCTCCAGGGTCTCACAATCCTCGGGGGTCAACTGCGGGATTTCCATATCTCCCAGATAGGCCCGCACTACCTCCGCTCCCCCTAGGTCTCTAGCCCGATAAAAATTCTCAAAGTAGGCCGCGAAGGCCTCCGCCACGGAGTCATCTGTGGACGCCCGCGCGCCCCCTTGGAGCCTGATCTCGTCCACCCACCTAGCAGCTCTCTCCCGCCTACTCAGCCAGGCCATAAGTTTCCCTGATTTGTCACCCACATCGTAGAGACGGTGTAGGGTGGCCAAAGCCTGCGTGCGTGCCTCGTTCGTTGCCAATTCCCTGTGAACCTTCTGGGCGTCGAGCAGTTTCCTAAGGTCCAACTCACTCCCCGTGCTATGGTATTCGGTCTCTAGAGACAGTATGGTCGCCTCCCCAGTTGCAATTGCCTCATCACGCTTCCTCCGAGCCTCACCCACCCTAGATTGGAAGCGATCCCTCAGGACCGTTTTCATGGCCTCCCACAACGTAACCCTGGACTGTACGGAGCCCTCATTTTCCGCCACATACACTCGGATATCCGCCCTAATGCCTCCCAGAATTTCAGGCGTCTGTATGTCCCATGCCGACATGTGCCAGCGGGCCCGTCTGCCACCCCCGTCCCGCCCTATGTGTGCAAGCAGAGGTGAGTGATCTGAAATGCCCCTCGCCCTATACTCAGCCTGGTCCCCCAACGATAGCTCCTGTCTCGAGGTGAAGATGTAATCTAATCTTGAGAAGACTTTGTGTGCCCCGGAGAAGAAAGAGTATTCGGTCTGTGTGGGGTGGAGCCATCTCCAAACATCAGTGAGGCCAAGCGTGTCCATCTGACTTGCCAGTGCCGTGTCTGTTGTTACTGCATGGGTGTTGCCGGACCTATCCCGTGCCGTGCACATCACATCGTTGAAATCCCCACCTATAATTTGGACCGTATCAGCCGTGTGCAGTAGTATGTTAGTGATCTCCTGCAGTGTGCGCGCCTGAAGTTTGGGTGGGGCATAGACCGACAGTAGCGTATACCTGCGCCTCCTCCAGGTCCCCTGCACCCCCGCGTACGTCCCCTGGGGATCTAACCATGTGCGCGTGGAGGTGAAAGGGGTCGTTTTCCTGATGAGTATGGCCGTGCCCCGTGAGTCCGTGGTGTACCCCGCGTGTGCTAGTACTACGTATTGGCCCCGTGCCAGAAAAGCGCACTTGTTCCCTCTCAAATGCGTTTCCTGTAGGAAGATAATGTCTGGCGCTGTCCGTTTAATGTAGGCCGTGACCAGGCCTCTCTTGATTTTGGAGCCCAGGCCGTTCACGTTCCAAGTGAGCACCTTCACCCCGGGCCCATCTCGAGACGGTTCAGTTAGTGTACCTGCCATTGTGTTGCTTGATGTGAGAAGTGCGGCCCCCCCAGACTCCGCTGCTTGGGCCATGTGTATAGCGATAGGATAAGCGCACCCCAGGGCATGGGGCCGAGTAGCCGGGCACACATTTGCAATGATGGAACCACACCTTTCTCCGGACTTCTAAGCATGACTCCCCCCGCATCCCCCCCAAGAACAACCAAACAACCTAAACAAACCCCCATCCCCCCCACCCCCACCCCACCTACGCCACCCGGCCATCCCGCCCGTGCAACCATCGACGGTTCAGGATACCAGGGAGCAAGGTCTGTCGCCCACCCTCCAAACAAAACCCACCTAGTGGGTACCTAGTTGTCCAAAGTCACGTAGCAGTACGGAGTGTTGCCACCCCTCAGAGCAAAGCAAAAAAGTACCTGTGCGTCCCCGGCAGGGGGACTGCCAAAACAGATTCTCAGGTCCTTAGCCCCTCAGGAATGCGAATCTTGTGTCTCAGGATCAGTACCTTCCACGGCGTGTGGCCCACCCTGTTCCAAGTCGTGGATGGCCACGGCCAGTGGGTGGAGGGACGGTTCCGTGCGGTCTTCCGCGTCCGATGCAGACACTTCTCCCTCGTGGTCCGCGCCATTGCCAGGCCCGTTCAGCAGACACCGGAATCTTGATCCCCTTTCTGGGTCCCGTGCCGCTGCGTCGCCTGCGTCTCCCGTTCTCCCACCAGCGGTACCCTGGCGCGATGGATACGGGTTCCGTTGAGATTTCCTGTCCACTCGCTGTTGGCGAGAGCGCTGCGATCCACTGCGAGCACGTTCGAAGTTAGCTGCCGCGAGCTCCTCCCGGATCCTACGACCTTCCTCTTCCGCCTCTCTCAGCAAGGGCCGTTCCTCTAGCCAGTGCCAGGCCTCCTCCGGTCGAGCAAAGAAAAGCGATTTTCCCTTATAAAGAACCTTGAGTTTGGCGGGAAAGAGAAGCATGTACGATATGTTCAGGGACCGCAACTTAGCCTTTACAGTATCATAGGAGCGCCTCTGCTTCTGCACATCCTGGCTATAGTCGGGGAATATCATCACAACCGTGTTCTCAAACTTAAGTTCCCCCATTTTCCGGGCCTCCCTCAGGATAAGGTCTCTGTCCGCATAATTCAGAAATCGAGCAATTATCGGGCGGGGTCTCGCTCCCTCCGGAGGCCTAGCCAGGAGCGCCCTGTGCGCTCTCTCGATCAGGAAGCACGAAGAGAAGGGTGCCTGTGGAAACATGGTCCTGAGCCAGGAGTGGAGGAAGGCCGCCGTATCGTTCTTCTCGATTCCCTCCCTCAGGCCCACGAAGCGCAGGTTGTTTCGGCGGGCTCTGTTCTCCGCATCGTCCACCCGCCACAGTAGTTGTCTGTGGGAGGCCTGTAGTTCCGCCATATCTTTCTTGAGTGAGGAAACAGACTCCTCCGTCTCCGTAATCCTGGTCTCTGTTGCGCCCACGCGGTCCGATAAGTTCCGAAGGTCTTGACGCAGCAGTAGGACTTCTGATCCCACCTCTCCAATCTTCGTTTCAAGGGCAGCTCTGGAGTCCTGAATATCAGTCCTGGAGGCCTGGATCGCCTCCAGGAGCATGGCGGTGTCCGCATGCGTGTCCCGCGCCCCTGCGGCCATATCCTTGGGGGTCCGGGTGGTGGTGAAGGACTCAATGGACCCCTGCCTGGTGGAGCGCTGTGGCGGGTTCCCTTTACCCATCCTGAACCCCGGGGGGGGGGGGCCCCAATGCCCGCAGTCCGGCCGCCGGGAGACCGGCTCAGTGTTGCCCCCGAGGCTGACCCCCGGGTCTCGCCAAACTCCGCTACGATGCCCCCACCTCCGCTACTACTTCCAGGCGTCGCGGGCCAGGCACCTCCCCCCGAGCCAGGCCGTCACCGGGTCCCCTCGTGTCTCAGGGGGAATAGGGAGGCAAGATGACGGATTGCGCCCGTGAGGCACTGGGGTCCGGGATTCCCACTAGGGCTCCGTGTGTAGAGGCGGTGGGGGGGGGTAGGGGGGGGACTACCACCCCACAGCCCCGTGCAGGCCCCGGCGGGACAGCGTTGCGTTCAGGCGCGAGCGCCTCTTACTTGGCTCCCGTTCCAGGGAGAGCGGTCTGTGGCCAGCAACTTCAGTCCCCGGCTCCACAGGCCCCAATCCGCCACCGCGGTCCGTCAGCGGGGGGGGCTCTCAGGCGTCGGTCGCCGATTCCGGAGCAACCGCACTCACGCGGGAGGGGAAGCGGTCCGCCCGTCTTCGTCGCAGCCCTCGAGCCGCGTCAGCTCCGGATCCCGGCTCCGGCCGCCTCCGCCATCTTAGGCGCCTCGGGTCTCTAGGGAAGGCTCTCGAGCAAGTCGGTCTCCCCACAACGGGAGGGCAAACCGGAGGAACGTGCCTGCACCTCCTACCTCCGCCCACTCCTCCGCCGTGTTTTAGTCCGAGGTTTGTAGGCTAAGGGCATAGAAATCGCCGGATCATAGGCAGCTCTGCCGGGAGCGTTGCCGAGGCACGTCTTACTCCGCCATGCAGCTAGCCACGCCCCCGCTCAAGATTCAATCTTTACCTCATCGTCAAGCTTTCAGAAACCTATTAAGAACTAAACTTTTCAACAGCTTTCTCTCTGATCAATAATTTCGCCATCATGCAAGGATTCTGTCTAAAATATATTCATATATATTTAATCTGGCCATGAATCCTTTACAGTCAGTGGTGAGCCAGCAAATTTCCCAAGGCTCCAGCTTCATATTGGACACCTCTTGGGACGTGCCGCTATGATGCATTCACAGATGCATGTGATGATTGAAATGAGCATCAATTTATCCCGAGCCAGGGCTTCAGAGGTAGATATTGTGCACTGCAAGCATTAACTCTCACAGTTACAGGTCACAATTTTCTACTTTTACTTCTTGTGCCTTTGGACGTTGTTCTCTAGCAGCTGTCTTTGAACCAGTTGTTGCACAAAAGGACCAAATACCAAAATCAGCTAGAAATATTCTCCAGTCTGTGCTTGTTAAAATTATTCAAGTGTGTTGTGTTATAGGTTTTATCACTAACCCCTGTAGTTAGCTTAAAATCCTTCCCACAACTACTTCCAAATCCAATGCAATGGTATGGTTTCTCCTCTGTATGTGTTTGCTGATGTCTTCGTAGAATTGATAATCAACTAAAGCTCTTCGCACATTCAGTGCATTCGAATAACTTTCCCACGAATTGTGGCCGCTGATGATTTTTTAATGTTTACGGGTCACTACAACTACTTCCACAATCAATGCATTTATATGGGTTTTACCCAAAATGTGTTTGCTGATGTCTTTATAGGTTATCTAACCGACTAAAGCTCTTCACACATTTACTGCACTTGAATTTTTTTTCCCCTGTGTGTGTTCGCTCATGGCTCCTCAATGTTGAGTAATGACTAAAACTAACTTTACATTCACTGCATTCGTATAGTTTTTCTCCTGTGTGTGTTCGCTGATGTGTCTGTAGATTTGATAACCGACTAAAGCTCTTCACACATTCACTACACTTGAATGTTTTTTCCCCTGTGTGTGTTTGCTGATGGATCCTGAGACTTGCGGAACAACTAAAACTTTATCCACATTCAGTGCAATAATATGGTTTTTCCCCTGTGTTTGTTCGCTGGTGGCTCCGGAGGGTTGATAACTGACTGAATTTCTTCACACATGCATTGCAATGGTATGGTTTTTCCCCAGCGTGTGTTCGATTATCTTTTTGTAGGTCTGGTGACCCACAAAAGCTCTTTACACACTCACTGCATTTGAATGGTTTTTCCCGTGTGTGTTCGTTTATGTAATTGGAGGTCTAATAACCGACTGAATTTCTTCACACACTCACTGCAATGGTACAGTTTTTCCCCTGTGTGTGTTCGCTGATGATCTTTTAGGAGTGCTTACTGACTACAGTTCTTCACACATTCATTGCAATTGCACGTTGCTTCTCCTGTGTGTGTTTGCTGATGGCTCTTTAGTAGTGATGACAACCTAAAGCTTTTGCTGGATGTGTATGATTCTTCTTTCTTGGTTAGTGTCTCTGAGTCGGGTTTTTATTTGTCTGCATCACATGACTGCGTTCCCTGAGGAGCTAACATGGTTGATAAACCACTTGTTTTATTCTCACATTCCCTGTATGTGTGGGGCATTTTGGACGCTTGATTTCAAATTTCACAATGAAATACAAGACTCCCCAACTACATATATTATAATTGTGGAAAGTAAAGCTTCTTAGCAGGTGGGTATGTCTTTAGATTGCATAATGGTTTCGCACAGTTACGGGAAAAGATTAGTCTTCCTTCCGGTTGATGCAAATTGGGACAGTCTGTTGTAGATCAGAGTCCCTCTCTTTCCTTTACCATTAAGTTGTCTAGCTCCACTCCATTGTGCTTTTTTGTTGCTCCTGTGGTAGCCAGAAAGAGTTTACTATACACCTAGAGCACTGAATGATTGTCTGCCATCATTACAGGAAGCTGAGCAATGTTGTATTCACCTCACATCTAACACATGATCAAAGCTGGTGGTGCAGGCCTGTTTCTACAGGAGGTGGTTTGTCAGTGTTGTTGCCTTAATTTTCTAGAGGTCATTCTTTATCCTGTTGCGTGGCTTTACACAGCGCAGACTCTTCAATCAATCAATCAATCATCGTATTTATATAGCGCACTACTTACCCAGAGGGTCTCAAGGCGCTGGGGGGGGGGGGGATCCGCTACTGCTCGAACAACCAGGTCTTGAGTTGCTTCCTGAAGGCGAGGTGGTCCTGGGTCAGGTGGAGGTGGGTGGGGAGGGAGTTCCATGTCTTGGCGGCGAGGTAGGAGAAGGACCGTCCCCCTGTGGTGGCTCTGCGGATGCGGGGGACGGCGGCGAGGGCGTGGCTGGTCGAACGAAGCTGGCGTTTGAGAGCGTAGAAGTTGAGGCGGCTGTTGAGGTATCCTGGGCCTTGGCTGTGTAGGGCTTTGTGTGCGTGGGTGAGGAGACGGAAGGTGATTCTCTTGTTGACCGGGAGCCAATGCAGATTTCTCAGGTGCCCGGAGATGTGGCTGCGACGGGGGATGTCCAGGATGAGTCGTGCTGAGGCGTTCTGGATCCGCTGGAGTCTCTTCTGGAGTTTGGCGGTGGTTCCGGCGTAGAGGGTGTTGCCGTAGTCCAGACGGCTGGTGACGAGGGCCTGGGTGACCGTCTTCCTGGTCTCGGTGGGGATCCACCGGAAGATCTTACGTAGCATGCGCAGGATATTGAAGCACGACGAGGAGACGGCGTTGACTTGTCTGGTCATGGAGAGGGAGGAGTCCAGGATAAAGCCCAGGTTGCGTGCGTGGTCTGTTGGTTTGGGTGCGCTGCCTAGGGCGGGGGGCCACCAGGAGTCGTGCCAGGCAGCGGGTGAGGATCCCAGGATGAGGACTTCCGTCTTGTCCGAGTTCAGTATCAGTCGGCTGTTCTTCATCCATTCGGCTACCTCTTTCATCCCTTCGTGAAGGTTGGCTCTGGTGGTGGCGGGGTCGTTGGTAAGGGAGAGGATCAGCTGGGTGTCGTCGGCGTAGGAGATGACAGGAGACTCTTGCATCCACTGAATTGCTCTTGACTGCTTCTTCCAGGATCTAGGAATACACGAGAAGGCGTTATGCGTATAGGGAATTTGGCGCCTCAGGGTTGGATTGCACTTATTTTTTTCTGTTTCCAAATTAAGTTAACGGTGCTCAAAGTTGTGGAGAACCCCTAAACTCCACAGGGCAAGCGCAAAGCTGTCAAAACATAAGTTCTACTCCCAAGCACACATTTTAAGTTATAGCAGGGTTTTGTCATGGTTTGCCTATTTGCGCCTGCCGGACTACATATACCAGAATGCTAAGGAGGGGGCAGAACTGAATCTATATATCCCCGGGGTCCACCAGGGGGCCTTGTAAGTGATTACTCTTTGGAACCTGTTTGTGTTGGTGTTGAGTTCCGTGTTTGGGAACTGCTGTTCAGGATCAAAGAAGAGAAGCCTGTGTATCAGTAGGCTTCTCTGATGCAAGAAGATTTCGTTAGTTTAAGACTTTGGGAAAGGTGCTTCTTTTCGTCCTTTCTTTCCGCGTGCGGCTGCCGCGAGTAAAGAAAAGCGAGTCTCGGCGGAGAAGCCTAGTTTGGAGACTGCGGACAAGAGAAGGCGTTTCCATGTCCTGAAGACTCACCCGTTCGCGTGCGGCTGCCGCGAGGGAAGGTCTCCGGTTTTGGTGCTATATCTGGAGAACGTTTGAATTGGGATACTTGTGGCTAAAGAAAGGAAACCTGCTTCATGGTTTTATTTAGTACTTTGTTTCTTCCCGGCAGCGGCTGCCGCGAGGAAGGAATCGGCTGGATCCGTGGCTAACCCCTGGTATCAGGAGTGCGAGAAAACGCTCGCAACAAAAACACTGAAATGTGCAGTCTAAAGTCTACGATAAGCTGGTAAGCCTCGGAGGAGGTTGTATTTGTTATTTCCTATTTTTGTTAGTGTTCCGTATTTAGTTGGGCCCAGCTAGGAATACTATTTCGTGTTCTATTTTTGTCCTTGGATGAACTGGTATTGTTTGCAAGACTATACTGAATCCTTCTTCTCCAGTGTTTGGAACTGAGGTTTTGCATTATCAAAACCTTCCCCGCTGGGTTACTGGAGAGAGCTGTTATACTTTCAAGGGAAGGGAAATAAGGGTATGTGTGTTGCATGATTGTTCATTGAGGTATTCTGATGTGTTGTTGAACAAACAGTAATCAGTGGTTTTCTTACAGGAAGCACTTATGCATAGAGAAGTATCTATGGTATAGAGAGGCAGAGGTCACCTCCTGATTTATGTGGTATGTATCGTTTCATTAGCGAGAATTGAATGAGAGTAGTCAGAATTGATGTGATAATTCTTTCTTCTTGTCGTTTCAGCTATCCCTTCCATTGCTGTTCCTTCCCTTACCCTTCCTTGATATATCCCTCGCTTGATTACCTCTACGCTCTGTGTTTATGTTACAGTCAGAGTGTGGGGAAATCAGGAGGTGGACCCCTTTCAGCATCACCCTGATCCTGAGGAGAAGCAAACTGTGACAGAATCACTTACCCAAGAAAAATACTCCTCCTGGTCAGGGGGTGCTGAAGGATGACCACTTTAGAAGATGTGATGCAGGCGTTGTTGGTTGTACAGTAGAAACTAGTCAATTCTCGTGCCGAAACAGCAGCTCTTAAAGAAAGGTTGGATAGACAAACCCGTAACCCTTTTGATGCTTCGGTGGGAGCTCCACAGATACAAGTTACGGTGCCCCCGCCGATCCCATTGGCCAGCCCAGAGAGGTATGCAGGGGACCCTCTTAAAATACAGATGTTCTTAACTCAGATCACTTTACACTTTTCGTGTAGGCCAGCTTCCTTCCCCACTAATCACTCTAGAGTGGCTTTTGCTATTTCATACTTAACGGGAGATGCAGCGAATTGGGCGGTCCCCTTAGTATGCAAAGACGATCCCTTGTTAACGGATTGGGTGGCCTTCCGAAGGGAATTCGAGAGGGTGTTTGATAGGCGGGCTACCACCCTTAGCGCAGACCGCGATTTACTGGGTCTACGTCAAGGGAGAAAAGATCTGGTATCATATATGACTACGTTCAATAGATTAGTAGGGGAAACTGCTTGGCCGGAAGAGAAGAGGATGGCGCTTTACTATCAGGGATTGAATGAGGAAATGAAGGACATCCTGGCACAAATTGACCCCCAACCCACTAGTTGTTTAGGGTTGATTAATCTTACATTGCGGTTGGACCATCGTCTCTCTGAGAGGGGAGGCGAGCGTAGGCGGGGTGGTCGATCCGGGAGTGGTTATGAGGTGGAGAGCCCCCCCCTAAAGAAAGAATCAGGACCTGAGGCTATGGAAATAGGGGCAGTTCGTCCTCCTTTAACCAAAGCAGAAAGAGAAAGCAGACGAGCCAAAGGCTTATGCATGTATTGCGGTAAAAAAGGGCACTACGTACGGGATTATACCATGAAACCTCAGAAAAGGAGTTCGTATTTCCCTGCTAAGAAGGTGGTGGCTGTGGTAGCTCAAGGCCATTATGAAAGTCAGGATGTCAGTGAGGGCTCTGAGAGTATGCCAACACCCGCTAAGGAGTGGAGGATACCTTCTTTGGGGGTGGTTGATAGTGCGGAGTCTGTGTCACATGTAGTATTGTCCATGTTTCTAGGCTCAGGACAACAACAGTTTCCTGTGAGCACTATGGTAGATTCCGGTGCTACAGGGAATTTCATTGACTACGGTTTGGTGAAGAGGTTGGGGCTTAAGAAAGTGCCCACTCACAAACCTGAGTTGGTTTTGGCAGTGGACGGTACTCCGTTGAAGTCAGGTCCCATAGTGGAGCATACAGAGGTGTTAGAATTGTCTCTTTGTGGACAGCCTTGGGATCATGTAGGATACATTGTGCTGAATATGATAGAGGCTCCACAATATGAAATCATTCTAGGGATGCCCTGGTTGTGGCAACACAATCCGTCAATGGACTGGAAGTTAAAGACCATCCAGTTTACATCAGAGCTCTGTGTGTCCCAATGTTTACGGAAGGACAGTGCAGCACACACGTTAGCCTTAGCACAGGTGTTTCAGGTGGCTACCGCAGAAGAGAAAGAGGTTGCATTACCTATAGAGCATCAACAGTATCGAGCGGTGTTCAGTGAAGTGGAGGCTGAGAGACTCCCACCTCATCGCGACTATGATTGTCGTATTGATTTGGTGGAGGGTGCCAAGATACCTACCTGTCGTGTATATGCGTTGTCTGATTTTGAAACAAAGTATTTGAAAGCATATCTAGAACATCTTTGTTCATTGGGGTTCATTCGACCATCGCGTTCTCCAGCGGCCTCGCCTCTTTTTTTTATATCGAAGGCCAATGGTGAGTTGCGCGCTTGCATAGACTTCAGACAGTTAAATAAAATCACGGTTAAAAACCGTTATCCTCTTCCGCTCATTCCCGTCCTGTTAGACCAGGTGAAGGAGGCCAACATTTACACCCGGTTGGACCTGCGAGGGGCATATCACTTGGTACGGATTCAGGCCGGAGATGAGTGGAAGACGGCGTTTAAAACACGCTTTGGTTTGTTTGAGTATTTGGTGATGCCGTTCGGGCTTTGCAGTGCCCCTGCGGCATTCCAATACTTTCTTAATGACATCATGAAAGAGTACATCGATCGCTTTGTTGTCATCTATATCGATGATATTCTGATTTATTCGGAGACTCCCGCTCAGCACGTCAGTCAGGTCATTTTGATCCTCCAAAGACTACAGGAACACTGCTTGTACTGTAAACTCAGTAAGTGTGAGTTTGGAGTGACGGAGGTGGAATTTTTGGGTGTGATTTTGAGTCCCCAGGGTTTTCGGATTGCAGATAGGAAAGTGAAGGCAGTTCAGGAATGGCCCATCCCTAGGAGTGTGAAAGATGTGCAATGCTTCCTAGGTTTCTCGAATTATTATCGGAGATTTATTTCTCATTTCTCGCAGTTGGCCTCTCCAGTAACCCGGTTGTTGAGAAAGGGTGTTTCCTTCTGCTGGACCCTTGAAGCAGGGGAAGCGTTTGACCAGCTGAAAAAGGCCTTCTGTTCTGCACCCATTTTGAGACATCCACAATCTGATGTCCCGTTTGTAGTGGAAGCTGATGCCTCGGATATCGCAATAGGGGCGGTCCTGTCGCAAAGAGATAAACACACTGGTCAACTGCACCCTGTCGCATTTTTGCCCAAAAAACGGAATCCTGCGGAGGTGAATTATACAGTGGCTGAAAAAGAACTGCTGGCGGTTAAGAGGGCGTTTCAGGAGTGGAGGCCATACCTGTGGGGGGGACAACACCCTGTCACGGTGTATTCAGACCATCGAAACCTACAATTTATGAAGACGGCCAGGCACCTTTCGCAACGACAAATGCGTTGGATGTTGTTTTTTGCGGAGTACGACTTTACTATCACCTTTTGTCCCGGGGCTGACAACAAAAAAGCGGATTTGTTGTCTCGTCAAATGGATTCAGAATCATCTTCAAAAGGAGAGCAGTTGTCGATTCTATCTCCGGAGATGGTGGTGTGCTCCATAACAGTTGAACAGTTTTTTGAGTTGGTTCGTAACCAACGCTCCTTATCCCAATGGCAGACGTGGGCTGGGAAAGAAAAGCAACGTACATTGAAACATGGATTACCAATGCGAAATAACACTCTGTTTCTTCCCACGCATGATCTGCGTTTGATGGCCTTTAATTGGTGTCATAACGCCATGGTTGCTGGTCATCCGGGCCATCAGAAGACCATTCATGCATTACAAAGACAGTTCTGGTGGGAGGGAATGTCAAAGGATGTGAAGAACTGGATAGACCAGTGTGAGACAATTGCTAGAGCTAAGAGTGAACAGTCCAGGAGTAAGGGCTTGCTGATGCCGCTGCCTACATCCTCTAGGCCTTGGCAGGTGATGAGCATGGATTTTGTGTTGGGACTGCCTTTGGATAAAGGTTGTGACGCCATCTTGGTAGTGGTGGATAGTATGACTAAAATGGGACATTTCATTCCATGCCGGAATCTCCCTACAGCAGCACAAACAGCGCAGTTGTTGTTAACTCAAGTGGTGCGGTTGCATGGTATACCCAAGGTCATCATTTCAGATCGTGATCCGCAATTTGTCGTAAGGTTCTGGCACACGTGGTGTAAGGCGTTACAAGTGAAGGATGCTCTGTCTACGAGTTTCCATCCCCAGTCCGATGGCCAAACGGAGAGACTGAACCAAACTCTTAAAAAATATCTGCGGTGCTACGCTGAAGAGGCAAAGGACTCATGGGTATCTTTGTTGTGGCTGGCCGAGCTGTCATACAACAATGCTTGGGATTGTTCTACGGGGGAGTCTCCGTTTAGAGCAAACACGGGTTATCACGCTGACACCTTGCCAATCACTGTTCCTAGCGATGTACAAAATCATCCTACCGTTGCTGCTCGGATGAAGGCCTTGTTAAAAATCCACCGTCGTGTGCAGATGCACTTGGAGAAGGCGAAGTCCTCTTACAAGAAGTGGGAAGATCGGCATCGTCAGGAGGGTCCGGTATACCAAGTTGGGGATAAGGTGTGGCTTTCGACGAAAAACATTCGTTTTCGTTACCGCAGTATCTTCCACCCTCGTTTCATCGGACCGTACGAGATACTTCGGGTGGTGAATCCAGTGGCATACAAGCTGAAGTTGCCCGCCTCCTTAAGGATTCATCCGGTCTTTAATTGCAGTTTGTTGAAACCTGCCAAAACAGGTCGTCGTAAGGAGGTTCCTCCAGTAGTGTAAACTGTAAACTCTTTTAATGGGTCGAAAAAATTAGCAGAACACATTTTGTAAATTTATTCAATGTATACACCCCAAACATGGAGCAGTAGAACACATTTTACAAATGTGTTGGATTAAATAAAGCAACTTCAATTTACATCACGTAACCAATCACAAAGCAACAGAAAACATTATTCGGACTGATTTGTGTTAATCGGCTTGTGGAAGACCATCATTCTTCTGTACAGATCACTGGGGGGGGAGAGAGTTGTGCTTTAATAGTCAGGTCCTTCCTTCTTCAGTTTCTTGTAGTCTATGGTCTCAGAGTAAAACTTGTACTGGTAGTTGGGGCTGTTTTTGCTCCACGGTTCTGGGTTATTCTTCCTGTCCCAGGAGACGTCGGGGCTTTTCATCGTCACACGAAGGGCATACATAATTGAACCAACAGCTCCGAGTCCAACAAAGGCAAACAGAGGGATCAAGCTCGGATGCTTCTTAGCATGGATCAGCATGGTACGAAACATGGTGGAGGCTGTCGGGTCTACCCGCGTCCTTCCCAGTCGATACTAAGACCTGCCAAGACCTCAGCGCCAGGCTAGGCCTCTTCCTTTTCATCCGTCGGCCGGATCAGTAAGGTACTGCTCTAATTTGTTTAACACTGTAGTGTCCTATGTGCAGTCACGCATTAGGCCCGTATCATAATAGTTATTGACATACTGTCACATCGGTTCTCATCTCGGCTATTTTGTTGAGAACGAGCCCTCTGGAAAGTGTTGACATTACCGAGAAGGTTATGGGGAAAAAACGGCTACCTGCACCGGTTGAGACAACAAACACCATTAAATCTTACATGGTACAAATGGTCAGTGACATTAATAATAAGCGTAGGCAATCCCTTGGCCTTAGTCAGTCACCTATTATGCCCCCTGCAAGTCCGACCACAAGTGTATTTAGCACTGAGGCACCTGACCCATTGCAAGATAACCCCGAAATAAATCTCATAGACATGACCACTCACTCTAACGGATCTGAAGACATCAACGATGCTGAGGATAATCTTCATTCTGATAGAGTAGACCCAGCAGATCTTCCAATAAATACCAGTATCGATCCAAATCTTCAGTTATCTATCACGGAAGTAGTACCCCATTCACCACGGCCAGCTACACGGGCGGTTAGAGCCTGTCGTAAATCTATAGCCAAACGGGGGGGGAAACATCCAGGTAGGATAAAGGCCACCACCCCACCTCCTAAGCGGCTAAGGAAACAGGCTGATTTTGACACCGTGATCGAGGCTAGAAGTAATAAAGATGATGATCTCTTTAACAGAATCCAGGAAATGATGGACATTAAGATCAAGACCATAATTAAACCCCTGATTGGGAAACTGGATAAACTAACAGCTGAGGTCAAAAAGCTGGGTACAGGGCATAGCAAGATGGTGGAAGTGGTGGAAAACTTGTCCTCTCTTGTTTCAAATTTGATACCTACAAATGAGGAGCACATCTCTAGTGCAAGTAACCCACTATCTATTCATCAGGGCTCTTCGCCCCCACCTTCCTCACTACCAACCTTATTGCCTGTTATTGGTCAAGGCGTGGATGCAGCAGTCTCCGGCACTAGTAAAACTTCAGCCCCTGTGGGGACACAGCAGGAGGATCTCTCTGCTCAATTTATCTTGGAGGCCTCACCAGTAGTTCTGGTGTTGGCAAATGTCCCTGTTCTAGCAGAAGGTAAGACTGAGTCCAATCAGGATTTAAAAGACAAAGCGCTGTATTGGCTCACTAACAATATGCATATGACAGCTCAAGGTCATGATAAGTTGGCAGGGGATATTGTTATGTCCAGGAGGGTATCCTGGATAGGAAGTAAGCCCAAAAAGTTTACAGGGGATTGCGTTATTCTTAACTTCGCTAACGCGGAGGTTCTCCCAGATGTTCTGAACAATGTCTTTCCGCCCCAACGACGCAGAGGCTCGATAGTCCCTCTCACCCTTAAGTTCTTCTATGACAAATCAAAATTTTGTACCTTACCTAAGCCTATTAGTCATAATAGATACACCACTAGGAATAACTGGAGAGACCCCGCCAGACCTCGACACCCGAATGATTGGCTTCAGCCTACAGTCTATCAGGACTTTGGAAGATTGTATCGCCCAACAGATCTGAATACCAGGGCCGTCCTGGGCCGAGAGCCAAGAGGTAGTGCTTGGGATGGGGGCATGCCGGGCGAGGTTCGTAACGCCTGGGGTTTCAGGCAAGCTCAGTGGCAGAGAAATGACCAGTTACCACATCACCCCAACACTCCTCTACTTACATGGAACCCACCACAATATGGCCAGGGTCAGGTAGCAACTCCGTTCGACTGGGGTGTTAGCACAGGTAATAGGTTTGCCCCTCTATCGGACCTAAACATATGCGATTGACTTGAAACAGGTTCTAGGCAAGCCATGGAGGCACCAAATGAGTCACCACTAGTTAGTGGTATTTTGGCTTTACAACATCCAGTCGAAATAGTCTCAGCAGTTCCAAATACCAATAAACCATCATCATTTGTCCCATGTAAGATCATAAGCTGGAATGTAGCAGGGACAAACGCAAAACGCCAGGACAAAGCTTGGCTGAGCTTTGTCTCAGAACATCATATTATTGCCTTACAAGAGACGTGGGACACTTCCAACAGTTTTTGGCTGGATGGGTTCTCTAGTTTCGTCAAACCTGCAAGTCCCAGTAGAGCAGGCAGAGCCAAAGGCGGCCTGGTGCTTCTATTTTCATTAGCCCTAAAAGGTACCTATAGACAGATAAGCTCAGAATCTGATAATATTCTGATAGTCGAGAGGGTGATAAATAAAGAATGCAGGACCTTGTTTGTCAATTTTTATAACTCTGGGAATAGTGTCTACAGCGGCCGCAACATTGCTAATCTGGAAAACATTTTAAACACAGTCTCACAAGATATCGAGCCTTCTTCTGAGTTAATTTTATTAGGCGATTTTAATATTCACCCATGTGGTTCTGCCTGTAAGGGTAGAGATGTAGACGAGGCTGATGATGCAGCCACACGTGGACCCCACTTCGAACATACCGCTGAGGGGCAGGAGCTTGAGGAGCTTTTGGCCTATTTTGACCTTCACGAACCGGACTGTGGGCAGAGACACCCAACTTTTAATGGAGCTCAGCAGGGAACAGTGATTGACTACATCTTTGTTTCATCAGGTATCTTGCAGCAGTATATGGCCTACCGCACAGTCCCTACAATTTATAGTGATCACAACCCAGTCCTGTTTGAAGTTGCATGGGGAGCTCACCTGGGACCATCACCAGCAAAGTACAAACCTGCCCTTCCATTGAGGCCCACAGACCAAGCTAGACGCATTAAGTGGGCTAAAGTTATTCCGGAAAACTTTTATGAAAAATGCTATCCAAAAATCAAAGCACAGGTGGAGCAGTGTAGAGATCCGGATACTCAAAGGCAAAAAATCATCGCAGCATACGAGGCAATTTGTGATCAGGTCTCGAAGGATTTACTCGCTAAACCCATCCAGGGTGTTGATGGTCATAAGCGTTGGTTCGACCATGCATGTTCCAAAGCTCACAGAGAATTATTGGCGGCTCTCAAATCTGTGCCCAGGGTTAAAGAGGACATTGTGAGTTTAAGGAAAGTCTACAAAGCTGCTATAAAGAACCGCAAAGATGATATTAAACAAGAATCATGGGAAAATCTCCTCTCGGCAGCAGTATTGAAGGACAGCAGAAGATTTTGGGAAATTATTAAACAGCCTCTTTTCCTTGACGTCAGTAACGACCCCATGGACTGCGTGATCACTGACGAGTCTTGGTTGTCCTTTTTTGAAAAAGTATATGGGGGTGCTGACGAAGGAGCAAAGTTAGGCTCTTCGTCGAATAATGTTGATCATCATATCATCTTTAACCACCAAGAAGTGGAAAAAGCCCTGTTGGCCACCACAAAAAACAAGGCACCAGGGCCAGACGGAGTACCCGCAGATTTTTTCTTGTTCTCACCTAAACTCTGGGCCGAGGTCCTGACAAACGTATTTAATGCAGTGAACGGAAATTCAGCCCCCGTTTCATGGGCCCAATCTATTATCGTCCCAATTTTTAAAAACAAAGGACGGCGGGACGACCCAGCATTCTATAGGCCAATATCCCTCCTGGATTCAACTGTAAAAATCTTGGGCAGAGTACTTCTAGCAAGATTGAGGGAGAATGTTGAGGCCTGCGGGGGGCTGTCCGAACTTCAGTATGGTTTCAGGGAGCGGAAAGGGACCATTGAACAATGTTGCAACCTGCACTTACTCATCTCTAAGTACACAGTCGCCAAGGAGGGTTCTGTATTTCTCGCCTTCATGGACCTCTCTTCGGCGTTTGATCTCGTTAACAGATCAAAATTGTGGGCGATTTTATTAGAGTTGGGTATTGACAAAGCTCTGGTTTCATTCATGGCCGCGCTGCATCGGGAATTATTTGCAGCAGTGCGTGTATCAAACAACGGCAGATGTACCCCCACGTTTAAATCTTTAAAGGGGGTGAGGCAAGGGTGTATTCTGGCCCCTACACTTTTCACCCTGTATATTAATGGCCTAGGGGAACACCTGCGCAGCCAGGGCGCGGACGTACCACGTGCAGGAGATGTGCTTATTCCGGCACTCCTGTACGCGGACGACGCGGTGCTGATTGCTCGCACTGGTGTCGGACTGCAGCATTTATTGGATGCCTTTGGTTCTTTCATGGACAAATTGGACTTGAAGGTGAATGTGTCAAAATCTCACACAATGGTTATGGGGCGTGAGTGCATCAAAAAATGCCATAAATCATTTTTTTGCAGTGGGGTTCCCGTATCGAAAGTCACCACGTTCCCCTACCTGGGAGTTTTGTTTGATAACAAGGGAACATGGGGGCCCCAGGTAACAGCAAAAAGACTGGCAGTAACTAGGTCTTCTTTAGCAATCCTTGGCTTCGCGGGCAAGCTGGGGGCAAGGCCAATGGAAGCCCTTTTAAAAATCTATAGGTGCAAACCCGTGGCCATAGCACTTTATGGATCTCCGCTATGGGGGTACGTAAACCTTGAACCTATACAGAGAGCGGAAAATAAATTTATTAGATCACTCCTCTCCTTACCCCAGTCAGCCCCAACTTACTCAATACATCAGGAGGTGGGCTTATCCTACCTGTCGGATCTATTAAGCCTAGCGCCACTGATTTTATGGCTGAAAATATGGTTGAATGAGGATCTCCCATTGAACCACACCATATTGAAAGATGTACTCTCCCTAGATAAACACAAGAGCATTCCATGGTTGTCCTATTTAGACAAATCATTCGCTGATTTAGACCGTCCAGAACTTTTCTTAAACCCAGAAAAAATTAAGGCATCAGATATCGTCCATATAAAAAAGGCATTTATGGAAAAGAGGGCAGCTTGCCGAGAGGCTGTTGAATTATTAAAACCCTCAGTTAGGGCACATAACCTCCTGGTCAGCGCTCCCTCTTTAGCCCCTTATCTCTGCTTTGTCACACACCCCTACCACAGGTTCTTACTGACAAAGTTCAGGTTTAACCTGATACATTTTTACCTGGGTTCTTTTAAAAAATGGCTGAAGCCAGAGTTAGCCCCACCTTGCAGTTGTGATGACTTTTCGGTGCAGGACACAATGCACTTCGTTATGTTCTGTAGCCAATACCAGGAGCCGAGGAAAAAATATCTGCTCCCTATCTTGAGAGAAGCAGGGTTTAACCAGGTACGTCCGGCGCTGCTTCATTTACAGCTTGTGCCAAATCCACGGATAACATTTTGTATTGCAAATTTTTTAGTGGCCTCAGTAAGGGTGAAAGCTGCGGGTCAAATTTCGCCTTCTTAAACCATTGTATGTAGCACTTTTTTTAACATTCAATTGCTTATATGTATTTTATGCCATGTTTTTTATTTGTTTTATGTCTCTTTGTATGACTTGGAAAAAGTCGAATAAAGATATCTTGACTGACTGACACTGGTAAACCTTTTATTCTTACTTCTTTTTCAGATTTGTATCCTGTTTAAGTTCTGTAGTAGTGTTAAAGAATAATAGAAAGAAATACTTTAGTGTAATAGGTTTTTCATTTTAATTTCTGAATTGTTACACATACAGTGACTATACTTACTTAATGTAGTAGAAGATGTTGGTAGTGTAGTTGTAGATAGGCAAATAATTTTGTAGAGTCTGTGGAAAAAATTATCATTGTGTTACTTCTAGTATTTGGATGATAGTAGTTAGATACATGTTTTTAAAATATTACATTTACTTAGCCAGTTTAAATAATTTTTATCAGGTATCTAAGTAGACATGGATAAGGTAGTTAATAAAAGTTCTTACATCTAACTGTATTGTCGTTGTTGATAAGTTCAACATGTTTACTTGTTACTCTAAAGAAGAACAGTTTTAAAAATAGGGAGTTTATGGACTTATAGTAACTTCGAATGAAAAATGGTATTTAACTTACTTGAAGTGTAGTGTGATGTATTGTAGTTGTAGTCGTTCGTTTGTATTCTCTTCTCTCAGCAAGGTAACCGTTTTTCTCCAAGTTTGGGCCAAAAATGGTAAATTACGTTAGGTGTGTAATTGTATTTATATGAGTGAGTTAATTAATGGTAGTTTTGGATTGGTTCAATTAGTGGAAATTCAAATTCATTGGTTGAGAACGTTATTTGGCGTGGCAAAACCGTTATTTTCGTGAGACTATGTTGCTTCACTATTTGTTTGTAAAAGTATATTTTAAATGTTTTATAAGTTATATTTTGGTGTAGTATTTAAATAGCTTTTATTTCGACAATAATGAAATGTTTGTGAAAATTAGGCCATCGGAGTGTAATATAGTATTATAAAAGTAAAAAATGTTTACCCCAATAAATATTTTATGTTAGAAATAAGTTATAGGAAAATTAGTAAAAAATATGTGTTAATAGTTATGTCAATAAAATAGCAAAATAAATTGAGTTAAATCAAAGAATAGTGCATTTCGAGTTGTTTATAAAAAGACGATATTTTTTGTATATATTTAGAGCACATAGGTCGTCGATGTTAGTGTAGTCGATATATTTGTCAAAGGTAGTGTTATTTAAAATAAAGTCGATAATGTAGTAGTCGATATTTAAGTAGTCGATATTAGTGTTAACGATATTAGGGTTGTCGATAAAAAAATATCGATATTTGTGTGAAATCTATGTTAGGTATAGGATGACGATATTTATGTAAGCGATGTTTTAGTGACGATATTTATTACAGACGATATTTATGTTAACGATATTTCATCATGGAACCC